>NC_064920.1:609521577-610121577 GCF_023897955.1 Schistocerca gregaria
TACACTAGATCGCGTGTTAACTAGGGATAGAAAAAACCGACCGGTTAAAATCGATACCGCTATTCTAGTTCTGAGTAACCGGTATTTTCGGTGTTGGTTTGGTCTCGTTATAATAGCGCTTTAATATGTTTACTAATAGCCGGGTAAAAAACAGGCATCTCAGTTTGCCATAGCAGTAATGCTTAAAATTTTGGTGAAAATACTTATTTTAAACCGAGAAACATTTATTCGCAAAATTTCCATTGTCTCGAAATACTGTATTATTATTGAAATGGGGGAAAGCAATCGCTCTATTTTAATAACAACGCCCGTAGTTAGAAACTAAACCACGACATAAGAATCTATACAACACTTCTGCGACAATACTTTATCTGTTGCCGTGTGACGTGGCCTATTAGACGGTAAAAGTGTACATTCAATGTGCAAAATTTCCCCCATCTTGCCTATACCGTAGTTCCTCGCTGTCGTCTTTGGGCATTAGTAATATTACAGAATGTTATGTCCCTCGTTTGTGAAGGTATTTACGAAATGCTGTTTAGCTTACCTCGGCAGCTTCTGGGTCTTCGCGGAGGATTGCCACGCAAAGGGGCCTGTGTTCGATTCCTGACCAGGAACAATGTGTGAAGAACGGGGGGTGGCACAACAAACTTGAGCATCATGTAAGAAGGAAACATCCACAATGTGTCTTGGAAGAGAAGGTAATTTTGGCTGATATAACTTTACTGATATGCTGTACACTTAGAATAATAACCGAATCCTTAATTTTGTCGTTATTCAACGGTGAAAAATTGATACCATCGAAAGTAACGACGCAGGAAAGTCGTCAACTTATGACCGTTCGCTCTCGCTGTGGCCACGCCCATCTGCTTCAACTTCGCAGTTTTGCTGGAGACAATGAGACAAATATCTGCCAGAGCCTCAATCGTGATGTCTTGCTCTTCCGCTTCATTAGAACTTCTTAATCTTTATTCGATGTCTTAATTTATTATTGGAAGTAATGGCAATACAAAATCGAAAATCGTGTAATTAAGAACCCGGTTATTTAAACGGTCAAATTAACACTGGAGACGAAAATAACCGATGTAGCCGAAAACCGATTGTTTCTGCAATAACCACCATTCCTGCTGTAGAACGCTACCGAAATGGAAAATGGCGACTGCGTTCTGTCAAAGGCGTTTGACTGTCTAAAACATATTTATTTTCAGTCAGAGTGGGGGTCACACCGGTTTCACGACAGTCAAACTTTGCCCCTGACGACGATAATACAGGTAGTTATCGAAAGCTTGGAATTTTATCCCTAGGCCCACGAGACAGACAGGCCGCGGCGTGTATTCCACAGCACATTCTTACCTGTGCGTTTAAATGCACATGACGAAGTTACGCCTTTAGTGGGAACCTTCTCGTTGACATTGATATGCCGGTGGGCCTCATACGGAACCGGCGATTCGTTAAGTATGGTGGACAAGACGACAACCGTGAAAAGTTCGTTGTTGGGCCCATGTATCTCGTGGGCACCGATTTTATCCGAAATGACGCGACAGACTAACCCAGACCTCTGTTACAAGCGTAGTTCCACAAGGTTGTATGTCAGGGCCCTTGTAATGTGTATTGAACCGACAGAGAGCCTTCGTCCCGCCGTAGCCCGCTACAGGCCACAGCAGTCCACCCACCCCACCGCCGCCCCACACCGAACCCTGGGTTACTGTGCGGTACGAGTACACATTGTACAAGATGCACGGGAGAGAGGAAAAATAACAATCGATCTATAGGTCGCGCACGACTTCGTGATTTCTATAATCTTGGATATGTATAGCTATTTAAAACCACTGATGAGCGAAGAACTTTTCACCAATGGGAGGGAGGAAACGAAAAAACTGAAATGATGGGTTTTCAAAAAAATCTTAGTTTTGACGATACTTAGCCAAAAATCGTGAGAAATGACAGACGGAAAATAAGAGCAAATTCTGGAGTCTCCCGTCTTAATCGGTTCAGTAACTTTACCAGGTATGACGTTCGTGGCGAGCGATGCAGCCACATCCAATTAAGCACATAAAACCCAAATGTGGATGGCCAGTAGAGATCTGAACCGATGTTCTCCAGAAAGCAAGTGAGCGCACGGCGCCACCTCCCTTGGTAAGTTGTTTCGGTAAGGGAGTATTTTTTTAAATAATTAACATTTGAGTGATAAAATTGCGATATGCTTTATAAAAAATGTGTGTCAACACACACACACACACACACACACACACACACACACACACACACACACACACACACACAGAGAGAGAGAGAGAGAGAGAGAGAGAGAGAGAGAGAGAGAGAGACGCAGTGACATGACAGATTCATTTCACAGAGGACGCCGCCCTATTTACACACAGGCGGAGGCGCTCCAATAAATTGGAAACGGCCCATGAGCGAGAGCGCGCGAGAACGAATGGCGCGTCTCCTCGACCCCGTCCAACGCCATTTTCCGCGAACGGCGAGCGCAGTTCCCTCTTCACCCGAGACGAGGGGTTTCCGTCTCCGCCAGATCGGGACAGAATATCTGGCAGAAGGAACCAACCATTCACTTCCTTTTATTCTGGCATATGCTGAAGAAACGTAAAAATAATATTTCTGCCATTTATTAATGCTGATGCAGCTTGTCTTCCATAACACAGCCACTAGTAAAAACTGAGTTGTGGCTAAGCCGCTGCTACAGCGGAATATGCCTTTGCTGTAAGGACCGAAAAACCCGAACGGTTGAAAACTATACTGGTATTTTAGTTCAATAACCGGTATTGTTCGGCATTTCTCTTGTCTGTTATACATCTACATCGATACTCTGCAAATCACATTTAAGTGCCTGGAAGAGGGTTCATCGAACCACCTTCACCATTCTCTATTATCCAACTCTCGTACAGCGCGCGGAAAGAATGAACACCTATATCTTTCCGTACGAGCTCCGATTACCCTTATTTTATAGTGGTGATCGTTCCGCCCTATGTAGGTCGGAGGAGAAAGTTGGTGATTGGAATTTCATGAGAAGATTCCGTCGCAACGAAAAACGCCTTTCTTTTATTGATTTCCAACCCAAACCCTGTATCATTTTTGTGACACTTTCTCCCATATTTCGCGACAATACAAAACGTGCTGCCTTCTTTGAACTTTTCCGTTGTACTCCGCCAGTCCTACCTGATAAGGAACCCACACCGCGCAGCACTATTCTAAAAGAGAACGGACAAGCGTAGTGTAGGCAATCTCCTTAGTAGGTCAGTTACATTTTCTAGGTGTGTGCCAATAAAACGCAGCCTTTGGTTAGCCTTCCCCACAACATTTTCCGTGTGTTCTTTCCAATTTAAGTTGTTCGTAACTGTAATACCTAGGTATTCAGTTGAATTTACGGCTTTAAGATCACTCACGTGGATGACCTCACACTTTCGTCATTTAGGGTAAAACTGTCACTTTTCGAATCATTCAGATTTTTTTTTCTAAATCGTTTTGCAGTTTGTTTTGATCTTCTGATGACTTTATTAGTCGATAAACGACAGCGTCATCTGCAAAGAACCGTAGGCGGCTGCTCAGATTGTCTCACAAATCGTTTATACAAATAAGGAACGTATTTTACTAGTAACCGAGGGAAAAACCGAAATACAAATTAGCCATAGCAACAACGTGAAAATTTTAAATAAACCGTTTTTGAAAAAAAGTAATTTTCATTCCAAAATTTCCATTGCTTTCATGTCTTGTGCTATTACAGAAAACGTAAAAACCAATCAGTGCTATTTTAATAAGAGCTGACAGAAACGAGCAAAACGTACACGGCGTAAGAATTGGTACAGCACCGCTAAGACAATTACGTGTCCCTTTTACGTCACCCTTTGTCAGGGATTACGGTACGTGCAGCGAGCAAGACTTGCGCCGCCCCCACCACAACCTCTCAAAACACCGAAGAAAGGAGATTGCAGTAGAAGAGACATTATCAATGACGAAGAAATGCTCACAACTCTTAATAAGTGTGCATTTTTGAGCCCATATTTATGAAACTTCGTTGCTTCGAAAGATCGTTCCTGTCATACCGCTGAACATGCAAAATTCTTCCTTGGCCTCCGTATAAAAAATGAATGGAGAAAAATATATATATATATATATATATATATATATATATATATATATATATATATATATGTGTGTGTGTGTGTGTGTGTGTGTGTGTGTGTACAGTCTGTCACTGTCCTGGATAAACAGTCCATTATGGACGAAGTACATACAGGGCGAGGTGGCTACGACACGCCACCCCAATTATTTGTAGAACGCATAAATTTAACAGGTGTGGTTTTCACCAGGTTATGGCTAACAGTGTGGCGAATTTTCTGACAAGTAATTTTTTAATGTTTAATGAAACTGTATCCTTCCTCTGTGCCAATGGGCAGACTAATTCATACCTGTCAAAACTTCAAAAACCCAAAAACAGGAGATTCAGCCTTAAAAAGCAGGAGATACAAATGATAAAAAATTACGGTTTATTTACGGTGTAATCCCGAGACAACTAATGCGACTCTCTTCCTATGACGTCACAAAATTATACAGAGAGCAACAAAAACAAATGAAAATACTAGAACTACCCAAAACGTTGATACCCCTTATCTGCGGCGTAGTCCACATAATCAGTACTGGTCAGGGATGTTTTCTGGTTTTAAATGAAAAAATATGGTTGCAGTTAAACAATATTCGCCATACTGCTTTGAGGCACACCAGATGAAACTTGTGAACATGTGCTCTCTGATTGGCTCTCCAGCGTATAATTCTATCAAAAAATTTTCCTTTTTGAGTTTCTGAGGTTGTATCTACTTTCCCCCTCATAAATCGCGCGCCATTTCCCGTTATCTACAAACTTCGGTATGTGTACCTGTTATGAACGACTCATAAGCGAACCTGGTACACATCACTGAGGGAGTAAGAAACATCTACCTTAGTTCAGGATATACGACGACGTAAACACTGAGATGTATGACAAAACTGCCGTAGCATACATGACGTTTAAACACATTTATTCTTTACCATTTTTTTTATACTCCTACATTCAAGAAATCTCTTACATCAGCGCTTTTGACAGTTTTCAGCTGGCGAAAACGGCTATAAGTGAAAACTATATCCGGATACAGGTCTATGAAGAGATGCATCAACAGATACATTTACAAAACCGCGTTGTAGACAGGCGAATCAGCTGCGCCCATCGTACGGAAACTGTTCGGGATCATCTCAAAGGTGTGCTCACGAATTCATTGAAATGAGATTTTCCAATATTACACTACAAACACTGTTCAGTTTTTGGTTTCGTACCTAATAGAAAATTGACAAAATGAATAATGGCGCATTACCGATATTGTTATGTAGTAATAGAGTAGCCGAGGACCGCCCTGCTGTTCCAAATGGAAGGAAGGAGCTCCAGTTCCAGGTTCTGCTTTTACCTAGTGTACCATGCGGGCAGGACAGTATGGCTGACGCTCGTGGAACAAGTGTCCAGCGCAGACTGTAGTCCCTCGTGCGAGTATTCCAATCACGCCCACCTACCACTCAACTGCGGAATCCCCGGCCCCATTCCTACGCATGAGTGAACATGCTTGGCATGTGCCACGATGAACACTCGGAGGCCCGCTTTGTATTGCTACGTAAACAGATGCCATCCGCACCGGACAAGGCGAACAATAACCTGGTGACACAGCGTCGGCCCCACAGGGGAACGCGCCCACCAGCGTATTCAAGCGACCCTCTCAGCACTAATCCGTGAATGGTGGAATGTCGCACAACAGCAGCACTTTGGGACTAAGCACTATAACAAGACTGTGATATCTGTAGTAATAGGGCCATTCAATTCCGATGTCGCAAGCACACAGCAATTGAATCGTTTAGTTTTAAAACACAGTCAGTCATTTTCCCCGACAATTCCGTTTTATGTGGCAAAATGGACATTGAAAGGCAGATACCTCATTATGTGCAGACACACTGTCAGGGTGCTGTCTACAATAGCTGTAATGGGATCATCAATATCTGCTTTGGTTTTGGAACTCCAAGTCACTGACTTGGGGTATTCTTCAACGGAACAGGATTTTATCACTAAAGTGTGTTGTCAGCATCAATTGCTGGTAACACGAATTTCAGAAATATTCCTGAAAACACACACTATTCTCTGACGGGTGTTCTGCCCAAAATAGGAATAATACTATAGTGGGAATACCTCTTGCACTTCTCTGACTTGATTACAAAACACGAAGTACTACAGAGCCAAACCGTATAAACATAAGCGAACAACTGTGAAACGCAGTGAGTCTATAAAATACAACTTGTGTGTCATTACAATAAAAGCCTCAAATATAATGCAACGTAACAAAGGTTCCCTTGCCAAAATACCTTTGCGAACGGATCTATACAGCTAACGTAAGAGAAAAGAAATCCTTTACTTCTAAAATATTGTATCGTGTAATCGTTCTTGGTGACTGTATAGGCAATTATTCAGCGAGCCACTTACATAGGTACCACATCTCCGTGAAAGTTTCTCACTTCAGCCACCAGCCCGTGGAAAGCGGTACAGGTGGCGTACAGTATTAACAGACTGTGCAAGTTAACCCTTTCCTGAATTACCTTAATGAATCGGCGCAAAGGATTTCCTTCTACTTCTTTTCCGTTAATTTCTTGTTGATTATGTTCCTGGAGGCAATTCTTGTAGCATATCGAATTTCTTCAAAGATGCAAGCGGCCGACCTGTGATTCCAAATGGAAATGTCGCTAGCCAATCCACTTGCGCAAGAACCTGATGGAAGGAAGCTCAAGCGGGAATCGCTGAGGAGAAGGCGACTTTAAAAGAACGAGGAACACTATTGAGAAAATTTAGAGAACCGACATTTCAAGCTGACTGCAAAACCATTCTACTGTCGCCAACATCATTTCGCGTAAGGATCACGAAGATGAGGCAAGAAAAATTAGGGCTAGTACGGAGGCACAGAGGTAGTCCTTTTCTTTTTTTACACATTTTATCTGCAAGTGGAACGGGAAAGGAAAGGATCAGCAGTGGTACAGGGTATTCTTCGCCACGGAGTGTACGGTAGCTCACGAAGTATGTACGTTGAATTCATCATCACTGACACGAAATATTCCGGAATATTCAGATTCTAAGTGTGAGTGTGCGCGCGAGCGGGAGCAAATTAAGCCGCACATTTCCAGATTTCTATATTCTCGGAAAGCATCTGAAACGGTGTACCATTGCGGACTGTAAAACGAAAGTACGGCCGTATGGAATAGGTTCTAAGCACGACAGCAAGGTCTTCAGCGCCTATGCGAAAACTGAAGCAAGTGTCAGAAAAAACTAACCATCAGTATAAAACAGCACGAAATTACAAGGGAAAACGAGGTCGAAAACCTTGTACGTACCCACACAGAAGCATGGAACGAAGTATCATGCCAATATTAAGACATTAACACAACAGAAGAAAGGGGAACATGGAGGTAAAACAATTAATGAGATAAGACTTGGCTGGATGGCCGCAAGAATAAAAAAGGAGAAGCCAGGCACTGCCGTCCATAGAAGAGCCTGTCCGATGGTCGAACGACGGCATGTTTGTAAGATTCTCGCGCTCGGACGATTTCTTAAACGCGAAATGTAAAACTTCGGTTGTCGTTTTGCTGTTTTCAAGTGACACACCAACGAGCGACTGATTGGGAACGTTGGACTCTCTTACCTATTTTAATTAGGACCAGCAATTTCTGCGGTTCTCGGAAAGATATTTTGCTAAGTTATGATGAGGAGGACAACCCAACACCCATTCCCCGACAAGAGAAAACATCCGACCAGCTCGCGCCCCTAGCGTCGTATTCATTCAGCCGAGCTGAACAGTCGGCTATGGAAGCATAGTTTCTAAATAAATATCGGCGCGACATGATACAAGCATTCCTGAGTGTAATAATGCTCGATAGCGTCCTCTGAATCATTTTCGCCAGTCACATCGCCACACCTGTGCTGACTTAGGGCGTGGGCGTCGGCCGGCCACCTGCGCTGCGCCTTGCCGCCTTACGACTTCCTGGCCAGGAGGTGGGAGAGGGGGCCAATTACGCGACACCGCCGGAAACTCTCACCACCGTTAATGGTCCCGCCTCCACGCCGGACGCGATTCACACACCGCGCCATTTTGAAAAGGCTGCTACTTTCCAGCCTTCCTTCCTTTCGTCTTTCCTCACGAGAAGGAAACAAGAACGAAAGAACTGTTACGAATTACGTATATTACCAGATTCCATATGTCCGTAAAGGTAGTCCACTCAAACTTACCTTGCAGAATTTACTTTTTCTTGGAACTGTGTAAGCAATTGTAACCACATCATACTATCAAATTTACATTAAAGACATGGAACATTCTTTTAGTATGATGGAAACGCTCCGTCGACTGATACGGAAATCCCTGTAGAGTAGAAGCTAGTGAGAAAATTATAAGAATCAGAATTTGCTGCCAACTTCAGGACGAACTGACTGCCGTCAACATACAATTCGAGTAAGGACAGCGAAGACGAGATAAAAGAAATAATCCCGAAGAAAACCGGTTTCTCAGCCAAGATCGCATTTGTGAAATCTTTCCGACGAGCGTTCAATAACTAATGTGAAAGATTAGTTTTTTTCCACGGGCAATTTCGGTTGAAAAAATGCGGAGTTTGTTGTGGGACATTGTGGAATCTTCTAGCTTCAGCCCCTAAAGTTTTACGAAGTTCCGACATGTGGCAGCTCCACACGTAGGCTTCGAAAGTGCTTCTGTAACAGAGGTGCGTTCCAAGCGGTTTCTTTTGGCGGAAAACCGAAAGATCCCTGATATTCATAGGCGTTTGCAGAATGTCTACGGAGACTTGCCAGTGAAGCAAAGCACGGCGAGTCGTTGGGCGACGCGTCTGTCACCCACGCAACAAGGCCGCACGAACCTGTCCCGCCCAGCTGCACCAGCTGTGTCACTCCGATAATGTTGAAAAATGTGGACAGTCTCATTCGACGTGATCGACGAATCACAATGGAACACCTCGCTCCGCAACTGGAAGTCTTTGTTTGTAAGTTGACACACTCGTCCACCCGTCGGCGTTATAAAAGGTGCTTGCCTGCTGGCTTCCTCGCCACCTAACCTAAGACCATAAGGAGCATTTGTTTGGGCAATGAAGGATGCACTCCGCGAGAAGCAGTACGTGCATTATGCGGAGGTTATTGGTGCAGCAAGACGTTGGCTCCGACGTCGACCAACAGAGTGGTAGAGTGCGGTCGTCACATTCGACGAATATGATGTTGAGAAATAGAGTTTTGTAGGCAAAGGAGTGGGGAATGTTAGTAGATTGCAACCCTGAACAAAACCAACCTGCTTTCAGAAAAAAACGCATTGCCTTACTTCTTGAACGACCCTCCTATTTACGATGGCCGGATTCGGTAAACAGAGTTACCATCATCCAATCTGTGAATAGTGTACAAACAGTGTAAAACTTATTACACTATGAAAACCAGCGTATATGTCATAAATCTACATCTACGAGATTACTCTACTATTCACAATAAAGCGCCTGGCAGAGGGTTCAATGAACCACCTTCAAGCTGTCTGTCTATCGTTCCACTCTCGAACGGCACGCGGGAAAAACGAACACTTAAATTTTTCAGCGCGAGCCCTGATTTCTCTTATTTTTTCGTGATGATCATTTCTCGCTATGTAGGTGGGTGCCAACAGAATGTTTTCGCAATCGGAGGAGAAAATTTCATGAGAAGATCCCGTCGCAACGAAAAACGCATTTGTTTTAATGATTGCCACTGCAATTCACGTATCATGTCTGTGGCACTAATCCCCTATTTCGCAATAATACAAAACGAGCTGCCCTTCTTTGTACTTTTTCGATAACATCCGTCAGTCCCACCTGATGCGGATCCCACGCGGCACAGCAATACTCCGGAATACGGCGGACAATCACGGTGTAAGCAGTCTCTTTAGTAGACCTGTTGCATCTTCTAAGTGTTCTGCCAATGAATTGCAGTCTTTGGTTTGCTCTACTTACAACATTATCTATGTGATCGTTCCAATTCAGGTTATTTGTATATAACGCATATTGAATATTGGTATGAATAATTTATTAATAATAATACAATCTATGTATTATATTGATGACATGTTTGCTAGTTTCTATAACGTAATATGATTTTGCGCTTTTTATACACTATTCACAGATCAGATGATGGTAACTCGTTGTTTAACGAAACAGGTCATCGTAAACAAAGGCTTTCCAAGTCTGAATTTGGCTGAGAAGGTATCTTTCTTTGAGTTGTAAATATTCAATTCCCCACTTATTACTCAACGTGAAAAATTACAACAAATTAGGACTCATTCGGAGGCACAGACAGAGTTTTTTCTCCTCGCTCCATTCGCCAGTGGGACAGGAAAGCAAATGAACTGTAGTGGTACTAGTAGCCTCCGCCATACACCATGTGGTGTTTGGCGGGGTATGTACGTAGATGCAGAGGAAATGAAACTACATGTGACGCAGAAGCTGAATAATGAACCGTGTCCATCCCGCGTCCCTGCGCGCTCGCACCCGACCAAAATGTCTTCGATCACGAGGGCCCACACGGCAACGTGAGAGCGCGGCGGCTCATTCGGAAGCAGCCGGTGTGGCCGCAGAGTAGATCTTCCCACACGCGCACTCGCCCGGGCACTATCTCGGAGCTGCGACCTGCGCCCGCAAAATTAAAATAAATATTAAATTTAATGAGATACTGCGTTTGATAAAACTGCCGGTCCCGTCTGAGAGCGCGCGCCCGGTATGAATTTTTTTTTTCAGAATTTTTAATTAGCGCGCTGCGGGAGCGCGACCGGACAAAGTGCAGCCAGCGGCCTGACCCAGCCGACCGAGTCATCGCGAGCAGACAACGGCTGCCTAGGGGACGGGACGGGCCGGACCGCCTGCTGCCCGCCGGTCACCTCACGCGCTGCCGGCTCGTACTGTACGCGAATTAAAATGTTAATTAACGCACGACGCTCTGTGCAAATCCACTCATGCTGCCTCACCGCGTAATTCCGGCCCAACACCGGACACGCCTCAGGCAAGTCTTTTAAGGACGGAGTTACTGCATTACAACGTAAGAACAGCTCGCATTGCTGATAAACCACGCGAGGCAGCGGCCAGGATATCATCCTAGCGCGACCTCTCAAACCGCTCTAACGAGAGGATTATATTTCTTTCTTTCGCAGGGTCGGCGTGGTTAGAACGGATTTGGCAAGGTTAGATTTAGGGGTGGCCGGATGCCCTTCCTACCGCCACCCCGTACCACCCCCCACCAGCCCGGTATTCACCTAGAGGGATGTGAAAAACCGCCTAAAAACCACATCCAGGCTGGCCGGCACACCGGCCCTCGCCGTTAATCCGCCGGGCGGATTTGATTCGGGTCTGGCGCTCCTACCAGAGTCCAGGAAGAAGCGCGTTGGCGCTCTCGGCTACCCTGCCGGGTTAACGAGGGATTATCTGGCAATCGGATTTTTTTTTTTAATATTTACGATGTGCGAAGTTCAGAACTAACAATATTAATCATCCCAAACCGTTTCGACACAACTCTCAAAAATTCTGGAGTGAATCGACTTTTATGCTTTAGGAATACAGGGGGGCCGAGCTGAGACTTCTGCGTGAAGTCAGGACTGCTGTTGGGAACCTGTGAAGCGTCTTCAACTCTACGAAACATCATTAGCGTTCAGTAATTTATTCTCAATGCTTATCAGTCGTCGTCCTTTCGCACCAGCTTTGGCTGTTGCTCATTCAGTCGCTTGTTGGATTCTAGCTGTCGGCTGTCGAGTCAGGTCAGTGGCTGTACGCCCCGACGAGGTTTAGCGTGCCCTGTAGCGCGGCGAGTTGGGCGGTCGCTGTGCAGGTGGAATGGTGTCATACCGGCAATTTCCTTGGTCCCACAGCGAATTCAATCGTGACCATTCCACGTCTGGTCAGTCAACGTAAGAACAGCTCGCATTGCTGATAAACCTCCCTACCCCTGGTAGGTTTCAACACCCGGAGGCGCCTGAATGTTGAACAGAAACGTGGACCCCAAGAGGCCCCCATTGCTAGCTTCTATCTTGGTGCCGGACAGGTACACATGCGGTCAACCAGAAAAGTGTGCCTTCTGATTTGACTGCAGGTAGCTACTAGTAATAAACGAAAAATGAAGTACGCAATCATAGTGAGTTTATAGTGAACAAACGCTGAGTGAAGGACGCCCGATACGACAGAGCATCCAGCCAGTGACAGTTTCATACGCAGCGAATGTCTCCGAATAGAGCTGTTGTCTTGTCAACGTGGAAACCACGAAAAATGCAGAAGAAAAAATTGTACCCAAATTACAGCTGTACTGCAGATCAACAGCAGTATGTGCTATTACGAAAATAATGGCAACCCACTGATGATGACGAAATTGTAACGGAAACATTATGTTATTTGAGATACGTGCGTGAACAACGTGCTGTTAGAAAAGGCAAACACTCGAGTTTTACACGGATCCCGTTATGTAGCAGCAGTGTGCGTCAACTTCAATCCCAGGTAAAATGATGTCTGGACAGCAGAAAGTGATTCGTGTTATAAGTTTTCGCAGTGCGCGTCAGTAACAACTGTTCAACTTGACTTCCGTACTAGGTATGGTATGGATACTCCTACATTGCAGAGCATTAGGCGACAGCACGAACAATTCCGAGAAACAGGTTATTTGTGTGAAGGCAAATCGCCGGGCCGTGCCCGTGTGACTGACTCAGACGTCGGACGTATCCGCCATAGCTACCCAGTTCGCCGTGCGGCTCGACAGCTCAACATGCTCCCGATGTCCGTCTGGCGTGTGTTGCGTCTACTTTTACCGATGAAACCATACAAAATTCAGCTACTGCAAGCTCTTCGTGAAGGCGATGAACAACGTGTAGAGTTCCGTAATTTCGTCCTTGGCTAGATGGAGAATGACAGTTTTCTTCCACGCTTAGTGTGTAGTGACCAGGCAACATTCCATTTAAATGGAAAGGTAAACCGTCATAATTTAAGAATATGGGGTACGGAAGAACCATATGAAACTGTACAACATGAGAATGACTCTCCAAAATATGTGTTTTGAGCAGATCCGCGGGAAGAGATGTGGGATCCATTTTTCGTTACCGAGAACGCAGCACTTAATTCGATATTTTTGAGAACTTTCTTTTCCCACAGTTGGAGACAGATTCGAACGACTTCATTTACCATCTGGCATCTGGAAGTGCGAGAATTTTTACATCAACGAATTACTGACGATGGATCAGTCGCATTGGACCAAATGATTCAGCCTTTCATTAATGGCCTCCAAGGTCGCCGGACCTGACTATGTGATTATTGCTTGTGGGAGTTTATAAAAGAATGTTGCCGTTACCAACAACAATGCATGAACTAAGACATCGCTTAACAGCAGCTGTGGAAGCTGTAACTGGAGACATGCTCGCTTCAGTGTGGGAACAATTTGAAAACCGCACTGACATATGCCGTGCATCTCAAGGGTGCATACTGAACACCTATGAAAAGGTGTGAAAAAACGTCTTAGTTTCCTTCATTAAAAAACAAAATTCGTTGTATAAGTTTATTAGTTTCAGAGATATAGAAGGGCCAAATGGGATGATTCTTTTTTGACACACTGTGTATTCCTATACAAACGAGTTGAATGCATTGTGACGCTGCTAAATATAAGACTATCGCGGCAGGTTAGGTTAGGATCGCCTCTTGGGACGCGACCACAGTTGCCTCCGGTAGTACAGTACACAGCCAAGTACACGGCGCTTCCCGGAGGAGGCGAAGTTTCCTGTGCTCGCAGATAGTCCGGTAGGCCGGTTGTGTTTGCCGAGCTTGGTCCACAGGAAACACCCCGCAGCCTACGGCACTACCAACGACCTCACAGTATCCTGCGGCCGCACGCCTACCAACTAAGAACACCTCAGCCTAATGTGTCTTGCTGCCTTTTTAATAATTTATTTATTTATTTTGCGGAAGGGGATGAGTCCCGTAAGGACTGCGCAATCCTCTGTGCACAAGATTGTTCTTTCTTTCTTTCTATCTTTTTCTTTCTTTCTTTCTTTCTTTCTTTTGCGATGTGCGCATTTCATCATTCCAGACCAATCGGCTGCATTTAGTATCCCTCGAGGTTCAGCGCTTGGCACCTTCTTGTCCTCTACCAGTATGTACGGTTTCACGTAGAACAGCATAATTGAACCGACTTACAATTGGTTCACTATCAACAGCTTGGCCCCCTTGTCTGATATTATGGGATTATAAACCAGCGCACGGTTAGATTAAGCAAGAGCCCAGTTCTGCCTGTTTCTCACTTCCTGACCTGCACCTGGATTGCTATTGTACTTTGCATACTTTCTCACAGTACTGGCAATCTAATGGTGTTTGAGGTTATCAAAATGGCTGAATTTTAGGGCGAAATTCACAACCCCAAAACCACAAGTAAAAGTAATATCCATATTGCCTAGATAATCCATACCTAAGCCACCGAATGGAGTTTTATTCTCTGTGCAACAGTAGACGAAAGTATACCGATAGACATCAGGCACGAAACTAAAAATAACTATACATGCAAAAACGAAGAAAAATACCTACTTCGCCATTCTGTCCACAATTTATCAGAATTCTTGACTTGGGAATGTTAATTTTACTAACGCTAATGTTTAATACAGAGGTATGTTAACTTTTGGCCAAAAACCGGAGAAACGAAATCCTAAAAGAAACGACGGAGTTGAAGAACTCACATTTCTACACCAATTTTGCTTGGATAAGAAAACACACGAAAATTAAATTTATATATGAATCTAGGAACCAGGAATATCACTGTAATTGTCAACAAAATTCTTATGGGTGTGTGACTGCATGATCAGTGTGAACAATTCTCCGACGTTTCTGCCACTGTTGCAAATGGTTTTCCTTTGAGACTTGAAGAAAAAAATGTGACAACAGTGTCATGTGTAAATTCTTCGACGTTTTGGTCACTGTTGCAAATGGCCTTTCTTACGGTGTTTTTGGTAAGAACACCCTTAGGAAAGCCATCTGCATCAGTGGCCGAAATGTCGGAGCATTTTACATACTGACCTCGCAGCCACAAACCTACAACAGCTGAAGTGCTCTGACCATAAGGACCTGAAGCACACCGTCGTCGAGACGATATTTAAATGAACATCACAGAAAGCAGTGAGACGCTACAATCTTACAATATACGACGATGAGGTTTAGGCATTTACGTTTCTCAGCGCCTCAGTTTTACTGACTGTGGCGGTGGCCGTGGAAGTCTTCCATCACTGTAATTCTTAAAAAAAATTACTGTCACTGTTAATGTAAAATTGTCAAATTACCTCATTATGCTATTTATTTCGTTGACCAACGCCAGTTATGTGGTAGCAAGATATGCAGAAGGTATTGCGAGAGATCGACACCGGTAGTTACATCGAAACAAGCTTTGTTTTTTTTTTTTTTTTTTTTTTTTTTTTTTTTTTTTTTTTTTTTTGAGCCATCTTGTTTTTCTGGACTGCTGTGTTGACTGTAAGATCGTGTTACCTTTGTTGTTCAAATGTTCAAATGTTCAAATGGCTCTGAGCACTATGTTACTTAACATCTATGGTCATCAGTCCCCTAGAACTTAGAACTACTTAAACCTAACTAACCCAAAGACATCACACAACACCCAGTCATCACGAGGCAGAAAAAATCCCTGACCCCGGCGGGAATCGAACCCGGGAACCCGGGCGTGGGAAGCGAGAACGCTACCGCACGACCACGAGCTGCGGACTGTTAGCCATTGTTCTCAAACTTACAAAGGTAACACATTGGAAACAGCCATAGAAACGGAGCTACTTACATTCATCATACGAAGGCAGCCATTCCACAACGACAAAGCGAATGATTATTTAAAAAATGTTCATATGAACAGCACGCCAATATGGTCGCAGTACATCCCGAGGCTATACAAAAAACTTTAATATCTTTCTGCATTTGTGTTAAAAGCTTTTGTACAGCCACTGTAATCCGATGTCTAATTTCGGAACATTTTACTAATTAAATAATATAAGAAGCCAACAAATTTTGTGACTGGTAACGGTATTTGAAATACCTTTACTCTTTGAAACAGTCGCGGTCGATTAACAGCCACTATGACGCGAAAGTGAACATTTTAATTTTTTTAATCGATATCGGACGTAATAATTATACAAACATTTTAAAGGTCCCCTACTTCAGTAAGGCAATATGCCGTTTTTTTTTGTTTTTGTTTTTTTTTTTTTTTTTTTTAAAGGACTCCTTTACCATTCCTGAACGTTCTCGATTATGATGCGATTATTTGTAATTTGTGTTGCCGCTGTGTCCGTCGTTATTTTACAACTAGCTGCAAACGCCTTTAATGACTGTTTCTGAGATGTTGCGAAGTCTGGAGACAAGCTTGCAAAATCATCTCTATTCCAGAATTTCTTATTAGAACTAACTACTGCGTATATATAACTAACAATGTCAAATAATGAATTACGTAAAATCTGACTTGTCTACATCTTCAGTGCAGAAGTGTTTGCAAGCTGATTTCCTCTTTGATGATGCATAGCTACAAAAGTCATTGCACTTTTGCATGTTTTGCATCAAGTCTTATTACATTTTAAATGAAAATATGATTTTTTTTACTTGTCCAGCATTGAGGACCATTCCAATTGGGATCTGTTAAGGTACACTAGAAAATCTTTTTTCTCTGTAAATAAGTATTGTGACATGTACTACACATACTGGAGTGGAACATTAAGTACCGGTACAGCTGATCTCTAGTTTTCCTCTGCCTTTGGCTAATGAGGTTGGATGCTTACACCACTCTGCTAGCACCTTCCCAAGCATGCAGTCTAATGAGGAAACAGTCAAACTCCTTGTCTTATCCCACATGTGATGGTGAACGATTCTGAATTTCTGCCGTCGAATATAAGCAGGAATGGTATTTCAGACTTTTCTGTTCTGGCGCGCACACGAGTTAATATTTCACGCCTCTTTTATGTCGGCAGCACCCCGCAGCTTATTTGTGGGCGTTTGCACAGCCAGCAGACGTATTCGGGCCTGAATTAGCCAGGGCACGGCTGCTCCCAGCTTTCATCGGCTCGGCCCACATTTTCATAGCCGTGCCGTTCTCACTGAGTCATTAACAAGTGAGGGAGCGCGTGATGGAACACGGCGAGCTAATGGCCGCGGCCACCCCACACTGTCTCCTAATGGTCCAGTCCGCGACAAGCCGCTAGCGCCCGTAAATTTCGCTGGCCGCGGAAGCGAGCAAACCCGGGCGATGACTGACACACTGTGATGTAGCTATGTCTTCGCTCGATTGTAAAGAAACGAAGTTTCTAGCAATGCAGGCAATCACGGCCGGCATTTGCACGTTACGGTGTGTGGTGGAGGTTGTTTTGTATACCACTGTTGGTTTCTCGTTTCTGCGAATGGTTCGCGGGAAGCTAATTTTGAACGCTTCCGTGTGAGCTCGAATCGCCCTAAATTTCACATTTCGTGGTCTTTTCACGAAGTTTACTTAGGAGAAAGCAATACCGGGCGGTTAAAAAGAAACAGATTTATATTGTTTATTACAAACTATAAAGAGATAGAAACACATTGGGCGTGTCACTGGATAGAGGAAGGTTCAATGTTTTCCCACAGCTGTGATGATCTTCGTTTATAGCAAACTGGCGATCACGCCACAAGAGAAATCAGTCTGTGTGTTGGAATTTGCGAGAAGTCAGTCCACTGTTCAAGTGCAACGTACATGCAACGTTGATGATGCAGTTTTACTGCATGGAAAGCAAAAATGTAGTCATTTTGTGGGGGTTGTCAACGAGTAGTAGTTCCATGAAGATTTTTGGAAGTCGCTACTCGTCACAGAAACCAAAACATTGCATTGAAACAAGCGTTCAGTTTATAGTGCTGTGGAATGTGGGGAATAAAACCTGAAATTGGCATTCATAAGAAGAAGAACACCACCAAAAATGCAACAGAAGCGTAATATGTAAGAAATTGTCCACGCAACCTGTAAGTACAGTTCACAACGTTATTACTTAATAGGAAATACTAACCACCAGAACTGTTTATAACCTATAGGCACAGTGACAAAAATGTAAATTAAATAGCAAACATATGTACATATTTCAGGCCACTGATGATGCCTTGCAGAAAATAAAGGCGAAACGCGTATGGCACTAAAATTGGGTTTTATTCAGTTGCTGTTAGACGGTCCATAAGTAAAAATTGTCAATTTACCGTAATATTACACGCAACTGAGGAAGACAGGACTACAAAAGTTGAAGACATAGTTTCTAACTGAAATACTTGTCTTATTGAATTAAGCTTTTAACACAAGGTTACACCAAACGAGTGGATTAGGAGAGCATTTTAAATATTTAATTTCCGTCTATAATTACGCAAAATATTGAAAATCAAACTTCTGTTGCCCCTACAAGTAGTTAGATAGACAAACCTACAACTGGTTATGGGTTGCAGGATAGTCACTTAGCACTACAGATTGTTGGGGCCAGAACTGATTACCATTCGCGTAACAAAGGGAAGATCATCAATCAGTTGTCAAAATTTACTTACTACTGCCAACTGAAGCAGTAAATAACCTTTTACCATTATTTATTTTCGTCACATCTGTGGGCGTCGTCAATCGAAAATGGGAACTGCCATGTAAAAATAATGATTGACTACTATTTTAATCAGTGAAGACTGACCATCAGAGCTCGAAATGCCCCGTTCTTTCAATAAGGAAATCCTATTTCCTTTCTATTGACATACTAAACAAAATTAGCATTTTAATTGCACTGACATTAAAAATCAGCAAAACCAGTCTGGAGTTGATGTGTCACCGAGCAGAGTATATTTGGAAACGCAAGCTGGTACCTGTACTCAAATGTGTGGTTCTCTCGCACAAAAACTTTCACGATTAGAAGTATGGCACTCTTACCAGATATACTGCTGTGACATATTAGTGACCTTTCGCATGAAACTTATTTTGCCTCATGGCGGCAGCAGGAACAGAGCATACAGAGCTTAAACATGGCGCTTCATTATTTCCTAGTCCATCGCTTAGTCAGCCTGGTTAATAAACTGGCGGCCGTGTCACCGGTGACAGCTGATCGAGCGATCTACGCGGCGCACGGTGAGATCTGCCGTCGCCGGTTCGGCGCGGGGGGCGGGGGGGAGTCCTTTCATTTAGTAAACACGTTGGGCCGTGCACTGTGCTTCCCACGAAATGCCTGCCACTCCGCCGTCACATTATCGATATCCCACGGACGGCTGCAGTCGGTGGGCATTGCTGTTTTAAATATCACCTACAGTCAGCCGGCTCTACGGCAGCGCTAAATTACGAGATCTGCAAATTTCACGTCTAGACATCTGGCCAATTAGCTGCAATTGCAGTGATGCTCCTCGTTCAGAACAGACGAATCAGATTGCAAGATAATTCATTCTCGTATTTGAGGTTACGCGTTTCTTAACCCTTACGCAAGTCTTGCTATCACAATGAAATATACACGTAAATGATGCTCACCGGCATAGAAAATAAGAATAAATTATCAACAGCAGGCTTCAATTTTGAACGTAAGCAGAACTTTGAATAGCTGGAATCAAATTATAACAGAATAAATTCGATGTCAGCTCATCTGTAACGTTGAAGGATACTTTCACTGGTTTAAGAAGTGACTGACCATCGAGTGAATTAAACAGATTAAACTGCAAATGTGTAATATCATGAGTTGACCAGTGTTCACCTCCGGATGTAAAACCTAGACATTAATGAGTGCTGACCTGAAAGGGACCCGTCGCGCAAGATTTTTGGAGTAGTTAAAGGTGTTGACCGTACGAGGAGATACTAAACAACTGCTGAGTTTTACTAGCCTGTACATTCGGCGCAGACACAATAATCCTAAGATTAAATATAGGATGTAGTATACATACGCCAAATAAAGACACTTACGAAATAGTCAATATTAAATCTTCAAAATACCCACTCATCGAAGTTTCTAGTAAAATCAGACTGAACGGATTAAGTACCAATACACTGACTACGTACCTTCTTCAAGATGCAGGGGTTGGGATAAAAAATGTGACAACACCGCGACAAATGTCTGCTTAAATGTAAATTCAGGTGTTTTCCAAGCCTACAGGTTACGTTCTAGTAGCTGGCCACAAACGGCACCTGTACAGTGTCCTCGATACGTCCAAAGTATCAGTGGTGGTAGTTGTGAGTGCATGATGTCGAAGCTAAGTGAATTCGAAAGTGAGCAAATTGGTGGTGCTTGTTGATTGCTTGCCTAACAAGAGAGTTGAAGAGTCTGGTGTTTCAAAGAGGCACCGTATGGAAGATTTATACAAGGAAAGCAAAGAAACATCAGCAGCTACGTTGCAACGCGGCCAAAAATGTGTGTTGAGTAATCGTTACAGACGGTCACTGATGAGAAAACAAGACGACAGCTGCAAAAGTCACTGCAGAACTAAATGTCACACTCGCGAACACTGTCAGCATCAAACATAATGAAGGGCGCTTCTTGGCAGGAAATTACTGAGCGAGCTGGAATTTCAAACCCACTCACCAGTCATGCAAATGCTCGCAAGAAGAGAACCTAACTATGCCACGAAATCTGGACTATGGGGCGACAGAAGAAACTAATTTCGGTCGGATGAGTCTTCTTTCATTTAGTTTCCAACTTCTGCCGACTTATGTCCCAAGAGTGAAACATGGAGGGGATTCAGTGATGTTTGTTTGGGCAGTCGTTGTATTCCACGGGGCACTGCAAGGTCACTTTAGCGCCAATGATTGTGTGTTCATTTTGGCTGATCATGTCAATCGCACGATATAATGTTCGTTCCCAAAGGTGATTATGTGTTACAAGACGAGAGGGTCTCTGTTCACAGAGCTCCCGTCTTCCAGGACTAGTTTTGGGATTACGAGGACGAATTATCTGATGTTACCAATCACCAGATCTCAACATCAGTGAGCCTTTGTGGTTCACTTTGGAGAGAAGGTAGGAATAATGGTATCGTATATCTTTGAAAACCATACAGGACCATTATTTATCCACTCTGAGACGACTGGAAGCTTTTTTTGAATGCCAGGGGTTTTCGTAAACAGCGCGAGTCATGGTTTTCTTGGTGTTTCCGTATTTCAGACCAACCCCTATAGAATCAAAACTTTCAATTTTCCAAAATTTTAGCAGTTACTCGCCACTTACAGTAGTCCAATGCATGAAGAAAACGGACGAAGACTAAATAAACATACACAAGTCTAGCCAGCAACAGCAATCATCTCTTATAAGAAAACAAAGAGAGAGAAATTAGGTAAAAAAAAAAGACAATAAAACCTAATATCTACAACATAATCACAGGCTTTTGTTTTAAAAACGATTCCCTGGCATGAAAGTCGAATGCCAGGATTCTAGTTGACATCCTCAAAAACAAAACACAAAAATTTTAAATTTCCCATTCACCTCATCTACAAGTAAATGGAGCCGAAACAGACCAACAAAAATGTCTTTAAAACCATAAGCTCTCATTTGCCAACACTCTTCAGAAGCGAAAATGAATGATTAAAACAAACCCACACACACACACACACACACACACACACACACACACACACACACACACACACACACACACGAATAGCACGACAGAGATTTATATAGTAAGAGCGACTGGAAAGACTTACGAATGGAGGAGGCCACCACGAAGAAGATAGAAAAGAAGAGCATAGAAGTGGCTGATAGATGATGTGGAAGAATTATATATATATATATATATATAAAAAACTTTAATACGGTGGAAAAGAATCGCACTGGAGGGGACAGAATGAAAGAAACATGTAAGTGATGCGGCGAGAGGAAGAATCTTTACACGCACGTACAGAGCCCGTTATTTTTAATATATTATACCACGTGCGTATGACAAACGCGATAGTATTAAGAAATCTGAAGATGGCAACCTGACACCGAAACCAAGCGAAACTCGCTTTCCTCGAAATCTATGCACACCATTTGTCCTCTCTGTGATAATTACAACGGTAATAAACGTTTAAAAAACTAAGCAAAATATCATACATCTTAGATTAATCGTATTAGAGGAAATGGATTAGTCGTGCGAACACTAATTCATTACATTGCCCTAAGTTTCAGCTTTTTCTGCTCTGTTCCTCGTGTTGCGTCGTCCTCTCGCTACAAACAGTAAATCATGACTAGAATTGAAATTTCGATTTCCTCTTTACCACTGGTCCACTCTCCACTGTAACACGGCACGCGTTACGCAATTGTTTGCAGACGGAGTTTCGATCAAATGTCATTAACGACTGTATACATTATGCACGGTGTGCCATCGGGCGCACGATTAATTGCTCGGTTAAAAATTCCGTCAGTTTTAATCAGACAAAATCTTCGGAACAGAAAGCTGGACAATTAAATATTTACTGGGAGCTGAAGTAGACAGAGAGAGAGTAACGGAAAACAGGTAAGAATTCCTAAGAGGCGCTGTCGCTTCAGTCTCTACACGAACAGAACAGCAATTACGTCGGGACGAACGGCTGGTATTAAGAGAATAATAAATTTGCCGCCGGTATGGTTCTCTGCCGTAGACTGACTCCTAATAAAACTGTTTGGTACAGTCTTGAGCTCCAGTTCATCGTTCCTTGATAGGAATACATACTGGAGCAGAAGTAAACACGGAAAGATATGAAACGAAGACTGCTGAGAATATCAAGGGGAATTGTCCTGCTGGAGACGTAGTCGCTTCCGACTTCCTCAGGTGCACGAAATAACTTCCGCATGAAGAGCATAAATCTTCCTTTAACATAAATCAAATGTTTAACGTAATGTTTCTATATAGTTAATGTCATTCTTCACGGAGAGAAATCTACAGAGCCGGCCGGAGTGGCCAAACGGTTCTAGGCGCTGCAGTATGGAACCGCACGACCGCTGCGGTCGCAGGTTAGAATCCTGCCTCGGGCATGGATGTGTGTGATGTCCTTAGGTTAGTTAGGTTTAAGCAGTTCCTAAGTTCTAGGGGACTGATGACGTCAGAAGTTAAGTCCCATAGTGCTCAGGGCCAAATCTTCAGAGGTAAAAATAAATTCGGGCATTCCCCAAGGGAATGTAATCGGAGAAATAATTTTAACAATAAATATGTGACAGTACACAGCGTCTGAAGGTATATGAAGTTTTTCGGTGTATGACGCTGTTATATTTACAGAAACATTAAGGCTAGAAACTTTTAGCGAAATGTAGGAAAACCCGCACAGGAACAACAATTCATGCAGTGGTTGGTGTTGACCATGAACACAAATGTGAAGTATGACGCATAAATAGCAGGAAGACATTACTGAATTGTTACACGACTGCATCTCTGGAACCAGACACATCCATAAAATATCTAGGACCTGCCTAGAGAGCGATTTGAAATGGAACGATCAGGTAAAACAACTGGCAGGTAAGGCTGCCGAGATTCATCTCCCCCCTCCCCTCCCACAATGGTCATCAGGGTTCATTTCGTACTGATTCTCATCACTGAAGACAATTCCACTCCAGTCAATGATTATTACTGGAAACGGCCCGGACAGTGGTGGGATACCATGGTGACTGTAGCCCACCATAGGGCCCGAAAATCAGCAGTGACGGTCTTGGGTGCCATTTCATTCCGTAGCAGGTCCCCTTTGGTTGCCATCCACCGCACACTTACAGCACAGCAGTACGTCGACGATATTGTACGTCCCGTTTTGTTGCCCTTTATGGCAACCCATCCCAGAGTTCCACGTCAGAATACAATGCCCGCCCGCACATGAAGAGTGTTTCTACTGCTTGTACTCGAGCTTGTCACACCCTACCCGGGCCAGCGAGGTCGCCGGATTTACCCCATCTGAGTAAGTCTGGAGCATTATAGACAGGGCCCACCAACCAACTCGGAATTTTGACGATCTAACGCACCAGTTGGACATAATGTGGCACGATATCCCTCTGACACAATTAATGCCAAGCCGATTAACTGCTTTCATAAGGGCCAGAAATAGACCAACGTGTTACTACCTTGCTCAAATTGCGAAGCTCTTTCTCTTGAATAAATTATTTTGAAATTGTGATCATGAGTTGGTATGCAGATGTACATTACAACTACAGATTTTCGTCCCATTCGGATAACTCCCTAGTGGTGTGTCTTTCTTTGTCTTAGAGTGTATTGTTCGAAGCTTTTTTCCGTTATTTATAAAGTCAAGAAACAGCTTAATCGACATAAGAAACTGTGAACCTACAATCTTAGGCGACAAATAATTACCAAAAAAGTATACCCATAACATTTACGGATCTGAGAATGTGCGCTCTTTGTGGCGGCTCGAATTACGTCACTTAAGGCAAGCCAGAGTGACTTTTTTCTCACGCTGCGGGCGCAGCGCCGCCCGCCGCTGCGCGGTGAGGACGTGCAGCCGGAGACGGCAGCGTGTCGCCGAGGTCAGCGCCTCTCAAATCGGGCCGCAGTAACTCAATTGGCGGCGGAAGGCAGCGGCGCTCATACAGGCAATTAGGGCGGCGCGAGGTTAGCGCCGAGCCTGCCGCTGCCCGCGGCTGCCACAGAGGGGGGAAGCGGCGAGAAACAACTCTAGCAAGTACCCTGCAAAACCAGCGACCCACTGTAACTAACAACTTGTTGCTTCATGACAAGCCAACACAACAACGAACAACAGATCAATCGATTTATTTCCTCAAAGTAAAGCGCCTAGAACCGCTCGGCTTCTGCGGCCGGCACTCTGCCTGGGTTGCCTGAGCATGTGCCTTTGGCAATACGACAGGTTAGTGGTTTCTGATTGACGGAGAACCACCCCACTTCCGCATTACAGTTCGCCAAACTGTCACGCTACTCGGAAGAGGCCGGAACGTGTGGAAGATGAAAGAGTGCGGCAATCCATGATGCGACGTGTGAAGGCATGCGCTGCATCCCATGGGCGCAAAGGTGTATTTATTTTCACGTGACACACATACACACCTTTTCATTTGGCCTTCAAAACAATTTTCATATGCGACATTCAAACGCACCTCCACCCCTACACTCATCCCCCGCCAGTCAGGATTTCTAGTGGAGTCGAAGTGTGAGAGTCAGGATCCTTTTGAATGTCACTTTTGTCCGTTTTTCTCGAATAACTCTAAAACGTACCCAGTAGAAAATTTATCCACATTAAATTTCCTAGAAGGTTCGGTTCATTCTCTATGACTAATAGTTTCCGCGCAGCGAGCTAGAGAACATGAAAACCTCACGCGTCGACATAGAATTGCGGGTTGCATAAAACGACATTGGTATGAGCAATGAAAGTGTGGAGGCCATTTTGAATAACCCCGTATGTCTGCAAAGTAATTTTTTAATCCTTGTCATTCAATTTTGCTGACTTTTCCGGGATATACGGATTTTCGATCATCAGAACGATACAGAGGGGGGTGGGCTACAGCTGGGATGAAAAATACGTTAATGAGACGTGTCGTCCGATTTACTACACCAGTGATCTTCCTACAACATACTCGGCTGTTAACAAATTATGCAAATTATGCAGAAATGCAATGATACCCATCAGTTTTCCGCATATTTGCGTATGATCTGCTGTATCCACACAACTTACCTCGTCTACAGAATGCAAATGTCCCAGGTCACAATTCATCACCTGCGTTAAGTATCGGGCTGACTGACGAGGATTGTCACAGATAAGAAAGCAGATGATATTTGCCGTAGCCCAATTGTCAGTCCTATTGGCTAATTACACTATACTCTCGTCGAATTCTATATCTTAGCCGGCAAGCAACGCTTCATGAAACTTGCGGAGAAGCTCCCAGCCGACAGGAATGTAACTTATCCGGATATGCCAATGGCACCGCCTGTACAGCAACCGTAATGTGGCAAGAACATGATAACCAGGCAAAGATTCCCCACGAACCACGGCGCCTCTGAACAACAGTCTCGAGAAACAGCGTGCAACAACCACCAGAAACAGCCTGCAGTAATGGGGATAAACAAAATTGTGTAGCAGCAACATTTTGCGTCGATTCTGCCCCCCTAAACACCAAGAACTCGCGAAGTATTACAACTTGGACACAGCAAGCAGCCACAGATACCGTACGAAAAGTTTATTCACATTAAACCATTACCTGTTTTTATTTTTTTTTAATCTCTCATCGGCTACATTAGTTAGATTTTACTTCACTTCGGTTATGAACCAAGAAGGACTCATAGAAATTCTCATCTGACACAAAGGACTAGACACCTCAGACTCTCTTGGCAGTTCCCAAATAGAGCAAACTCGCAGAAGGAAGTATTTTACGGAGCTACATTCCAAATCCTGAGTAACAGATATGAAATGGTTAACTATTTCAAACCCAAAAAGGCACCGACCACCAGCAGTAGCTCTACGTCGCTGACGGTCGGCGGGCTAGTGAGTCTCTTGGCTGCCTACAGATGGCAGCGTCGTTCTCTCCACTGGAGTCGCGGGACACTCCTGCTGTTTAAACGGGCAATCACGCGATACCGCCGCCCGCTTCTCAGTATTTTTATCTCCACATGTCGAGTTGCAAAAGTTGACAAAGTCTGTGACATGGCTTTCTGTCTGAAGTCGTCCCGCACTCTGCCAAAGCACCCAGAAACTGCCGCCGTTATTACATAATAATAATTTATTTCACTTTCGTATATACTACCTACAAAAGTGTACAGAACGGATCTCTAAAATCTTAGTGACCATACAAGCTGCTTAAGAGGTACTTCACTCACGAACAGCCTTCATCCACTCACTGTTTACACCGCCCGGCCTCGTGTGAATGCCATGTCCATTTTATTGAAATCTCCTATTAAGCTGGCCTCGTTGTCTTCTTTTCAGGTGTGTATGATTTTGGTCTATTGATCTGGTTCTACAGAGAAACACTGTTTCGAGGTTTGTTGAGTTGATGACTCGCCAACTACTAATTCTTCACAGTATATTGTGTGTTCAAAATCTCGTAGATAATTAGTTCACAAACGATGTCTCACAAGACGCTTCTTTCATCAACTAAACCTGTCTACAACCGTTTTCCTGAACTGCCACCATACAACTCTTCCAGCCAAATGCGACCTTTTACATACACTCTAAGAACTTAGTAGCAGTCAGAGATTCGACGGAAATGTTTAATTTTTTTGGATAAATTGACATTTAAATATATCTGAAAGTTAACGTAAATTTTTACGCAAATTACTTAACAAAATTAGTGTGCTTATGTTTTAGTTCATTTTAATTAAACAATGTTAAATTTATATCCAATAAAAGGGTAGTTCACAGGCTACATAAAGATCGATGTTTGTACATATTTGCTATTTAAATTTGTAGGAAGAGATTCCATACTCCAGGGATCGTCCATTTCACAAAGTGTAGTGGTAGTAGTAGTAGTAGTAGTAGTAGTAATTACATCACAGTATGCATACTAGCGCTTAAACTTTGCCGTGGATTAGTACTCTGAGTAAACAGACCCATAAATTCGATGACTCAGAATATCCAGCGCAGCGCACCGTGTCATCCCAAGTATTTCATAAACGGTTAAATGATAGCTACAGGTGGTGAAGGGAATTCGTTGTTTAGCAAACCAATTTCTCTACCGTTTATTATACTGAAAATGTTTCCAGTTTTTTGTTCCGCGGTTGCATATATAATTGTTAAGAAAACATTCGATACGTTGCGCCATTTCCCAGTTAATTAACACCGAAGTTAGCCGATCAGGCCATTGCGCGCGCAAATTCAAGTGGCATGTCAGACAAAATTATTGTCGGATGTTCTCATGGCGTAGACGATAGCGCACGAGACTGCTGTCTTTGGTCGGGTTCGATTCTTACTACCGTCCCACGTCCAATTCTTGCTTCGATCCCTTGTTCAGTTTTAGTAAACCAAACGAAGGCCACATCTGGCGACGAAGTCTCTGGCTGGCCACTTTAATTTGCGCGAGCAACGGCGTGAATTGCTCATTTCAACGCTGAGTAACTCGGAATCGGCGCAACGTACTGAATTTTTTTCTCGATAGTTATTTCTCAGCACAACCTACCCTGCAATACCTTTACAAGCATTTCGGACTGTTTCTCACCACCCTTTAAGTATTCCGCAAACCATTATAGTGTATGGTCCTCTTCCACACGCGCATTGAGCGCGGTTGAAATTTCTGCCCATGTCCCTCAGAACGTGCGCTGATCTCTCTTACTTTACTCCGAAAATCCCTAAGCGAGATATACGATGGCGGCAGCAGATTTGTGGCACAGCCCTCCTCGAATATCCGTTCTCCACGTTTCCCCAACAGGGTTTCCTGAGATTCATGTTGTCTTTCTTCTAATGATACCTTTTTAAGCCTTCCTAGCATCCCTGTTACACTTTCATATGGACTATTCTGTCTTGTTGGGATCCATGCACAGCGTGTCTGAATTCGTTCGATGCCTATTCAATAAAGACTTCAGACGCTGGAACAACATTCCAAAATTGGTTGCAGTAGGGTCTTTTAAGCAATTTCCTTTGCAAGTGTGATCGTCCAATTTCATACAGCTTCTTAACATTTACTAATACGATATGACTACCTGAAGATACACACCGCTTATCTTGTAATCGGATACCATCACATTAAGAGAGCTGTCGTCCATCACATAGAACAGAAAGTTTGCTGAAATATTTCTGCATTTCCAGCCAATGATAACACTTTTGAGAACAAACTAAACCAACAATAGTATTTTTTAAAAAATCGGAAACTTATATCCACTTTCCAATGAAAATCAAGGTATTGGTAAGAGGAATGCAGGAATGTACCAATGGTCAGTGTCTGCAGTTGAACTTATTTCATTAACAGACGGATGCCGTTCAAAAAATGAACGTACTGTCCAAATAACAAAAAAAATGGCTCTGAGCACTATGGGTCTTAACTGCTCTAGTCATCAGTCCCCTAGAACTTAGAACTACGTAAACCTAACTAACCTAAGGACATCACACACATCCATGCCCGAGGCAGGATTCGAACCTGAGACCGTAGAAGTCGCGCGGTTCCGGACTGCGCGCATAGAACCGCTAGACCACCGCGGCCGGCGTACTGTCCAAATAACATGAGGAGGCTACTAGCCAATAATACAGGAAACGGACGACAAGAGACTGTTCCTTTAAACATACAAAAAGCTACTGAACAGCAACTAGAGGCTGGACAATGCCACGCCCACCAGGATACGTACGTGTACATTAAGCAACGCTTCAGGTCGGCTTCCATTTGCCGCAGTTGGCAAGCCTTTGCTAAGGTGTGCACAGATAAAGCGCTAACAGATAACGCCTTCCTGCACGACACGCTCTCGTGCACTCTGGTACGGGGCTTAGCACCTGGTTCAATGACGCATACTGCCAACAGAGGACATACCTGAGAAAATTACGAAATATGGAGACTACAGTATCTTTATCTCTAGTTTCCAACTGCGAACTTGCGTTATGTATTAAGACTTACGCTCTAGCTGCCTTCCACACACGCCGTATCTTTTGTATCGCAGGTCCCTGACAGACAACGCAAGGCACTGTCAGGCCAAAGGGACCTAACCGTGGAAAGGAGAGAAACTACACTCTGCCTCCCAATTCATTCGGAGCCACAATCTCAAGTAGATCTTTGTCAGATTTCCATCTGCGTGCTCTGCGGCAAGTACAGTTACCTGTACAGCTGTATGATTCATGCTGCTAATAGATGTAAATGATGCGTGATGAACTGGGAACTAAGTTCTCGAGAACCGAACGGCATTGAATACCCATCCGACAACAAACAAGTTTTCCCAGGTACAGTCTACTTTAGGCTGCTCCTCCAAGTAAGCCATCTTTGCATAAATGAAGCAAAGCAACAAGCAAATGAAACTATATGGTTCTACAGACCTTTTGAACTCTCAAAACATCTATGGTGTATACAGTGATGAGCCAAAACATGACGACTACCAGCTTAATAGATTGTCTGTCCGTCTTCGGAACGAAATACATCACTGATTCTGCATATCACGGATCCGACGGTTAGTTTGTAGGTTTGCGGAGGCATGTGGCATTAAATGTCTACGCACAGGTAATGTAAATCGCGCAAATAACGAGCTGCTGATTTATGTACGTCATGATGGCGCCCGATAGCGACCCATATGGGTTGCACAGGATTTACATCAGGCAACCGAGACATCAACGTGAGTTCATTTAACTGCTCCTCAAACCACTGGAACACGGTTCTGGCACAAAGACACGGACAATTATACTGCTGAAAGATGACATACCAGTCGGGGAAGATATCAAGCATGAAGGGATGCAGGTGGTTCGCAACTGTCACGTGTGTCTTCAATTACCACTACAGGTCCCATGCAAACTCAGGACTTGGTCTCTCATAGCATAAAACACTTCCCACCAGCCTGCTCCCGTGGCCTGCTGCATGTTTAGAGATGCCGTTCTCCTAGATGACGACCATCGACCTAGTGCGGCAGAAATGTGAATCACCCGAAGAATCGACTAGTTTGCAATGACCGGCGGCCAAATTCCGATGGCCCCCTGTCCACTACAATCGCAATTGACGATGTTGGGTCAATATGTGAACATGTAGGGGTGGTCTGCTGCGGAACTCCGTGTTCAACAATGTACGATGAACGTTGTACTCCGAAATACTTGTGCGTGCACAGATACCAAACATCACCTTCTATTCTACTTTACAGACCAGACAAACTTCCGAAATCCATGTTCTGCGCAGAGTCGTGAATGTCCAACCGTTTAGCGCCTAGTGGTATAGTTTCACTGTCGTCCTACCTCTTTCCGTAGATGCTAAGGACAATAGCACACAAACAAACCTAACCTAACCCAACCTAACCTAACGGCCAGCTTCGCCGTTTTCGATAATTTGATATACTCTTTTACATGCTCTGGGAAATAATAATCTGCCCTTTGCCAAAGTCGCTGACCTCAGTGGATTTCCTTATTTGCAGCCCCTACCTTCGCTAGGGCGATCTCCCGTCCGCGTATACTCCACTTACAACATGCGTTTGTTACCGCTTCACCAGCCCGCAACGTAGCGGTGTGCAGTAGTCATAATGTTTCGGATTCGCAACGTACAAGCAGACTGAAGCGACGAATGAAAATTTGTACCAAGGTCCGGATTCGAACCCAGCTCTCCCACTCAGGCAGGTCCACTAGCCACTTTGCCCCCTTGGTACGGTGGCTTTGCACGACTGCACGGATTACCCTAGCACACCTCCCTTCTCAGTCCATTCACGTCTGAGTCCGCTTGGTATTCCCCCTTACTGTAACAGTATAACAGATGCTCTACAACTGTACTGGAATTCCATATATGTCATGTATGTTTAAGAAATGGAAAGATCTGTGGAATCAAATAGTTCAAATGGAACTTCTGGTATGATTCAACTTTGAAGTACTTATGTAATGGTAACATAAAACGTATACAATTTTCTAGGCGTGCGACACCTCTTTCTACAGCAGCAACATCTGCGAAAAGCCTCGTGGAACTATCTATTAGGTCAATTATTGCTTGGACACCCTTCCCTTCGCTCCACTAGACAGCTGCATCACTGTATCTCTATCACTGGGTAGAAGTACCAATTTTGTAACAAAGGTGTTTGACGTTGAAACATGCTTCTTCCTTTACTTTTAATTTGAGTTATCAATTCCTGATCACAAACCTCAGTTTAGTTACTTGAATTTCTTTGCGTAATGTACTTTGCCACTAGGAGAAGAAGAACTGTTCATGTATTACTGATTTTGTTCAAACATAAATTTAATCTTCAATGATACATTAGGTACAACAGTAACTTCTTTACAACCATTCAACTTCCACCGCACAGAAGCACAAGAACTCTCTTTAAGTACAACATGAAGCGTGAACTCTCAAAACATGCTAAAACCAGCACAGGTAAAGGTGACCACAGATGTTCATATCTCATCGAAACTCAGTGCTATTACTATACATCAATTGTTTATACCGAAAAATACAATCTACAAGTGGTAAATATGTTAATACATTTAGACTCCAGAAGTTCTTTATATCTGAATCTAAGAATTTAAATAGCAATAAAAATAGATTAGAATCATTCCAGAATTTCAAATGGAACTATACAATTCCACACTGATCAGCCACAACAGTAGAAAACCCGCATAATAGCCGGAATTTCCATCGTTTCCACAGATAACAGCGGCAAAGCTTCGTGGAATGGACGCAATGAGACCTTGATAGGTCGTTGGAGAGAGTTGCGATGGGCTCCCACGCCACATTCAATCAAATCCCAGATGTGTTCGATCGTGTTCAGATCTGGCGAGTTGGGGGGGGGGGGGGGCAGCACATCAGTTGGCACTCGTCACTGTGTTCCTCGAACCACTCCATTACACTTCTAGCCTTGTGACATGGCGCACATATTACTGAAAAATGCCAATTCCTTCAGCGAACATAATAGTCACGGAGCGGCGTACGTGGTCTGCAACCAGTGTACGACACTTCTTGGCAGTCATGGTGTCACTGGACCCGTGGATGTCGACGTCCCCAGTGTATCATGAAGCAGGCGCCTCTTGTCTCTGTGCCGCTGTACAGTTATCCTGCAAGCCGACGGATGCGCGTCCTCCCATCGGCATGATGAAGGTGTCGGGATTTATCAGACGTTGCAATGCTCCGCCACTGCGCCAACTTCCAGTGCCGATCGTGACGTGCCCATTTCAATCTTAGTTGCCGACGTCGTGGTGTTAACATTGGCACATGGTCGTCGGCTCAGGAGGCCCATCGTTAGGAGTGTTCGGTGCACTGTGTGTTCAAACGTACTTGTACTCTGCCCAGCGTTGAAGTCTGATGTTAGTTCCGCCTGTCCTGTTTTATCCATCTGCCCAGCCTACCACGTCCGACACGTGTACTGAGGGGTGGCCGCCCAACTCCGGTCAGGACGTGGTTTCACTTGGTTTCGCCATGTGTTGAAGACATTCACCGCAGCTCTCTTCGAACATCCGACACTTGCAGTTTCCGAATGCTCGTGCCAAGCTTCTGTGCCATCTCAATCTGCCCTCTGTCAAACTCAGACAGATATCGCGCCTTCCCCGCTCTACTCACGGACTGCACTCTCACCGACACCAGCAGTCATTCCTCGACAAGTGACGCTGCTGTCGCCTGGACAGACTTTGTCGATAGTAGGTCGGTGGTCATTATGTTCTGGCAGATCTGTGTAGCTGGCTGGGGTGACCGAACGGTTCTAGGGGCTAGAGTCTGGAACCGCGAGACCGCTACGGTCGCAGGCTCGAATCCTGCCTGGGGCATGGACGTGTGTGATGTCCTTAGGTTGGTTAGGTTTAAGTAGTTCTAAGTTCTAGGAGACTGATGACCACAGATGTTAAGTCCCATAGTGCTCAGAGCCATTTGAACCGCTGCAATGCTCTTTAAACTAGGGGGAATACCAAGCGGACTCAGACCTGAATGGGAACTTTGCAACGAGGAGGGTGTCGTGTTCGAGTTGTCCCTGCAGTTGTGCAGAGCCAGGGTGATGCAGTGGATAGTGCATTTGCCTAATGGAGTGGGAGATCAGATTTGAATTCATGCCTGGGTACACATCTTCATTCGTTACTTCAGTTCAAAAATGGTTCAAATGGCTCTGAGCACTATGGGACTTAAGTACTGAGGTCATCAGTCCCCTAGAACTTAGAACTACTTAAACCTAACTAACCTAAGGACATCACACACACTAATGCCCGAGGCATGGTTCGAACCTGCGACCGTAGCGACCGCACGGTTCCAGACTGTAGCGCCTAGACCCGCTCGGTCACTCTGGCCGGCGTTACTTCAGTCCGCATATATATTTCAGAAGTTGCTCTCTAATTAAAGTGATTACAGCTTCACATTTTGAAATGTTTTCTTACCATACATCTGAAGTATATTTGTACGTAAGTGAAATAATTTTCTTTAATTTGTCATATGGAAACAAAGATAACCAAAATGTATGCGTCTTCAGTATTTTTGCGTATGAGGATAATTCGACCGTCCGAGTGTATCGGATACTCTGAGTGTTCGTATGTATCGAGTACTCCGACTGTTGTGTGTATCGCGTGTTCCGGGTTGTGGTGAAACAGGGTCACAGACCAGATCCACAACAACGCCTTGGCATTGGGAGGGACGACAAGAAAAGTGTCTTGGCAGGCTTTGGGGCACGTAGGCGTTGCAATGACATAGAGGGGGGGCCTGTCTCAGGCGAGCCGAGGGACGGCCATCGCCATCGCCATCGCCAGGTTGAGTCAGCGGCCCGGCCTGTACCGTGCCTAATGGGGCGTGGCGCGCCATCCATTACCAGGGACACGGCGCGGCGTCACCTGTGTCCGTGCGCTCCCTCGCTCACATTCCCGTGGGACGCGAAGCCCACAAGACAAGCAGGCCTTCACCGCGCTGCAGAGACAACGTCCGTTTGTTTCATACTAGCTTTATTCTGAAACGAGGTTGAGTTTGCCGTATTTCAAAAATAATAACTGGCAGCGTTCAGTCACTTTTAATCGTACTTGCTCAAATCAACAAGGCGTCTAGAGGGATAATGCTCTTATCATACTATCAACACTCTACACACATGGTTTAAACACTGGAACTCTACAACACGTTTGGGCCCTTTATGAGGTAAAGTAAACCCACCCTGATTTCTGGTGCCACGTCTTATTTTAGGATCATCCGTTTATGTCTTAAAGTTTTAATCTGTGACGAAAGGAACCTCACCTCATCTGACCACTCACCAACCCGATGAAGGGCTGAGACAGATGGCAACCATGTGTGTCCAGTTGGCGCTTGTTTTGGAACACAGGAGTAATTGCATCCTGCTATGTGCGCTATGCTATGCTCGCAGCCATACCTGGACACCACCAGAAGCATCAACTAGATTCTCTTGGCGTCCACAGCTGATGAGGACACGGCTTGGTCCCTGTTTACGGAATGTGATGCAACGGTTCAAGACCGAAATTATCTCTTAACCTAGTATTCACAGTCCAACGTGATTTTATAATATTTTACTTCCTGAACGCGACAAATTTGATGTTAGTGCCTTAGTTTTTTAACCATGTGTCTTGATTATTGACAACCTGGTGATGAGGGAGCACTCTCCTTCGAACCGCGTTGTTGACGCGTGTTAATTGCGATTAAAATGACTGAACGTAAACAAATATTTTTTGCTATTCATTTCAGCCGCGGTCGTCTGGACACAAAGATAGTTTCTCACTTTCGAACACTAACGAAGTGCTGAAGCCCGTCGCACAACAGAGGCACAGCATTTTCTGTCCGCATACATCCTGCACTCTACATCGGAGTTTGCAATGTTATGAAACTTTCTTGCAGATTAACACTGTGTGCAAGACCAGTCCCAAATGCGGGTTCGAGACCTGGTCCGCCAGTTTTAATCTGCCAGGAAGAGTTAATTTCCTATATTAATGGAGGTAGCTAGGCTACCATTAGATTACAATTTCGCGTTATAACTACTGGTTGGTTCAGTCGTCGTAGGGCAAGCAGACGCCAGGCCGAGGTTTATTGGAAGAATCCTAGCAGAATGCGATTCGTTCACGAATTGAATGGCTTTCTTTTGAGTCTCATGTCGTTACCAGAGGGTATTAACACAAGGCAGAGAAGATCCAAAGAAGAACGCCACGTTTCGTCACGACTTAGGTCTAGCAAGCGCGAAGCTGTTTAGGAGAACGCTCTAATAACTCCAGTGGGGAAACGGTACAAGAGAGGCGTCTAGCACTGGATTTACGTTAACTGAACATTCTCAGAGCGTTCGTTAAATAAGAATCAAGCAACATATGCACGTCACAAAATTAGCACGATGAGAAAACCAAATAGAGTTCATATAAAGACTTACCGGCCGCATTTCTTCCCACGCTGCTTTTGCAAATGATACAAGGAAAAGAAGGTGGGATTTTATTTATCAGACGAAGCCTCTACCACATGTCGTAAGAGAGTGCAGGTGTAAGATGCAACGTCTGACGAGTTCAAGGTCTTCAAATAGTAGAAATAACAGCACAGAATAAAATATTTTTTAATTAAATAACGAGCAATTAACGGAGCTAGGTACTAACAAGAAGAACTTATGGTGAGGAGAAAGGAATTTGGGCGCAGAAGGGGGGGGGGGGGGGGGGTTTATATAAACGAGAGGTACACATAGAGCTGCAAAGTTTTGTATGACCCATCCGTTCCTAAACCGGAACAAAATTGTTGGCATAATACATTAGGTGCAGTAATATAGAGTTTTGAGCCAACTAAGTTCGTTGAAATAGCGCTGAAAGTTTCCATGAGTGACACTTCTATTGAATGACACTCGTCGAAACGTCTGCCGCCATTTGGACGAAATTACTCGGCTCAAAGCCCGAAGCTTTATATGGATTCAACTCACCAACAAGGACATCAGTATCACAGAAGATTGGGCTTTAACGTCCCGCTGACGACGGTGATATTAGGGACGGGAGAATGGGACACGCCACAATAAGTAAATTACCTCTGGTGAGTAATTAAGGAATGGCGCCGACCAATTACTTTGAATGTGAGTGCAACTGGAAGTATAACACGGAAATAATGCCACGATCAAATTATGGTGAGGTGAACGTTTGGCTGACTGATATAAAAAATTTGCGACTATTCCTCACGGAACTAAAGCTGGAAGATAAATTGTTCTGCACCCAGAAACAAGCGTTTGGTTCAACTAAGTTCATCACAAGTATTCAGAGGCGTGTGTGACAAGTACGGGAAGGACCATTAAAATGAAACAACGGCATCGAAGACTTGTAGAGTAATTCAGCTGCCGACTACCTGTCTGGGAGGCAACAACCGTCAGCGGCTGCTTTCTCCACTAATGGGGGTTCTTTGAAAAGCCCTGAAGGACACATTAATGACTGTCACAGAAACACTGACGTCGCTGCCGCATTCCACGGCTTCTCGCTTGCGTGCTGTACTCGTTGCCTATCTTATACATTCAAAATGGACGACTGAACGAACTGTTATTGATGTTCCGCGACATCTAGATTACTGAAGACTAGCCACTAACACAGATGATGATACGATCGATTTGCTGCCACCACCACGTGTGGCTCAAGAGAATAGGATAAGGATACATTATGCCGTGTATAGACGCATACAGACCAGTGCCGGCTACTGTGGGCCAAGATTCACGTGTGCAAGGTGCTCGCCTGTCGCGGCCCTCCTCGGAAGAACGCGGTACAGCTGGACAATTATTTGAGTACTCCGGAGTGGCGTTTTCCGATCGCCACAGCTCTCTTCACGTGTGCAGAGTCGTGGTGCCAGCGCTGTTTACCCTTTGCTATTGTTCGTGCTATGAAAAGAATGAGCACAGGTACAAATACTGCTTGCATAAAAAATGGCAGTCTCGCAATCTATAGTCAGAAGCCTTTGAAAATTAATGGGAATTCTCAACATATATGGTTTAAAAAGGCTCTGAACACTATGGGACTTAACGTCGAGGTCATCAGTCCCCTAGAACTTAGAACTACTTAAACCTAACTGACCTAAGGACATCACACACACATCCATGCCCGAGGCATCATTCGAACCTGCGACCATACCGGTCCCTGACTGTAGCGCCTAGAACCGCTCGGCCACCCCGGCCGGCTCAGAATATTGCACTGTAGGTGCAACGGTTGACCGTATGAAGATGGATGGTCAAAAAACGAAATTAAAAACTGAACAAAATCATACAGAAGAAACTCCATTCCGTGTAAAAGTGAAAAGATGTGCATTACGTACACGTGAAAGAAACCACTGTCAATGTGGTAGCACATACTATGGAAACTTTAAACAATCACTGCTTTTTGTAGTTCTGAAGCAGTGGCAAACTGTTCTACTTAGCTCATATATAGTGCGGTAGCAGTGTGGTGAAGCTACACGGAAATTTTTTTTTACAATGCGGAACCCACTGCGTTATTCTACCAGTGCTCATGAACACGGAGGACAGAAACGACACACAAGAGAAATCCTGCGCTACGGTGGGTCCACACTGACGTAACGCAGTAATCATCAATGCGTGTAATGATGGTGACAGCAACACGCGTTCGCGTGAACGTATCGCCTGAGCGCTACGCCAACTCTGACAGGGCGGCAGGGTGATGGAACACCTGACGCACGAGCGCGCTCACTGCCCGCGGAAAATTATTTACTGTTCTGGGATTTCGAACTCCCCGACGGCGGTTTCAACACACACCCCACTTTGGGCGCGAACGGATCAATTGCAGACAGACCGACATTTCCGCTGTACCGACGAGCGAGACGACACAGATAGAACACTGACAGCCATCGGTTTGGGCCCACATTCAATGTACCGACCCGTGTGTGCGAAGGAGCCCCCCTTCTCGTGAAACCTTTAGCTGGTTACAGCAGCAGTACGCATTTGCAGACGGCAATAAACACGGACAATGAACAGTACAGACTGAGGAGCACAGAAACTTTTGTAAAGTGGTGGCACAGCAGAATACTGAAGGTGAGATGGGCAGACAGGAAAAAACAATGAATATCAGTGTTGCTGCTTTAATTAAATATCTAGGGACTGCAATTACGAACAACTTAAATTGAAACCATCACACAGAAAATGTTGTGGCAAATGTGAACTCTTACGTTTTCGTTTTATTGGCGGAACACTTAGGAGGAGAAACGATTCTTGTAAAGCAGGGGTGTTGACCCCGTTGATCGTCATCGACTAGTCGATCACTGTGGTTTTGAGTCGATCTCTCAAAACTTTAGCTTGAAATCTGTTCAAATGAGATGTTTTTGTAGAATACCAGTTCGCTGACGATCAGTGTTTCGCACGGTATCTGTATGACAATGAGTGTTTCGCAAGGTATCTGTAGGGAATAAATCTGACGATCTTTCGTCTCAATTTGCATTTCAACGCTTTTAACGCTCGCGTCAAGTAACGGACTTTCCTCCTGCATGGTGAGGTTACTACTCGCGCTCCGCCTCCAGTACGCCACACAAACCTCCGTTTTCGAACTTGTGGATGACGATGTAACAATCAGTTAAATACTTTGTGCTATCGAAACAGAGATTGCTGTTTGTACTGATATGTGAAATAACCGCCGTATCACTCGTTTTCGAAACAACTGATCAAAACAGCACAACAATACACCACACCAAAGCCAGGTACCCCACGAAAGTGTTTTCAACGTTTATGATAGAGTACATTTTAATTTTTTTTCACGTGGTGTTATGTGCTTATACCTTTATGAATTTTTATATGATAAGATCTCTAAACTGATAATATTTCAAGTGATGGATCTCAAGCCTGAAAAAGCTGAGCGCTCCTGTTTTAAGTAGACTGCCTACATTAAGCTAGCCGTCCTCTTCTGGAATACAGCTGCGCGTTTTGCGGACGTTGCCATATGGCATTGACAGAGCATATCGAAAACAGTCGTAGAAGGGCAAATCGTCTGGTATTACCGCGGAAATGGAAATGAGAGAGAGAGAGAGAGAGAGAGAGAGAGAGAGAGAGAGAGAGAGAGAGAGAGAGAGAGAGAGAGAGAGAGAAAAAGGGCTTTTTCGTTGAGGTAGATTTTTTTAACAAATTTCTATCACTAACTTTCTCATCTGAATGCAAAAATATTTAGTTGAATCCCCCAACAAAGGGAGAAATGGCTACCGTAATAAAATAAGAGAAATCTGAACACCTAAAGTTTTAGATGTTCATTTACCTCAGGTGCTATTCGAGAGCAGAACCGTTGAGAAATTGTCAGGAAGAGGTTCGATGAACCCTCTGCCGAACACTTACTTGTCTGTGGACTGCAGAGGAGTCATATAGATGTAGACACCGCATAGAGTCAAAGACGTAACATATTTACGGCACAACTTGTCTCAAACAGGGCATCGGTGGTAGGACACATTCTGGAGCATCACGCAATAGCTAATCTGGCAACTGATAGGGAGTAGTTGACTGACAAGCGAGAGAAGTCTGTGGCGCAAAAATTGTAGAGGTAGTACTCAGAGTAATCGAATGTGGGCAGCAGTAACGAGTCACAGATGAAGAAGCTTGCGCAGAACAGACTAGCATGGATAGCTGCACCATACCAGTACGTGTACTGAAGAGAGAAACCACAAGTAGTTTCGATAGCGACTGAGAGGGCGTCGGATTGCAGCTGGCGGGTAACGGTGATATTTCCGTCAGAGGCCGAACTACGACGATTCATCACCACCCACTGACTGACACAGGCCGTGATCTACAAGCTGGGTAATTAGTCAGTCCACCATGTTCCAAGAACAGGTTTCTCCTCGCTGAGTCACAGTGCGTTGTCTCTGATGACTCGTTGGTCAGGTCACGGACGCAATAACATGTGCTTATGGCCTTCAGCAGTTACGCTGAATCGGACTCTAACGGCTGTTTGAATCCAATGAAAGACGGTGCCACATATTTGCCTCAATTAACGTATGTACACATCATCTATGGCAAGTTTCTTGTGGTGGACATTTTTCACAGCAGCTACATATAAACTGTAATACTTAGCAATAAATCGTCTTTTTGAATGCTGCACGTGAATTTTTATTTATACACCATGCAGCATTTCGCCTTTTTCGACAAGCCATTTTCACGGGATGTCCTGGAATATTAACGTCATTTTTCGTTTTACATACTGGCTTTTAGATTTACAACAGTTCACGTAGACATTTTACAGTAAGACTGCCTGACAAACCTGGCCCTGCCCAGTTATATTTTACTAATTTTTTTATCAGAAACAGAAACAAAGATGAACTGTGTTTGTAGTGTGCCATCTGCAAATCACATTGAAGTGCCTGACAGAGGGTTCATCGAACTACTTTCACAATTCTCTATTATTCCGAACTCGTATAGCACGCGGAAAGAATGAACACCTTTATCTTTCCGTGCGAGATCTGATTTCCCTTATTTTATCGTGGTGATCGTTCCTCCCTATCGAAAAAATTCATTTCTACGTACGAGGTGTCACCAAAAGCAACGAATTTTTGGGCTTTATACACCCGACCTTCAAATTATTTTTTTTATCTTGTTGGTACACGTCTTCCTGACGCCATTTTCAGCTGTTTCGAATATTTGGTTTATTGTTGACTTTGGCTCTTGGCGAATCTAATACGAGTAAGTCAAGATTCTACGAGGTACAAATGTTTCATAAAGAGTCGCACTAGCACATCAGTTACTGACGACAATGTGGAACAAATAAAGAAAATGGTTCTGGAAAATAGCCGAACCACCACCAGAGAGATTGCTGATGTCGGTATATCCTTTGGCCAGATCAAGCAATTTTTTCGGATGTTTTGGGCACGAAACGTGTAGCATCAATGCTTGTTATGACACTGTTGCATTTCGAACAAAATCGACGTTGCGTAGACATCGCTCAGGAACTGCTGAATGACGCCAAAAACCGTCAAGAACTTCTAAAGAGGCTTGTAATAGGAGATGAAACTTAGGCTCACATCTCAATACTTATTCGCAATTTTTGGAAAAGAAAGAAAAACTAAGGAAAAGAAAGAACGTTGTGTTGCCCTCGCCACCGTCTTCGCCGGACAGGGGGCCTCTGCTACTCCTTTCTATCCCCGAGGCTGAAGAGAGCCATGAAAGGATGTTGTTTAGACAACGCTGATTAGATAAAGGCAGAATATCTCAAGGGGCTGAACACTATAAGGGAGAGGGAGTTCCAGAAGTGCTTCCAACATTGGAACAAGCGCTGGCACAAGTTTATTAAATCTAATTATATCTGACGGGGATTGCTTAAAGAAGTTGACAGTGATGAGTAAATAAAGTTTCTATAAGAAAAACAAAAATTCCAGTTACTTTTTGAATACACCACGTATTCGAGCAAAATTATGCGTGGTGTGAGATGGTGAAATGATTCCGGGCAGTTTCTGTACGCTGAGTGCAGCTGCTTCGCTTGTCTACAACGCGATATTCTAAGCGACTCCACGGCAACGCCTCTTCATAGCTCTACAGATGGCTCTAGTTTTCGCCTACAGCCGTTTGCGCTTCCCAGTTGAAACCTGTCAAAAGCACTGCCAGGTGTCAGAAATTTCCCTAAGCTGACTATTGCACGAGTGTTTTAGTCTTAAAGAATATACTAAAACTTTAAGTATGATGCGGCAGTTTTTCACGCATCTCAGTGTTTATGACGCATCTCCTGAACCATGTTAGGCAGTTGGTTCTTACCCTTAAAGCGAATGTTGAAATCGGTGGAGTGGTTTAGAAGGGGTAGAAGGAGATGTGGAGAACACACACACACACACACACACACACACACACACACACACACACAACCAATTTTTTATAACATGTATGGATGTATAGGTACTTTTCGTTGTTAGTATTTTTCAGTTCATAATATAATATTTACGTTAACTGCTTTAAATGTAAAAACGAGACGCGCGGGGTAGCCGCGTGGTCCGAGCGCCTTGTCACGGTCCGTGCTGCTCCCCCCACCGGAAGTTCGAGTCCGCGTGCGTGCGTGCGCGTGTTGTCCTTAGCGTAAGTTTTAGATTAAGTAGTGTGTAGGCTTAGGGGCCGACGACCTAAGTAGTATGGTCCCATTAAGACCTTCTCACAAATTTCATTTTTTCTAGAAACGGACACGTGAAAACGAAAAGCCGTGTAATATTCCAGGACACTTAATGGGAATGACATGTTAAAAAGGCGAAACGCAACAGAACGTATACGCAACTTTCGTGCAGCACGCAGAAACGAGTTTTCTCGCTAGCTAATGCAATTTACATAATGTATATCTTATTGATTAAGTAAATTTACCGGACGATAATGGAGTAATAATCTTCCGGAATACGTAGCGAGAAAGATCAATGAAAGTGAACTATAGCTCTTTGTGGATTTCTACTGACTAGGAAAACGTAAATGAGGGCGCCAGGTTTGAAAATTTGCTCTTGACTAAAATCGTCAGGAGAGGATGCAAATACAGTAATAACCAACCGGCAGCTCTCGATTGCACTAGCGGAGATTTACACAAACAGGTTTAGCAAAAGATCAAATTTCACGAGATAATCTGTTCGTAAGGGGCCAGTTAAAGAAAACGAATGTGACTCTTCTGAACTATTTGTTTGTGGCCTGAGGAAATGAACCTGTAACAGAGTTCAGTAACGGAACCCGACGTGGGTGCCGGACGGCGCAACCTTACCACACGTTCATGCGAAAACCCATTAGCAAACACTGTTCCCAATTACAATGTATAAGCGAAGCTGTTGACGGCAATTCGCTCAACTGCGCTAACATGGGGCGGCCCGGAAGCTGCAGTGTAGGAACAGAGCACTCGCTGTTTAGGCCGAACAAAGCGTTTCCTTCCGTCCCTAGGTGGAGCATTTCTGCACGGGGCATTGTCTGGGCTGCAGTGGAAACCACAGAAATGCCCATTCCGTCTCCAGCAATGATTTTCTGATTAAGATGTTTCCCCCCAACACTAGAGTATTTTTATGCACATTGAGCTCCCCGAAGTCAAAACGCTACAACGATGCCGGCTGGACGGTTTGCACACTACGCCACAAGCTCAATAACCGGTCTTATGCTATCATTTTACGTTTGAATACAGTAGTCTTTCGTTGTTTTTGACTTGTTTTTGAGCGACATAAAAGTAGTGACGGTTCAGTAAATACCTGTTAGTGTAAAAAAATAGCAAGAAACTTTTATTAAGCAGCTTTTTTTTCAGTATTATCCCTACATCTGATTTTCTGTACGCATGGAAAAGTCACCATTTGAGCGTTTATAAAAATGGCCTTCCTCAGGGACGTGAGCTGTCTACGCTCCTCTTTTAACATATACACAAACAAGCAATCAATTAGCTCTGGAGCTAAATATTCTACTTACACAGTGTGTCCCAGTTCCGTTTGGACCGCTTGTGTGAAATTCCGAACTATAATCCTATCCCATGGCTAGTTGCGGCACTGAGATCCCTGAAGTTTCAGAAACAGCTGTGTACAAAGTGAAAGCGCTGGCAATGCTGCATCAGGCATCTTGGCTGCGAGTGGAACAATTCGTGTCTGACAATCGTCGGAAAATGTCAGAGGAGCAATGAGACAACAACGTTACTTTTGAGTCGTCTGGCATTCGTGAGCGAGACGTCGAATTAGAACCAATAGCAGGTTCCTTGTTGCTCTTTCACGGCAACAGTCCAGCCCCCAAAGCAAAGAGGGTGCACAAGTTATTAACCAGTAAATGGATCCCAATCCTGGATCACACATCGTATTCGACAGATTTGGTCCCAGCAGTCTTCTCTGCAAGTGATGTTTACTTTTATGAGGCAACTAAGGATATCCAAGGGAACTGTACTGCAGTACTAAACGCAACTAAAAAAGACTACAGTGACTGTTTCAAACCACTTTCAAAACGATTTCTGCTGTTTTTTGATTCAGAAGGAAACTCTTAAATAGATACTGTGATTTTGTGAAAATAATCCATGACTTATTTGCCATAGCTACAAGTCTTAACGGAACTGGGCCACACAGTGGACGCTCATGGTACAGCTATTGCTAGCTAACCACTGTAAAAAGCTTTGAGGAAGGGAGATGAAACTGACAAGAGCTCTCTAAGACTTGTCCCAGTATTGCACCAACAAAAGCTGGAAAAGACAAGTTTTTTGCATTTCATCTACGAAATAATAAAGCTAAAAAGAAAGTAAACATCATTTGCAGAGGACAACAACGACCAAACGCCTGTGAGTAAACATGGATCATGCCCTTCCATTCAAAGCTCACTGCGAAGAAACTAAGCTACAATAGATCGTCAATTGCAAACTTACCCGAATGAACTGGGGGTGCTTATCCGAAAGTGCCTCGAACACATGCCCTCGAACAACGTTTCTCCGCCTCACAATATTCTGCAGCAGTTGAAAAAAATTGTCTACATCAAGACAGAGCTGCAGAAATTTCTACATCTCCCGGAAGTCTCCGAGTGGAACTGTGGCGATATTCTTTGCCTCAAACACATCGAACGAATGTCATGGAGGAACTAGCCGCAAGTTCACACCTTTGAAATGGAAGACGCTAAACAAGACAAGAACTAGAGTGTCACGATGCAAAGTCAACCTCGGGAACTGGAGCTTCAGCGGTGGTGATGAACTCTGCCAGTGACGCATCCTTCAGACTATCAATTCCAGCCAGTCTGCAGCAAACGACCGGATACATGTGCAGTACCAGAGAGCTTGATGTAGCTAACAAAGCAGTAACCAAAACCACCAAATACTGGTCCAAAGAGTATGAAGAGAAACATCTTTATTTTTTTTAAATCTGCCCGTCTGTATTTTATAAATTATTGTTGTACAAGTTAGTCACTGGATTTTTTTATTGTTAGTACGAGAGGCGTTCAATAGGTAATGCAATATTCTTTTTTCTGAAAGCAGATTGGTTTTATTTAGGATTCGAATACATCATATTACTCCCCACACTTTCCGCTACGAAACACAGTTTTTCAGAATACTCTCCGTTCAATGCGACGGCCTTAGGCCAGTTGACTGCGAGGGTCTGTATCCCTGCATGGTACAACTCTACTGGTCCACGACGGCGCCACCGCCTTGCTGCAAGTGCAGGATCCGGGCTGTAGGCACACATCTTTGAGTAACCCAACTGGTAGACGAGTGTGTCAGCTCTATGAAGGATAGTGGAACGATGTATGGAGTGTAAAAGTTGGAGACGGTGAACAAAACTAGTGTATAACAGAACACCCATCACCAGTCTCCGTGTAAATCTTCATGCTAACGTATCCTGTGCAGGTGTCTTCATATGTGCATAATTTCTACATCCCACATGCATTCGAATCTGATCACTGTATTCATGTCTTGACCCCCACCCTTTACAATTTTTAGACATTAGCTATCACTTGATACCTCAGAACATCTCCCTGGTGGTATCTCTTCTTTTAGTTAAGTTACGCCACAAAGCTCTTTCCTCCACGAATCAACTCAGCACATCCTCATAATATCTTCAGCAATGTTCCGCAATGCCATATTTTAAAAGCTATTCTCTTCTAGCTTGTATAGCACATCATTCATTTTCCAGTTCCATGTAAGACTATATTCCAAACGAACACTTTCAAACAGATTTGTTGACATTTAAATTTACATTACATAACATAACATATTCCCCGCAAGGAAGCTTTTGTCTCTTTTTCCGATCTACATTTTATATTCTCTTTACCTTTCCCGTCGTCAGTTACTTTGCCGCCAACATAGTGACTCTTCAACTAGTTCAGAGTCTCACTGCCTGACCTAATTTCATCATCCCATGAATGTCATTCGAGAGCTGTCCAGTATCCTCGTTTTATCTTTATTTATGTCCATCTTAGAAACTTTTCTCGAGACACTATCCATTTTGTTAATATATATTCGAAGATCTCTCTTGAGTTAAAAGCTTTTTTCTTTTTATCTGTCTAATTCTGAAGCCAAACTGGGCGAGAGAGAAATGTATTTCCATTGGAGCCGACGATCCCTTTAGTTATTTCTGATCATAACGTCAAGCATTTTTCCCCAATTTTAACGCGCTTAATTACCGTTTATATTCACGTCTCGGTAGATGCGACAGCACAGAATGCTCATTTTGAGCCTATACTATAACCCAATTGTTTTTTTAAAATTTTTTTACGAAGGCCTTTCAATAAGTAATCCTCACTTTTTTCCTGACAGCAGGGTGATTTTATTCAATTACACCATATTTTTCCTTAATCTTTCGGTTATAAAACCCATTTTTTTTCAACATAATCACCGTTCAGCGCAACGGCTTTAGGCCACTTTATTGCGAGGACATGTATGCCTGTAGGATGGCACTCTACTGATCGACGTAGGAGCCGAAGTCTTGCTGCATCAATAACCTCCCAACCATCCACGCACTGTTTCCCACAGAGTGCTAGTTCATAGGGCCAAACACGTGCAAGTCGAAGGGTACGAGATCCTGGCTGAGCGGTGGATGAGGAAGAACAGTCCAATGAAATTTTGTGAACTCTTCTCGGATGAGAAGACTTGCATTTTCGTGGAGAAGTTAGTTCGCATTTCTACGGCAACATACAGACTAAAGTCGTTTCTTCAATTTCCTGATGGTAGCACATTCACTTCGGAGTTGATCGTTGCATCATGAGGCAGGATATGTCTCACAAGATCGTTTCCATGACTTCGCCGGCTGAAGGCTTTGAACTTTTTCTTCGGAAGAGAGGTAGTATAGTGCCTCTATATGGATTCCCGTTTTGCTTCGGGTTCGAAGTGATGTACTCTTATTTCATCGTTTGTCACGATGTTAGGCAAAAAATTGTCACAATAAGCCTCGTAACGAGCAAGCAGTTCCGAACAGATGGTCCTTCGTTGCTCTTTCTGGAGGCAAGAAAAACAGCGGGTAGACATCTTTGAGTACCCCAAGTGGTGGACGAGTGCTACTAACACAGACGTCCAGATGTACAGCGAGGTGTTTCATTGTGATCCGTCTACCACCTCGAATGAGAGAATCCACAAGTTCCAACACTGCACTAGTCACAGCTATATGCGGCAGACCAGCACGCGGGGATCGCACATGTTTGCGCAACCTTGCTGCGATCCTCAACGACTCACTGTGCTTCTGTTCATTGGCAGGTATCCGTAGATATTTTGTAAGCGGCTATGAGTATTTGCGATGCTCGGGTTTTCTACCAAAAGAAATTTAACAGCAGCTCTCAGCTTGGAAGGCAAAGGCCTTGCCGCAGTGGATACACCGGTTCCAGTGAGATCACCGAAGTTAAGCGCTGTCGGGTGTGGCCGGAACTTTGATGGGTGGCCATCAAGCCGCCATGCGTTTTTGCCATTTTTCGGGGTGCACTCAGCGTCGTGATGCCAATTAAGGAGCTACTCGACCGAATAGTAGCGGCTCCGGTCAAGGGAAACCATCACAACGACCGGGAGAGCGGTGTGCTGACCACAAGCCCCTCCTATCCGTATCCCCAAAATGAGGATGACACGGCGGTCGGATGGTCCCCATGGGCCACTTGTGGCATGAAGACGGAGTGCTTTTTTTTCTCTGCTTGTAACGTACCTCCGTTACAGACGCCATTTTGAAGAAAATATAGCGTCGCCAGATACCGGGCCTACATGAAACTACACTGTCTGAAGCGGTAGTATTCCACGATATACCACAACGCATTCCACATTCTTTCAATCTAAATTGGCCGAGAAAAAAAAGTTATTTATTGAAAGCTGCTCCTACTTTACGCCTGCTTTTTACTCTAGTTTCTCTGGGATTGATTCTTTGTAGTTAATTAATCTCTGTACATTGTTAATGATCTATTACTGTAATAATTTCTTGTCCTGGATTAGTAATATAAATATCCTTACAAATTTAATCTGATAACGATTGGGGATGTAATAGTGGTTTACTTTGACAATGGAAATTAGTGCGCCGGAAATAGGTTATGGAAATAAGGTGTCACCTTTCTCAAAATAAATCGAGCAACGTGCCACACACGCTGTGCGCGACAAATCTTGGACGCTGATGTTGACACGAAGGTAAATTATTGATAAGGCAAAGAGGAGCGGCCGTTGGCGCGCCAAGGCGCCGACGTTACGGCCCGGCCCCCCCGCTGGGACTCTTCCGCCGGCGCTGGCCACCATCAAATATTCATTGGCGGACTGGCCTTTGAAACGGAGCATGAAAGATTCGGGTCACGAACCGCGGCCGCAGGAAGCGCCGACGCCGGCGTGTCAAGTGCAGCCCACTGACCGGCGATGACGCACTTTGCATTGCTCCCTTCCGCCGCGGCGCAGCCACAACAATGCAACAGAGCAACGCTTTGGTTCCTACACCACAGCAGAGCTACCAGGGTAAGTCAAAGTTTTAGCTACCATTTCGAAAACTTAAAGTCACGTAATTATATTTTTGTTTGTGTAACTGAAAAACCGGCGCAATATTGTATACAGTATACTGAAAACCCCTCACCATAGTGCTGCAGCTGTAAGAAGACTGTTCAGGTTTTTATACAGGTAACGCCACGTAGCGCTCTGTATGAAAATCACTGGTTGTGCTGAGTGCAGTCTGTGGCTGGTTTGCATTGTCGTTCGCTATTGTAGTGTTGAGCAGTTGGCTGCTAACAGCGCGTAGCGTTGCGCAGTTGAGGTGAGCCGCCAGCAGTGGTGGATGTGGGGGGAGAGAAGGAGTTTTGAGAGCGGATGATCTGGACGTGTGTCCATCAGAGACAGTAAATTTGTAAGACTAGATGTCATCAACTGATATGACCTTTGAACACTATTAAGGTAAATACATTGATTGTTCTTTATCAAAATCTTTCACTTGCTAACTATGCCTATCAGTAGTTAGTGTCTTCAGTAGTTAGAATCTTTTATTTAGCTGGCAGTAGTGGCTCTCGCTGTATTGCAGTAGTTCGAGTAACGAAGATTTTTGTGAGGTAAGTGATTCACGAAAGGTATAGGTTATTGTTAGTCAGGGCCATTCTTTTGTAGGGATTTTTGGAAGTTAGATTGCGTTGCGCTAAAAATAGTGTGTGTCAATTTAGTGTTGATCAGAATAAGTAAAGAGAGAAATGTTTGAGTACGCTCAGTTCTGTTCAGCTGTTTGAAAAGCAAATAACGTAAGGGGTTTATCAGGACAGTAATTCATTAACTTTTCTAAGGGAAAGTTTCACAGCACGCCGCTAAAAGTGCTAAAGGAAACAACGCAGTACGCTGATACAGTGACGATGAGCTGAGTCATACGTTTTGGCTCCTCCAGCGGTTTGCTGTGGTACTGTGACGTACCAATTTCAATATACAATGACGCAAAAAGGAAATCGCAACACTAAGAAGCAGTTGTGTGACACACGAAAGTTGGCAGGCGTGTTTCTGCATCTGCCAGATGATGTAATCGTGTATTCAAATTTCGCGCTAGTCGCGTAAGAGAGGCGTTAGTAGAGCCACAATGAAGCTGAAAATCAGGTTTGCTTTAAATACACGTTGTCACGGTCGTGAAAGTCAGTTGCCTTTGAGATAGAAAATGGTGAGCTGATGTTAGTGAAGAATGACTTAACGGCGACAAAGACGCAATTAGTAACAACTCGCTGAGTTTGAACGAGGTCGTGTAACAGTGCTACGAGAAGCTGGATGTTCCTTCCAAGATACTGAAGAAGGAACTGGCAGGAACGTAGCCACTGTACATGGCTGCTGGCAGCGATGGCCACAGGACGGTACGATCGCAGGAAGACTGGGCTCCCGACACCCATGTGGCACTTGCGGGATAAGACCATCGTGTTCAGCGTATGGCTCTGGCGCATCGTACTGCATCTGGAGCAGATATTTGAACAGAGATGCCAACACAGTGACACAACGAATCAGTTACTTAAAGGTCAGCTCCGAGACACACGCCGTGTAGCGTGCATCCCACTGACCCCAAACCACCCCCATTTGTGGCTTTAGTGTTGTCAAGCGACAGTCAATTTGAGGGCAGGGTGGATGTCTGTTGTGTTTTATGATGAAAGCTGGGTGTACCTCGGTGCCAATAATGGTCATGTGTTGGTCACAAGACCAGCCGAGGGCCCGGAACCAACCTGTCTGGGCCCTAGACACACCAGACCTACGCCTGGATTTATGATCTGGCGAACGATTTCGAAGAAGGAAGGAAGGTTGGGTTAAACGTCCCGTCGACACCGGGGTCATTAGAGAAGGAGCACGAGCTTGGATTGTGCAACGAAGGGGAAGAAAGTCGGCCGTGTCCTTTCAAAGGAACCAACCCGGCATTTGCTGTGCACGATTTAGGGAAAGTTCTGAGAATCTAAATCTGGATGGCTGGACGCGGCTCTGAACTGTCGTCATCCCGAATGCAAGTCCACTGCTCCACCTCGCTCGGTGTGCTATTTCGCGTGACAGCAGAGGCACTGTCGTGGCTATCCCTCGCACCCTGACTGCAGATTTGTAAGTCAATCTGGTGATGGACCTTTTGCGCTGCCATTCATGAACAACATTCCAGGGGCTGTTTGCCAACTGGTTGACGCTGGCTCACATACCAACATGCTGCACAGTGTGTCGACATGTCTCTCTGACCTGCTCGATCAAGTCTCCAATCGAGCACATACGGGACACTGTCGGACGACAACTCCAGCGTCATCCTCAAACAGCATTAACTGTCCCTGTGCAACATACATGGAGGCAGCCCCACGGACTGCCATCCGGCACCTATACAACGCAATGCACGCCCATTTGCGTGCTTACTTTCAACATTCTGATGATTACGCCTGTTGTTAAATGTACCAGTAATTTACATACGCAATGGCTTATCTCACGCTTACCTTAAGCTACGATCTTGAAATGTTAATCACACAAATATGTTACCTAAACAAACAGTTTCGAAATTTCGTTACTCTACATTAATTATGTTTGGCGCTGAATTTTTTTTTTTTTTCCTCAGTGTATAAAGAAATTCATCGAACATATATTCTTATTGCACTGAGTTTCATAATTATCTTTACTAACAGATCACAGTACTCTTTAGAGCGAATAGTGTTTCTAATTCAACGGTAAAAGAACTGTAATTTCGAAAGGTTTTCGCGTTCGGTACTTGGTACAACCTAGAAGGATAACCTTACATAAAAATTTAGCAAACACGGTTACTGGTCGCTGCCCCAGGACTCTCTTAGTATTACGTTTTTGGGAAAATCCGAGTGCTGTGACAAGAGTTCCTCCTCCTCCCCCCCCCCCCCCCCCCCCAGAATCAAATTCTAAAGCTTGTGTAACGTTAACGGGCCACTCCCGTTTCCCCACTTGTTTGCTCCTGCTTAGCGGATCTCCCGCAAAGTACAACTTTTCTCCTCAACGCTAAAGTCCTACGAAGTTTTCTGGGAATTGTTTGCGAAGAAGAATGCGTATTAACGTAGATCAAGCTGAACCGGCCGGCATCCAGGATATCCGGTAATTGGGATTCCTAGCGACCGTGGCGGGCGAGCATTCCAGCGACGAAATGCCGCTGGTGTTTACCGTGGCCTCTCATCTGGCGCTTTGTTATTTAAATCCATTGCGCGCAGCCGTAATACCGCAGCGCACCAGCCGGCCATGGACCGGGCGTTAAAGGTCAGTGCATCACGCCGATGGCTGCCCCCCCGGCACACTGCAAACAGCGCCGATCCCAAGTCAAACACAATCCTACGGCATACTTTGCCTCGCGCAGCTTTCGGGGACGACTTCCACAATACGACAATTTGCTTTGCGGTAACGAGCAACGCTGCGCACAAACATGCGATTCCAACTGCAACAATTACGGGGAGCGCAATGGCGGATTACTCATGCACCATCGTTGTAAACTAGGAACTAAAGGTTTGAGTCTCAAATCTTGTTGGTCAAAGGTCTTTTTGGTAATAAAGACATTTGTGTATTTCACTTACATTTGTTTATGAAGGATTTATTGCGGTCCGAATTTACACGGCGGTGATGGATCGCGATACACACTAATGCAGAAGGCGGTAGTATCGCGTACACATGGTGTAAAAGGGGCAGTGCATTGGCAGAACTGTCATTTTCACCGAGGTGATTCACCTCAAAAGGTTTCCGGCGTGATTATGGCGGAGCGGCGAGAAATAACAGACTTCGAACGCGGCGTGGTAGTTGTCCGTAGGACATTCTATTTTGGAAATCGTTATTCCGAAATTCAGAGTATCAACAGTGTGTCGAGAATACCAAGTTTCAGGCATTACCTATCACCGCCGACAATGCAGTGGTCGACTGTCTTAACGCCTGAGAACAGCTGCGTTTGGGTAGAGTTGTCAGTGTTAACAAACAAGAAACACTGCGTAAAATTCTCGCAGAAATCGACGTGGGACGTACGACGAATTTATCCGTTCGGACAGACCAGCGAAATCTTGTGTTAAGGGCCTACAGAAGCAAACGACCGACGTGGAGTGCCTTTCCCGAGGGCAGATAGCCTGCAGCGCCTCTCCTAGGCTCGTGACCATATCGGTTGGTTACTTACATCATGTCGGTTATGATTCGCACAGAAACTTCGAACAAGCCTGGTAGTACTACTCATAGAATAGTACGGTAAGTGCACAAGACATGAATGGGAGGCTGTCGAATGCGTCAAGCCGAAGGATCACAGTAAGGTTATTTGTTATTATCTACTAAAGCTTTCGTTACATGCATCTCTACTGACCCAGGCTAGCTATATGGACTATTTTTTTATTAAACATATTTTATAACACGTTTCACAACTCTCACTTCGTTGTTATTCTTAGAGCACCTAATATACTGTATGCTTATGATCTCGTGGGACGACCATTCCGGCAGTGTGTGTTCCCCTGTGTTTGTTTCTCCTCCCGAGAGTCTAAATTTGAGACTGAATGATTTATGCACCGGCCTACTATCTGGAGTTTGGAAAATTTAAGCCACCACATCTGCTCTATTCGCTGGGCCGATACCAGCGACGAAAATGTTTCCATCTACTTGCAACCACTTGCTGGTATTTTGGCGCAAAAAATGGTAATTTTAAAACAGCATTCTGCAATTTACATATGAAGCCAAGTCGGTAGCCAGTCCTTACTTAGGTGGCACTTCGATGGCCTACCTAGATGTATTACGGTGATAGTAAAAAATGAAAGGTGCGGTACATATAGCGGACAGATGGCTGAACATCAGCGATAAGAGAAGATATATTTATGTTTTAAGAAATACAATGAAAAATACTAACTTGCTTTGAGACAGATGATACTCTTCCAATAACAAACGAGTACCTACAGCCTCCCTCATCACACCATCAGATGCCGTGGGCATTAAGACAGGTTAGTGACGGGACGTCGCCCGATTCACATTACTGTGTATGTACCGATGGAAATGGATTAGTTATTCAATATTTGCGGGTAATGAACAAAATCGTAAATTTCAAATAAATTTATAGTCTCGATTGTTCAAAGAGCTTTGAAATAATCGAACTGCCAAGTAATGTACAATACTTAGTTCATGGTATAGTCGTCCATATTTTACATATTCAACTCAACTGTTGTCGCAATCCAGCATGGGTACGAACTTACAACAGGAGTTTCATTTTGTTTCACATATTAATGGTGACACTGTCCTCCTCCTTGAGTGCTGATTGCCCCTTATGCTGATGACGCCACTGGAATCAAACGAATTTACGGACACCTTCTGATTCATGGCGAGGAGCTGATTAAGACGTAAATAACTCAGTTGTTGGCATGGATACTTCTGTGGGTAGCAAGAAGTATCCACCATGCACAACCACCTCTTTCTTAAATGCAGAGAGAACACACACACACACACACACACACACACACACACACACACACACACACACACACACAGTCCGAAGAAGCACTGAACGCCCAACGGTACAGACCTAAAGGCCCGCATCTCGTGGTCGATCTCGTGGTCGTGCGGTAGCGTTCTCGCTTCCCACGCCCGGGTTCCCGGTTTCGATTCCCGGCGGGGTAAGAGATTTTCTCTGCCTCGTGATGGCTGGGTGTTGTGTGATGTCCTTAGGTTAGTTAGGTTTAAGTAGTTCTAAGTTCTAGGGGACCGATGACCATAGATGTTAAGTCCCATAGCGCTCAGAGACATTTGAACCATTTTTTGTTGCGTTACGCATGGTTTGCATCCAAAGGAAGAGAATTTTTTCAAAATGTCGTCGATCTTTGTTTCTCCTTAGAAACATTGAAGATCACATTCATTCAGGGTAGTGAATACCGTTTTAATTCAGATTTTCCGTGTCTTTTATTAAAAATACCACCCTGCAACTTGTAATGTCGAAGGCGCATCCGACGATTAATCGCAGATTAACGATTACACGTTCTGTCATATTGTGAGTCATTGTATTATGGAACAAAGTTACTTAAAGATTTATTTATCGATGTCTGATTTGGGCTTTTCAAGCCTTACCCACGTGCCTCAAACCTACGACTGTAGTTTGGCGCGTCATGGTGCAAAGGAGTTCTCCTTACTTTACACAACTGCAGGTATATGGGGGGGGGGGGGGGGGGGTTCGGAAATCAAAAGAGGCACATATGTCAAGAAAAACTTTATGCATTTGGTCGTTTGTTTGTCGATTGTTATAATATTTGTTGTGGTGACAATAATTAGCAGAAAATAAATAAAATACAGTAAAAGGTCATGCGGATGCCCGTGTCATTTCGTCACATTGCTTTCAGAGGTAGCAGGTATAAAATAAAAAAGATATAAATTTTTAAAAAATGGGCAGGACTCGATCCAGTGATCCACCGATTACGGAACCTAAACGTTAACAACGTAACTGCCGCCATCTCGTGCTGAGGGTAGCAACGAACCGGTACAACATAAGATGCCATACTACTTGCACATTATGTCGTCCTCAAGTGTACAAAAAAAAAGTTTGATATACATCCGTGATACGAACATGGTGGCCGCCTCCCGTAAAAGTACAAAGATAGAACGGTGAGTTAGCCGCCTGCTAGAGCCCGTGCAGCCCGGCGCGCGGCCCCAGTAAGGCGTCCGCGGCCGGCAGCGCACACGGTCGCGGAATTGAAATGATAACGAGCGCAGCCAGCTCGTTCCCGTAATGGGACGGAAGTGCGCAATTAAAATTCGGCCAAGTTGATAATGTGGCGAATCCCGCTACGGGCACGGGGCGGTAATAACATTAACCGCTAATTGTGCTCGGGCACGAGTAACCGAGGATCGAAAATCGATGCGGCCGCTCCGCGGATTACCGTCGCGGAAGATAGGGGGCAGCAGGCGAACCAGAGACAAAAGAAAGGGGGGCGGAAGCGCCTCTGCACTGACGCCGGCAGCAGTGCGGGACGCAATGTGCTTTCCGGCGAGAAACGCCACAGAGAGTCGCGATTTAAGATTTGGTGCAGCACTGCGGCACAGGGGGCCGGGTCTGTGGCACCACGAGGAAAAAGTAATCTTGGTTTGTAATTTTACCAATACAGCACTGTCTATAGCACTTCACACCTAAAATATGGGGAGGATGGTAGTTATCACCATGGTCAGCCGGAGCACACTGACATTTGTCTACGAGCTAATGCCGGCGATGACTACAGCGCCTGGCACTCACAGGGGGGTGAGGAAACCAAATGAAACCACACGGAGAAATGGCTCTGAGCACTATGGCACGTAACTTCTGAGGTCATCAGTCCCATAGAACTTCGAACTACTTAAACCTAACTAACCTAAGGACATCACAAGCATCCATGCCTGAGCAGGATTCGAACCTGTGACGATAGCGAGATAGCGAGAGAGAGAGAGATAGCGAGAGAGATAGCGAGAGAGATAGCGAGAGAGATAGCGAGAGAGATAGCGAGAGAGATAGCGAGAGAGATAGCGAGAGAGATAGCGAGAGAGAGAGATAGCGAGAGAGAGAGATAGCGAGAGAGAGAGATAGCGAGAGAGAGAGATAGCGAGAGAGAGAGATAGCGAGAGAGAGAGATAGCGAGAGGGAGAGATAGCGAGAGGGAGAGATAGCGAGAGAGAGAGATAGCGAGAGAGAGAGAGAGATAGCGAGAGAGAGAGAGAGATAGCGAGAGAGAGAGAGAGATAGCGAGAGAGAGAGAGAGAGATAGCGAGAGAGAGAGAGAGATAGCGAGAGAGAGAGAGAGAGATAGCGAGAGAGAGAGAGAGAGATAGCGAGAGAGAGAGAGAGAGATAGCGAGAGAGAGAGAGAGATAGCGAGAGAGAGAGAGAGATAGCGAGAGAGAGAGAGAGAGATAGCGAGAGAGATAGCGAGAGAGAGAGAGAGAGATAGCGAGAGAGAGAGAGAGAGATAGCGAGAGAGAGAGAGAGAGATAGCGAGAGAGAGAGAGAGAGATAGCGAGAGAGAGAGAGAGAGATAGCGAGAGAGAGAGAGAGAGATAGCGAGAGAGAGAGAGAGATATAGCGAGAGAGAGAGAGAGATATAGCGAGAGAGAGAGAGATATAGCGAGAGAGAGAGAGATATAGCGAGAGAGAGAGAGATATAGCGAGAGAGAGAGAGATATAGCGAGAGAGAGAGAGATATAGCGAGAGAGAGAGAGATATAGCGAGAGAGAGAGAGATATAGCGAGAGAGAGAGAGATATAGCGAGAGAGAGAGAGATATAGCGAGAGAGAGAGAGATATAGCGAGAGAGAGAGAGATATAGCGAGAGAGAGAGAGATATAGCAAGAGAGAGAGAGATATAGCGAGAGAGAGAGAGATATAGCGAGAGAGAGAGAGATATAGCGAGAGAGAGAGAGATATAGCGAGAGAGAGAGAGATATAGCGAGAGAGAGAGAGATATAGCGAGAGAGAGAGAGATATAGCGAGAGAGAGAGAGAGATATAGCGAGAGAGAGAGAGATATAGCGAGAGAGAGAGAGATATAGCGAGAGAGAGAGAGAGATATAGCGAGAGAGAGAGAGAGATATAGCGAGAGAGAGAGAGAGATATAGCGAGAGAGAGAGAGAGATATAGCGAGAGAGAGAGAGAGATATAGCGAGAGAGAGAGAGAGATATAGCGAGAGAGAGAGAGAGAGATAGCGAGAGAGAGAGAGAGAGATAGCGAGAGAGAGAGAGAGAGATAGCGAGAGAGAGAGAGAGAGATAGCGAGAGAGAGAGAGAGAGATAGCGAGAGAGAGAGAGAGAGATAGCGAGAGAGAGAGAGAGAGATAGCGAGAGAGAGAGAGAGAGATAGCGAGAGAGAGAGAGAGAGAGATAGCGAGAGAGAGAGAGAGAGAGAGATAGCGAGAGAGAGAGAGAGAGAGAGAGATAGCGAGAGAGAGAGAGAGAGAGATAGCGAGAGAGAGAGAGATATATAGCGAGAGAGAGAGAGATATATAGCGAGAGAGAGAGAGATATATAGCGAGAGAGAGAGAGATATATAGCGAGAGAGAGAGAGATATATAGCGAGAGAGAGAGAGAGATATAGCGAGAGAGAGAGAGAGAGATAGCGAGAGAGAGAGAGAGATATAGCGAGAGAGAGAGAGAGAGATAGCGAGAGAGAGAGAGAGATATAGCGAGAGAGAGAGAGAGATATAGCGAGAGAGAGAGAGAGATATAGCGAGAGAGAGAGAGATATAGCGAGAGAGAGAGAGATATAGCGAGAGAGAGAGAGATATAGCGAGAGAGAGAGAGATATAGCGAGAGAGAGAGAGATATAGCGAGAGAGAGAGAGATATAGCGAGAGAGAGAGAGAGATATAGCGAGAGAGAGAGAGAGATATAGCGAGAGAGAGAGAGAGATATAGCGAGAGAGAGAGAGAGATATAGCGAGAGAGAGAGAGAGATATAGCGAGAGAGAGAGAGAGATATAGCGAGAGAGAGAGAGAGATATAGCGAGAGAGAGAGAGAGATATAGCGAGAGAGAGAGAGAGATATAGCGAGAGAGAGAGAGAGATATAGCGAGAGAGAGAGAGAGATATAGCGAGAGAGAGAGAGAGATATAGCGAGAGAGAGAGAGAGATATAGCGAGAGAGAGAGAGAGATATAGCGAGAGAGAGAGAGAGATATAGCGAGAGAGAGAGAGATATAGCGAGAGAGAGATAGCGAGAGAGAGATAGCGAGAGAGAGATAGCGAGAGAGAGATAGCGAGAGAGAGATAGCGAGAGAGAGATAGCGAGAGAGAGATAGCGAGAGAGAGATAGCGAGAGAGATAGCGAGAGAGATAGCGAGAGAGAGATAGCGAGAGAGAGATAGCGAGAGAGAGATAGCGAGAGAGAGATAGCGAGAGAGAGATAGCGAGAGAGAGATAGCGAGAGAGAGATAGCGAGAGAGATAGCGAGAGAGATAGCGAGAGAGATAGCGAGAGAGATAGCGAGAGAGAGATAGCGAGAGAGAGATAGCGAGAGAGAGATAGCGAGAGAGAGATAGCGAGAGAGAGATAGCGAGAGAGAGATAGCGAGAGAGAGATAGCGAGAGAGAGATAGCGAGAGAGAGATAGCGAGAGAGAGATAGCGAGAGAGAGATAGCGAGAGAGAGATAGCGAGAGAGAGATAGCGAGAGTTGTGCTTCAGTTGTTAAGAACCTCCTTAAAAGATAATTCAAATTCTGAGAAATATCGTAAGTGGGGCTTAGCCTACCGTGTGGAGTTCGGGTCCTTGTCCTATTCCTGAGGGATTTCAGATGGCTAGTTGTGTCGTTCACCAACCAACCACGTTTTAATTCTACTTGTCTTTACTCTTCTTAGGTAATACGCCGGCCTGCCTGCCTATCTACCACATTTAAACAATGCTTAAGTAAAGTTACGTTTTGTCTGTAAACGAAGAGTTTTATTTTTATACTTGCGACTGAACAAGCAGTCGTTCTATATTTTGTATTTTACCTGCTGATTTCAAACTCAGTAATTGCATCGAAGGAGAAATTGTACAGTGTCGAAAAATTTGAAATAAATGTACATTTTAATTCAACGATAGCCTGTCCGCCAGCTTTCATTATCAACATTCCTCCTCCATTCTGCGACAGGATCACTGGACATATGTGCTTATAATGCTTCCTTATAGCAAACGTTGCAGCTGAATGCATTATTTATAATTAAGAAGCGTAATTAACTTAAGTAATCTTTAACTGTAAATCATAACAAACCGGTCACCACTCACCTAAAGCCACCCAACAGAACAGTACATAGAACAGCTTCCCAAAGCGGGAGTAATAAACAGTTCACTGCGCGTCATACCGAGATGACGCACAGCTAACAGGCGGGCCCCACAGTGCCAGTCCCGCGATCAGCTCGGTTGTGCAGCTATCTGTGTTCAGGAAGAAGTCGCTGCTCCCCTGAATGATGGAGCGCGCGCGCCGTGGGCCGTGGGCCACCAGACCGGGTGCGAACAGTTCAGCCCGTTTACAAGTTAGCCGTGACGCATAAACGAGTTTGCGAGCCGATGTTTGAACAGCAGGTTAATCCCAGTGAATAGTAGGGCCTTGATTAAATTATCAGCAGCAAGCAGCTGTGCTGGGACAGCCGAGATCAATGCTGGCTCGCAGTGGGACATCGCACAGCACGCGCCGCAACGCAATCAACTTTTCTCTTTTTATTGGTTTAGCTTATCAAGGACCACATTAAATAACGTATCTTTTTTCTTTCCTTATGTGTTTCTCTTCTCTGTCCATACTGCCCTTGTACCTTACTTTCTTTTCTCCTAGAGGCCCTTGAAACGTTTCATTTTTGCTCTGAACTTTTCTCTTTCTGCTATCTTTTCATCCTGTATTTCGGTCTCGCGGTTCTAGGCGCGCAGTCCGGAACCGTGCTACTGCTGCGGTCGCAGGTTCGAATCCTGTCTCGGGCATGGATGTGTGTGATGTCCTTAGGTTAGTTAGGTTTAAGTAGTTCTAAGTTCTAGGGGACTTATGACCACAGCAGTTGAGTCCCATAGTACTCAGAGCCATTTGAACCATTCATCCTGTATTTCTGTTTCTCTGACGTCTCCTTGAACTTCTTTGAGCCAAGTCATATGTTATGGGTTTCTGTCAAAGAAGTTCTAAAAATTCTTTTGTCATCTTTTTATCTAGCTGTTTTCGGTGTCCACAGACAACTCTTCTCTTCCTAATTGATACTGGTTACATTTTTTTTTTTTTTACTATTTCTTTATTAGTTCTTAATTTCCATTTTCCACTCTCAATTTTGGACACAAGACTTTGCTGATTGTTTTTCTTTACTTCTTTTCTATTTCACACAAACTGTCTGGCTGCATTTAACGAGATGCATTCGGAAGCATAAAAGCATTCTGGTTTAATGACAGTTTTATTGTGCGTGTGTTTCGCATTTATGGAAATAGATTTCTGGTAATGCTGATCTTATGTTGTTGAAAAGCCTCCTCCATTTTCCTTGTCCTTGCTAAGTTTACTTCTTTGTCCAGAGCATCTGACTGTATTATTCACCTAGATATTTTACTTTTGTAGTCTTTTTAATTCTTCAATAATCAATTTCCAAGTCAATCGGATGAAATTGTATGTGCCAGAGGCATTAAGTAGTAACTTCAGCAATAATAAAGAATACTCAGTTCTTTTAAAAGATATACATAGACTTGCTGTATTAGCTGTCTCTTGTGAGAGATTTATCTGTAATGTTGCACTTTCTATATGTTCAGCTAAAATGGCAAGCTCCTCTGCAAAACCGAGACAATAAAAATCAGATTATGCTCTTTTCTTCCAATGTTGTGATCAATTTTATTTGCTTATTTAGCCTGACCAGATTAAGAGTTCTATGGTCCTATCTTACTCTATCTGAACAGGAAGCTTAAATTTTGTACACATTGCCGAAAATCAATTCAAAACTTCGCAATCTTAATAAATATCACACATTTAAGCCTTAGGGGCAGAAAAATTTAAACACTGGGCTTTGGTTAGCAACTGATCATACACCGCCGAAGCCGAGATCACTAATAGACCCTCGACTGCGTTACGTGATCCGATTCCTGATGGCGAAACAAATCATTTTCACATACGGTATTTTGCGATTAGGAAGGGTGTGGGGGGGGGGGGGGGGGGGGGCGAGAAGGTGTTGGGTGGTTGGTGATTTCCAACAGTTCGATTAGTGTGAGTAGACTACAAGCTGGCACATGCTTTCGCTATCTTCTTTCTCTCGTCGTAATAGAACAGACTCTCTCTCTCTCTCTCTCACACACACACACACACACACACACACACACACACACACACAGTACACTGCCCTTAAAACAACTTTCACACATCACATTGAAAAGTCCATAGTATGCGGAAGATGAAAACACTTTGCGATTTGGTGGCTTTTTTTTTTCTTTATAATTTTCACCTTTTTTTCTCTATTTTGCGCGGACCTAAAGACAGTGTAAGTTCGTTCTATCAACGCAAAGGTACCAACGATCAAAACCCATCATAAGTTAAATCGCTTACATAAAGCAGCCCACCTAAACACGGTATACAGAACAGCTTTTCAAATCCTAGTGTTTCGCGGATCAAGTTATGGGACATATCAAGAGGTGGATGAGCGTGACAAAGTTCATGTCTACTTTGATGTCATCAGCAAACCACAAGCGCTTCACAAGATTCAAAATCTAAGCAGCGTTCGTCGCAATGGAACAGAATGATTTCCTCTTGACCAAAGAGGCCAATACTAAGAAAATTTTAATCTGCAGCTCTGATCATAAAAGGACTGTTAGCGTGAAAGTACTCTCGCCAGGTGACACGGTAAATAAACTGCTTCGTGATGTTTTACGAGGTTTAAATGAGAACGCTATGACGTGTGGCGCGCTAAGGACTAGGTACTTTCAGCACGACAGCGACATAGTGCAACAATATTTTTGGGTAGAAACTAAACGGTGAATATATCCTCAACCATCATTGTCAGCAGACAACGCTGTGCGCTGGTGTCAACACTTCTGCTGCGAAGATGATGATAGTGTTTAAGACCTGTATAACAGTTAATACGACTCTTTAATATACTCGTAAACTTCAGGATATCACCTCGATTACGTATGTGAGTTTTTGTTTCGTTTTTAGACTACTGACTTACATGTCTAATGCTTCGGTTTTCCAATAATTTGTGTGTGTTTCGCTTCTGTAACTTCGGAAGCGACAGTCACCGAAATTCTTCGCACTGGCATTTGGGTTCGAGCAGAGCACGGTAAAGGCACGGCGGACGTATCTGAGCTCATGAAGCGACCGAATCTGCAGTTGATCTACAGATCTCTCCCACGCAACGGCCTCCCACAGTCCAAGTTGCTAGGAGGCCGTTTTGTGGGAAAGATCTGTAGATTAACTGCGGATTCGGTCGCTTCATGAGCTCAAACGTCCGCCATGCCTTTACCGTGCTCTGCTCGAACCCAAATGGCCGTGCGAAGGATTTCGGTGACTGTCGCTTCCGAAGTTGAAGAAGGGAAACACACAAATCGTCGGAAAACCTAAGCATGGGTACACGAGTCTCGGGAAACCGAAGCTACTGATGGAACTCTGTGACACAGATTATTATGTGATCCAATTATACTGTTCATACGTATTCCGAAGAGCAAACACTTGTGGGGAGGAGGAGGGGGGTGGGTGGGTAATCGGGGAATGTCTCTGCATAAGGCGCAGGAGGAGGAGGAGGGGTGGGTGGGTGGGGGTGGGGGGTAATCGGGGAATGTCTCTGCATAAAGCGCAATCACTCCGCTATGGGCATAATTCATTCCACAGCACAATAGGGGGGGGGGGGGGGGCGGGGCGGGGGGCAGAGAGAGAGAGAGAGAGAGAGAGAGAGAGAGAGAAACGAGCCACCATTCCTTGTTAATACTCACATCCTAATGTGCTACTGCTCTCCAAACAGTCTTGTTCGACGGGGCTATTCTTACCTGTAAAAGAAAAGGCAATATTAGAAACACGAAAACACCAACTCAAATTTACAGATAAACTTAAGCGTTTTCACAACAGCACCAGGCGCCACTCACTCGTCCAACGGCTTTCTCAAGTCATATGAAAAAAATGACTTGGAGCGACCAAGGTTTACCGACAACATACCACTGTAAATCAGTTTTTGTAAAGCATGCATAAAGTTTAGTGCCCGGCAGATAGAAAGGCGAGGAACCAACAGCGAATGTAACAGGAAGAGCATACCGTGCGTCATAAACTGGGATTCTAACTACCGCATTTGCGAAAGAAATGCAAAATTTACCACGCCACATGCGCTGTACTACAGGAGCAAACTATTACTTCTTATCACGCTAAAACGGCAACTGCTAGGAAAGAGTTATGTCCACAGATTTGGATATTTATGAAAGACTTCACAAAAGAGGAGTGCGCAGTGGGCATTTGACAGCAGACATGTAAAATGAAGGTCATTTTTAATTACTTACATTCGTCAATTTTTAAGACTGCGACAGTATTTAATGAGCTGAATACCCCACGGCTTGAGATTGTTATCTCGCTGCGTGAAGATGTCCCGATGCACTGTAGGACTTACTTTAATTGTGTTTGCTAGAGGACAGCAGTCATGCTTAATTGTTAAAGTATATAGCTCTATGAGTTATCGCCCAACAATTCCTGCCAATACACTGATACTGAAACGATCCTGATGCTTCCATAATTACTCGAGGTTCTTCATCCGCTCGCGCTTGCATATTGGGGCAATTTACAATGGCTTCGCCGACTTCTGTGACCGCTACGGTCGCGGGTTCGAATCCTGCCTTGGACATGGATGTGTGTGATGTCCTTAGGTTAGATAGGTTTACGTAGTTCTAAGTTCTAGGGGACTGATGACCTCAGCTGGTAAGTCCCACAGTTCTCAGAGCTGTTTGAGCCATACAATGGCTTCTCTTGCGTAATATTTATAGGCGGTGCATGATTCACGTAACTTGTCACTAGTAAAACGCTTCATATTCCAACAGCTATCTGTTTCCGCATATGTAATTAAAGGAACTTTTCGTCCGGTAGGAATAGGTGAACTGTGCAAAAGCCACATACCAAGTAATTATCAAAGTGTTTTATACCATTAAAGGCTTCAAATGAAATTTGACACTTGGTTACATCCCCCACCCACCCACCTCTAACGAGAGTGTCACTTTCACCAACTCAACGTCGTTCACTTTTTTTTCCACGTTTCTACGAAAATCCAAGTGGCTGGTTCAAATGCCTCTAGGCACTATGGGATTTAACATCTGTGGTCACCAGTCCCCTAGAACTTAAAACTACTTAAACCTAACTAACCTAATGACATCACACACATCCATGTCCGAGGCAGGATTCGAACCTGCTACCGTAGCAGTCGCGCGGTTTCAAACTGAAGCGCCTAGAATCGCACGGCCACACCGAAAATCCAAGTGATTAAGCGTTTCAGTGCTGCGCGCAAAATCTCACACTTTCCGTGTGTTCATCGTGGAAGCGTCCCTACACACGGGCTATCGCCATCAGAAGGATCGCATCATTTTTACCAATGTCCCTGCATGCGTCGCTGGAGTCGAGAGATGTAAATTTGAATAGTGACGCCTCAGAAGCGGCTTTAATTGGAACTGGCTATACAGGCGCTGATCCCGTAACAAAGAAGGAGAAAGGGGCAGGGTGGAGGGTACGGCGAGACGCCAGTGTAGGGGCCGGATCACTGGAAGCCAGCCAAGCATCACAGTTTAACAACCGCATCAACACAGCCCAAGGCACGCGCCACTGCGCCACTGCGCGCTAAAACAAATCGCCGCCCAACGCGCATGCGACGATAGGCAACAGCCGCCTAACGAGCGCCGCGACAGGTGAGCGCACATACTGTGACAAGTCACGACGGGTCCGCTCGTTCCCCACCGACCATCGCGAAAATTAATTTCAGGGATCATCGTACAGTTGTTGGGAAGAGAGAACGGCTGGTATACAGCTACCAATGGTGTGAGGCAGACTGCATTGACAGTAAGTTATTCGTTTCGGGATTGCTCACGATTTTAGTAGTAATGGAACAGTGGGTCACGCAGCATCGCGTTTCCACTTCAGATGCCTTGGTCCTGCCGTGACGTACCGTCGTCACCAATACCGTCAGATTTGTACGATCGGAACTGTTTCTTCTGACGGTATTTGTTTTAAAACACCCAGAAGCTTAAAGGAATTTTAAGTTGCAACTAAAGACGTGGTGAACACTTGATGACCCAAGTTGTGAATAAATTCTGGCAGAGAGCATTCGAGAAAATGTAGCGCACTTAGAAGACAATTTTTCGTAAATGACCTTTGATATTCCATAAATATACCACTGCTCATCTGAAAAGCCTGTACATGACCAGTGTATTTTCTGCTCTACTAGCGATGCAATATGCACGAGGTGTCCTTGTAACCAATACTTTTGTATTCCCTCTGCGTAGAATAGTGTAATAGGGACAGGAATAGATGATGTAGAGTGCGCTGTTTTCAGTAGTTGCGAGTACAGGATTGGCTCTGTCAAGTTTCTATATCAGCAAAACAGGACACAGAGCTGCCAACATCGTACAACACAATTTAACTTGGTCGACCAGCAACTTCGTGTTTCTACATTCGCCACTATTTATATTTTATCCGTCGGCTCATGCACGGCTTTAAGAATCCATTGCAGAGGCTCGCTGATAACCTGCTACCATAACTTCTTTCTGCTGACACTTCTTTTCCTACTCTCCCTCGCTTCTTGATGTAACATCTCTGTCCTGCAAATCTCTCCCTCGTCTCTTTCTTTAAAATGTTTCCAACTTACTACTTATCTATCGGCTTCTCTCATGGCTCTGTTCCTCATCGCTGTCAACGACAAGCGTTCCTGCAATATGGCCAAATGCTAGAAAACACATTTTTGGCCAGAACAGATTGGAATATTGCTGAACTTCTCATCTGTACATGACACGAACTTCGCTGTACATCATCCGGCTCGTCTACAGAATCAGCAGTGCCTTCACCCATCTACCACTTTCCATGTAACACTATCATTCGACCTTAACTTTTAATTAATTCAATTATACTACAAATTAATCAATACATACATATTGAATTCACAAAATTAGCTGTTCTTTTGAACTAACTAAACTCTTCCAAAACACAAAATAAATACTGGCATCTTCCGAAGTACGTGGGTTGCCCAGAAAGTAATGCACCGCATTTTTTTCTCAGCCGAAAACAATGCTACGAATGCGTAACGTTACGCGCGTATTATTTGAAGTCCCCTGATTGAGTGCGCCTGCTTCCGTCACTTCCGACAGATAGCGTAGCTGCAGGGCAGCTTCGAAATGGCGTCTGTAGGTGATGTACGTGACAAGCAACGTGCCGTCATTTAATTTCTCACTGCAGAGGAAGAAAGTGTGGGGGTTATTCACAAACGCTTGTGGAAAGTCTATGGAGCATCTACTGTCGACGGAAGTACAGTTAGTCGCTGGGCACGGAGCGTGAGCTTATCAGAAGGCGGTTCGACGGAACTCACAAGATTTGCAGCGGTCAGGGAGACCATCCACGGCTGTCACACCTGACCTAGCCCCCTGGGACTTTCACTTGTTTGGGCCATAAAGAGACATTTTGAGGACGATGAGGAGGTGATTCATACAGTGAAGCACTGGCTCCGCCACCAGGACTACGATTGGTGCAGACAGGGCATCCACCCCCTTGTTTTGCGCTGGAGGAAGGCCATCGAACAGGATGAAAAAACGTGTATAGATAAAACACCACTCTTTCGTATGTTTAATTCTCATTATGTTCAATAAAGGATTGTTGAAGAAAAAAATGCAGCGACTCGTGTGTGTGTGTGTGTGTGTGTGTGTGTGTGTGTGTGTGTGTGTGTGTTGCCCTTAGCATAAGTTAGTTTAAGTTAGAGTAAGTAGTGTCGAAGCTTAGGGACCGATGACCTCAGCAGTTTGGTCCCTTAGGAATTTCCAAATTTTTTGCAATGCATCAAATTTGTAATTTTACAAAATTAACTGAGATAGGATAGAAAGAAAAAATCTCTAACGTATTTACGCAAAATTATAGATACTATTTCATGCTTCTGCTTTTTTTAATCTGTAATGAAAGTACACAAAAAGCGATTTATGAGAGGGAAAACAGTTTGCTAGATGAATTGGACGAGTGACGAAGCACCACACATCAACTTCATTTTCTGCCAAGGTCCGCAGTTCCTCTTACTCCACTAGGTCCCGCGTGAAACAATTATCACAGTTCGAGGCACGAGCAAAGTCCCGAGTGATATATTTCCTACAAGTTTCGATACTATGTATTCCGTAGTGTTTTGACACTTCCTCTTCTCGGCGGGATATACATGGACAAATTATTATTCAGTCACCGTGTTCATCGGATTTCTGTTGAAACTATATGCACTTTACAACAAAATTTGCAGATAGACTGACGAGAACACTGGTTAACGTGCACCAGTTTGTTACCGCGCGTGTGCGGAATATGCTACTGTGAATATCTCTCCTTTAGAGGACTATCGACTGCTTTTACTCGCCAAGTTTCGAAGCTTTTAGTTTGAAATGAGTGACTTGTGTTGCCACGCAATAGCACCTGCACCCGGCGCTAACAAGCGTTTCAAGCAGACACAGCCGCGGGCCAACATCTGCCCGCGGACCGCCAGCCCAAAAGCCGCCCCGCCAGCAGACAGCATGTGCGGCGCTTACCCACAATGCACCGCGGCCCGTCATTAGGCGCCATTGTCGCGCCATTGCCGATAGCACGGCCCGGCGGCACCATTGTGCAATAACTTGCCCGCGCCACCTCTATTAATCTTTTTAATTGGGCGCCGCCGATTCACGTGTTCAGTCTGGGGCACGACACACCCTGAAGAAATAAAGGGCGAGCCATTCAACTTTTATATCTGGCGCTGTATGCAGGACTATGGGTGCAACCCTCACGAGCATCGTTCCAGCGTCGTTCATCTCTCTTACTGGAATGTGTACACAAGGACCTCTCGGACTTACGCAGTCCAGTGGTATACAATCTGTATCATAAGTAATAGCAGTAACTTACTAGGCTTAAAATATACGAGAGTAAGAGATAAAACGTTTCAATAAACACAGATCCGCGAACCGTTCATTCGCGAGATTACTGCCAAAGTATGGTTGCGTGCAGGCACTTCAGTGTGAAATGTTGTCCTACAGAGCTGAAATATATTTGACCTTTCAAACTGTCCATTACGTCAGCATGTAATGGTATTCAAATTTCATTCACTTTTTAGCTGGTGAAGTACGTAAAAGAATGTCCCAGTTACAAATTTTAATAGTATCATCTGCAAGCGTCGTTGAGTATTGGTTCAGCGTCACAACTGAACAGTAAATCGAGTATTTTGAATATGATTCATTATTGCAACTTTCGAACCACTTTGGATTGTGATGTTTGTGAAAATTATACACGCAGTTTCCCGTAATTATCTATTTGGTTATATACGATACAGCAAGTTGCTATGTAAGCGTTGGGAAATGAATTTTACACCAGCTTGGAGGAACAGAGGTTACATAAACGGGGTTTGCTTGTTGTCTTCAGGCTTCTTACCTGAACACTACCTAGAGGGTGTGAATGTGAGATATGATTCGTCATTTAGCGTGTCACTTTTTGCCATCGGAACACAATTCAGCATTCTATATCAATTACGGAGTAGATTTTCAGCATTGAGTCTGACCAATGGTTAAAAAGGGGAATGATATGGAACAGCAAAAAAGAAAATACAACTTCTGAGGCTGTACTATGTGACCTTCGTTCACGAGAAGAAGCAGTCAAAACCATCCTACACTGCTCAGGATCGTCTACGCGTCCAAAGCACCACAGGTCACAAAATATTTCGATTGCACGACGTGTACATACGTTACCGGTTTAGCGTGAATAATCGAGCAAGTCGCACGAGGGTAGCGAGAGATGTTTGGGACGAGGTTAATTGCAGACTTTTACAGGAATGCTTAATCACTGTGAGGTGGAATTACCCAGTTTTAAAAAGTAATGGGGACAGCGGCAGCTTGCGTGCCAGGAGCAGGTGGCGACCATCCCACGGTGCCTCAGGTGCTTCCACGACCTGCGTCCTCAAAAAGTTGGTCTGCCGCTATGATGCTGCTAGCATTAATCGCGTGAAGCATTGTCTTCTGTCTCTCTTGCATAGTGTGTTCAGCGCACTTTATAGCCAATTTATCAACAATTATTCTTGGCGCGGGGGACGACTACATCTCATGGCCATGTTTGCCTTCATCATCGAGATGGTTCAAAGGTCGAAATTCCGTCAGAATTTTTTTAAAAGTTTGAATACTGCCAAAGCTATGTGGACGAGGCGCAGTAACGTATAATCCTAGCTAATTAATTGGAAACTGACGTCTACATTCCTCACGTAGACACCGCAGGAGTTTTTGTGGCTTTCAGAAACGTGCAGTGAAAATAGGTGTGGGTAACCCTGCATGGATTTATATGACGGCACCACACTCTCAGCGACTAGCTGCACTCGGTAAAGAAAAATCAGGTCCCTGTAAGTACCTAACCCGTGCGATTAAAGTGGCTCAGTAACAGGTTACTGGAGGTACAAAATGATTGGTCGGAATTTCCATACAATTCATTCGTCATAAATTTATAAATAAATCTATAATTTAGGTATTCAGGTTGAAGAATGAAATGCATAATATGACACAGAGAGAGAGAGAGAGAGAGAGAGAGAGAGAGAGAGAGAGAGAGAGAGAGAGATCAAACGTTTGAATCCTCGAAGACGGTTCACAGTAATTCCTATTAGCGAACAGCTGTCCCACCGAAATACGAGCATATGCACTAGAGATGACGAAAGTCATGCGATACCTCCCGATATCACCCAGGATCTCTTTTCGCCAGGTGTAGTGCAGCAAATCGACGTGGCGTGGACTCAGGTCGTTGAAAGTCCTTGCAGAAATACTGAGCCATACTGCCTGTACAGCCGTCCATAATAGGGAGGGTGTTACCGGCGCAGGATTTTGTGCACAAACTAAGCTCTCGATTATATCCCAGAACTGTTCAATGGGATCCATGTAGGGCGATCTGAGTGGCCAAATCATTCGCTCAAATTGCCAAATTCAAATGGCTCCGAGCACTACGGGACTTAACATTCGAGGTTATCAGTCCCCTAGACCTTAGAACTACTTAAACCTAACTAAACTAAGAACAGCACACACATACATGCCCAAGGCAGGAATCGAACCTGTGACCGTAGCAGTCGCGCGGTTCCGGGCTGAAGCGCCTAGAACCGCTCGGCCACAGCGGCCGGATGCTCAAATTGTCCAACACGTTCTTCGATCCCATCGCGAACAATTGTGGGCCGGTGACTTGGTGCAGTGTCATAGATACAAATTCTGTAATTAGCTGAACTTAATCATTTCGGATCAATAATCTGTTCACTTGGACCAGAGGACCCATCCATTCCATGTAAACACAGCCCACACCTTTATGGAGCCACCACCAGCTTCCACAGTGCCTCGTTGACGCCTTAGGTCCACGTCTTAGTGACGTCTGCGTCACTCACGAACCCGGCCATCAGCTCTTACCAACTGAAATCGGGACTCATGTGGCCAACGCCACGATTTTTCCAGTCGTCTAGGATCCAACCGGTATGGTCACTAGTCTCGTAGAGGCGCTTCTGGCGATGTCTTTGTGTCAGCAAAGATACTCGAGTCGGTCACCTGCTGCCATAGCCCATTAACGCTGAATTTCGCAGCGCTGTTCTGAAGGATACGTTCGTCGTGCATCCCACACTCATTTCTGCGGTTATACCACGCAGTGCTGTTTGTAAGTTAGCACTGACTACTCTACGAAAATGCTGCTGCTTTCGGTCGTTAAGTGAAGGCCGACGGCCACAGCGTTGTCCGTGGTGAGAAGTAAAGCCTGAAATCTGCCATTCTCGGCACGCTCTTGACACTGTGGATCTTGGAACATTGAATTCCCCAACGAGTTCCGAAATGATATGTCTCATGCGTCTTCCTCCAACTACCATTCCACGTTCAGAGTCTTAATTCCCGGCGTACGGCTATCATCACGTTGGATATCTTTCCAAACGAATAACCTGAGTACAAATGGCAGCTCCGTCAACGCACTGCTCAAATGGTTCAAATGGCTCCGAGATATAAGTAGTTACAAGTCTAGGTGGCTGATGACCTCAGATGTTAAGTCCCATACTGCTTAGAGCCATTTGAAGCTGCTTTTGCCATGTTAACCATGTATCCCCACCTTAACGGATCCAAGATATTCTTACAAGTCCATAGTGAAGTAGCGGTCCTCTCGCTGGCTCACTTACATAGTCTTTCTTTCCCTGCTGTTGGTCTATCACACCGGCGATTCTGACAGTCTTAGTTCGGTCAACAGTTCAGCAACATCGAGGTTGTTTGGCTGCTAATGGGGTTCAAATGGCTCTAAGCACTATGGGATTTAACATCTGAAGTCATCAGTCCCCTAGACTTAGAACTACTTAAACCTAACTAATCTAAGGGCATGACACACATCCATGCCCGGGGCAGGATTCGAACCTACGAACGTATCGGTCGCGCAGTTCCAGACTGTAGCGCCTAGAACCGCTCTGCCACCCCGGCCGGCCAACGCACTGCCCTTCTATACCTTGTGTGCGCGATACTACCGCCATCTCTACATGTGCAAATCGCTATCCCATGACTTCTGTCACCTCCATGTATTTACAACAAACGCAAATACCGTAATCAAACTGAGACTCACCTTGACATCTTCCTGTTGGAAAAGGGCGTTACGGAGGGGACAGATGAATCCGAGGTTGTCTACTGCGATTGCGACAGTAAAAACAGACAATATCAATGAAAATAAGTGCTGCCCTTCGCTAATGCCTAACTACAACTGATAAGCCAAAGCAGCAGTGTTGAGTCACCTATGGGGGACGCAACATCGCTGACACTCTGCGTGGCATAGATTTGAAAAGTCACTGATAGGCTACTACAGATGTGTGGCACCGGATGTCCCTGCGGAGGTCACGCAAATTCCCGTAAACTGTGCTGCAGCTGCCGCCCAGTAACGTACTACAGGTCTTCCATAGCGTTCGCATCAGGCGGATTTGATGGCCAACAGGTCACTGTGATTCTGAAATTTAGACTTTCACGGCCGGAAATTTCATGTCCGTTATAATTATCCGGGCTGTTATGTCGTGGTCGGTTGATGAATTCTGTGTCAATTCCCAACGTTTCGTCTCCGACTGCGCGAGACATCTCCAAGGGGGGTCCGTAGCTCGATGGAAGTAGCGAGCTAGTGGGTGTGTCGGATCTTCCATCGAGCTACGGACCCCCTTGAAGATGTATCCCGCAGTCTGAGACGAAACGTTGGGAATTGACACAGAATTCATCACCCGACCACGGCGTAACAGCACGGATAATTATAATGGACAAGATTACTGGGCGTTCACTACTACGCCCCTCAAAACACTATAGCACGATTCTCGTCTTGTGGTAAGGACAGTTACCTGCTGGACAACGCCATCACCGTCGGCCAACATGTGATAGCGATGGCTTCGCGGACTGCACTGCAGGCGTACGTATCGTTTGCACGTCGTGTTTCGGAAAAAATTTCTCACTACTTGGTTAATCACTGCGTCTTTCCTAACGCATGATGTCTAGGCGCCCTAATGCTGCTGCCGCCATCTGAAATATACGAGATACGGCCGCCACGTGGAAAGAACGGACCAGTTAGGGGAGATCCGGTGTTGGAACCGTTGGGGTAACGAATTCTGCCCCTCCCCTCCTCGTACGCGAGGAGAACGCGTCAGGTAGGTAAGCCTGCGGAAACCGCACCCAACAGGAATGTACACGCCCCTCTTGTTCCTTCCCCCTACCACAGCACTTCGACCAATCCTGTGCATCCGCGGGCGACCTGAGCTGCCTGCGCAAAAAGGCACGCGCGTTAAGTACTTAATCGCGAAGTTAGATGCCGCGTACGTCTCTCAAGCTCGCCTACGGACTTCCCGATGAGGAATTCCCGCCAAGTAACAACGTATGCATATTTATGAGGCGCGCCGTCTGAGAACCTGTGTTTGGAGCAGCGCGCTTAGCACTCAGGATTAGTTTATAGGTCGGCGCACACTGCACTCACTGTCTTTCGGCCTCCTGGCCAGGTCTCGTTCCGGTTCGAAAGTTTCCTCGCTCAGCGGCGCAGCTCGTGGGATTAGTCATTGTTCTCCGGAAGCTAGCGTTCCCCTCCGCTTCCGTTCCTCGGCAGACGTTTAGTGGATGGCTGCACCGCTACACTCGTGCCACTTTTGTTCCCACACTCTGAAGTCGCAGACGTACAACCGCTCCCACCGTGCTTTTTGAAGCGTTTCTACTATCCTCGCGATTGACGTTACCTGTGCCTTGGGAGCTTACCGCGAAAATGTTGGGCAGATTTTGGAAAGTGATGTCGTTGTGAGTTCATCTTGACATTCGGGCAGGCCACGATGTGGACTAGGAGAACATTCAGATTAGAACATCAATATCATCCTACTGGGTTTCGCTTACGATTCGGAAGCGATTGAGAAATGTCTGACAGGTGATTTCATTAACCGTAATGATAGTTTCAACCTTCACAAAATGAGGAATCCGGCACTGGAAACAGTTAGCGCACTAACTACCTGCTCCATCTCTCGGAAAGTGATCCTCGTCGTGATTTGCGACTGCGGCGCTCTTCAGCGGCCCTTTAATCACACCGTTTGTTTGCGAAAATAGTAGCGCGTAAAAAACCGCCAACAAGATACCGAACTCTCAGATGGCTTGGACAGCGAATTGTTGATAAAAGAACACTACATATGCTGCGCAACGATCTGAGCTACGTAACAGTAGAAGTTACTCGTTACCAGTATCTTCATCATACTTACAATATAATTGAAGTACAGCGTAATTCCAGTAATTGCGTGCATAATAACCACAGTCTCGATATTGTACTGAACAACACTACTCTGAAGTAATGCAATTCATCACATAGGTTTCAAAGTCGAGATTCATTTTGTAATTTCATTCGGATGGAAGAGGAGATATTAAGGTACTCGCCCATCACTGGAACAGATGTTTACAGGCAGTATACAAATATGAGAAAGTCCATAAAACCGAGAGAGGTATATATCTTCACACAGTTTCGTGACAGAAACGATTCCCGGTGTGTAACTTTACATTGTGACAGAAATGCTGTCACGTTGAGATTTGTGAGCAAATATTCCAGCTGGTGGCCTATGCAAGAAGACTTTTAGCAAATACATTATTTGTAACAAATAACATCGGCTGTTGCAGGTAATACTTCTATTAAATTAATAAGAAAATCACAAACTTATAGAAAACAAAATGTGAAAAAACTGGAAGTAGCTAGACACAAATCTGCTTCTTTTCTATTTATAGTTCACGACGCTATCACTTACGCTATGGCTTCAACTTAGCAACAGCAGCACCTACATTACAATACACACCGTGTCTAAAGGGTGTGACTACAAATGCCATTATTCGATTTGTAACTATGACTAATTATACCAAACACGACGCGCTTTTGATAAAGCATTGTGCCGTAGCATTAAGGTGGTATACTTTAATGCCAAGTTACGCAGAAGCATCAAATACGAGAAGACCCAACTACTGACATGTAGCTTCTTAGTGATTAAAAGTCTTCTGGCTATTATACTGCGTCATTCCTAAAAATTAACCAGAGGAAGGTCGTTGCAATTCGGCCGAAACGTCGGTTTCAGTTTATTATTGTTGTTAGTTTTTAGCAATGATGCGGCATAATACCCAGAAGAATTTTAATCATTATGACACCGTCCGCGGAACCCTACGTTCTTATATGTAGTTCCATGTCATTTTATTCTAACAAATCGTACCTAAAACGACACGTTTTTGACAGATGCTTAATATGCTGGTGCTATGAAACACTTTATATTTATATATCGTACACCAATTCCGTACAACTTAACACAATATGGCCTCTACTAAATACTCTCTCATTGGCCACGTTCCTCTCCACGTGTCAAAAGTCTGACATAGCAGTTACTTCCATTCACGCTTCACAATATAGTGGAATATGGAATTACCGTCATTTCCTTGTAGAAAAATGGAATAACAAAAGCCGTAATTATAATAAAGGATAGTAATTACGTAACCAATTTCGACAGTACATTTGCATCCATGAGCCCAGTGAATATACACGGTAGCTCTCCAGGACTGGATATCACCGTTCAAGTTGCACAGTCGCCTGAAGACAACGCTAATGCAATGTCGAAACTGGTCGCGTAGTTAATATATTTTACAGAGTGAGTACGGCTGTTGATACTCTTCATTTCTGCAAGTTTATGACCAGCCGTAGTCCCATGTTCACTTCAAACATCAGCTCTTTGTCCACGAACGTTTTCACGTCACGTGAGAGGATGCCTTTAGATAGTGGTACTGTTTTTTTCCCAGACGACCTGAATTTGTCACACATCCTTCACAGAAGGCGTCACGGTAGCATACCTCTCCCGCTCGAATAGTATTCCTTTCCCTGTGGTTATCTAGGTACGAATATGTAATTTCATCGCCCTTCCCTACATGATGGGTTTGTGGAGCGTTCAACTGCGCGGTTATCAGCGCTCGTACAAATTCAAAATGGTTCAAATGGCTCTGAGCCCTATGGGACTTAACATCTATGGTCATCAGTCTCCTAGAACTTAGAACTACTTAAACCTAACTAACCTAAGGACATCACACAACACCCAGTCATCACGAGGCAGAGAAAATCTGACCCCGACGGGAATCGAACCCGGGATCGTACAAATTCCGAACCTTTGCTCAGCTCAGTCTCGCCACTTTCATGATGATGATGAAATGACGAGGACAACACAAACACCCATTCATCTCCAGGCAGGTGAAAATCCCTGACCCGCAGGGAATCGAGCCCGGGACTCCGTGCTCGGGAAGCGTGACCGCGAGGCCTCGAGCTGCGGACCCCTTCCCTACATATAAGGTGGACGGAGTTACTTTACCGTCAGTCTTTACGATTCGCTCCGAAAATGACATTGGTTTACAGCCACACTGAGGGAATAGTCTAAACACCACGTGGTACATACACTCCTGGAAATTGAAATAAGAACACCGTGAATTCATTGTCCCAGGAAGGGGAAACTTTATTGACACATTCCTGTGGTCAGATACATCACATGATCACACTGACAGAACCACAGGCACATAGACACAGGCAACAGAGCATGCACAATGTCGGCACTAGTACAGTGTATATTCACCTTTCGCAGCAATGCAGGCTGCTATTCTCCCATGGAGACGATAGTAGAGATGCTGGATGTAGTCCTGTGGAACGGCTTGCCATGCCATTTCCACCTAGCGCCTCAGTTGGACCAGCGTTCGTGCTGGACGTGCAGACCGCGTAAGACGACGCTTCATCCAGTCCCAAATATGCTCAATGGGGGACACATCCGGAGATCTTGCTCTCCAGGGTAGTTGACTTACACCTTCTAGAGCACGTTGGGTGGCACGGGATACATGCAGATGTGCATTGTCCTGTTGGAACAGCAAGTTCCCTTGCCGGTCTAGGAATGGTAGAACGATGGGTTCGATGACGGTTTGGATGTACCGTGCACTATTCAGTGTCCCTTCGACGATCACCAGAGGTGTACGGCCAGTGTAGGAGATCGCTCCCCACACCATGATGCCGGGTGTTGGCCCTGTGTGCCTCGGAAGTATGCAGTCCTGATTGTGGCGCTCACCTGCACGGCGCCAAACACGCATACGACCATCATTGGCACCAAGGCAGAAGCGACTCTCATCGCTGAAGACGACACGTCTCCATTCGTCCCTCCATTCACGCCTGTCGCGACACCACTGGTGGCGGGCTGCACGACGTTGGGGCGTGAGCGGAAGACGGCCTAACGGTGTGCGGGACCGTAGCCCAGCTTCATGGAGACGGTTGCGAATGGTCCTCGCCGATACCCCAGGAGCAACAGAGTCCCTAATTTTCTGGGAAGTGGCGGTGCGGTCCCCTACTGCACTGCGTAGGATCCTACGGTCTTGGCGTGCATCCGTGCGTCACTGCGGTCCGATCCCAGGTCGACGGGCACGTGCACCTTCCGCCGACCACTGGCAACAACATCGATGTACTGTGGAGACCTCACGCCCCACGTGTTGAGCAATTCGGCGGTAGGTCCACCCGGCTTCCCGCATGCCCACTATACGCCCTCGCTCAAAGTCCGTCAACTGCTCATACGGTTCACGTCCACGCTGTCGCGGCATGCTACCAGTGTTAAAGACTGCGATGGAGCTCCGTATGCCACGGCAAGCTGCGCAGCTAGCGCCATTCGACGGCCATTCCTGGTGTGTCCGCTGTGCCGTGCGTGTGATCATTGCTTGTACAGCCCTCTCGCAGTGTCCGGAGCAAGTATGGTGGGTCTGACACACCGGTGTCAATGTGTTCTTTTTTCCATTTCCAGGAGTGTAGGTACGGTACAAACTGCATACTGAGCCTCCCCGCCCCCCCCCCCCCTTCCACACCCTTGTTTTAGCCATATACACTATTTGGCTGAGAGTATAGCAGATCGAGTCCCAATTCGGAATACTAGCGACTGACTACGAAGCCACACGTGGCGGAAACGAAGTTTCCTGTGGTTCTCCGCCCAACAGTCTTTCCGAACTATACGCAACACTAAGATGATTAAGAAGGACGATAAGGATTCAACATCCCGTCGACGATTATGTCATTAGTGGTGGATCAGGTATTCGAATTAGATGACTATATGGAGGTAATGTGCTTTGCCCTTTTCAAAGGAACTGCCTCGAGATGATCGGATGAGGATTTGAACGGCGGCCGTTCTGAAAGCGAATCCGGTTCAGTGGCTGCCCCCGTCGTCTGGACCGGAGGTGGCGGCAGAGTAGGTATGGTGTGGTGGCGTGTGTGGCGGCGATGCCCGCGGCCGCGTCTTCATTTCCGGCGCGCGGTCGGCCCATTTCCTGGCGACTCCACGTCGGGGTCCACCACAGGTCACTGCCCGCACCACAGATGCGCCCAACTGGGGCATCGCGCCATCTTCTCCGTCTCTCAAATCTTTACTGCTACTTTCAATCGGTTCTCGCGGTACGAAATCTAACACAACAGCCTCTCTGTAGACAGATGCAGTGACCACCTTCAATTACTGTCTGTACTGCCGCCACATCCGCGTCTATTTTAAAACTCGTCAGTGCAGGGGTGGCACGATCTTTCAAATCACTTTTCTCACTCGCGAAATGACTATCTTGTAGGGCTTCAGCGGTATGTCGCTATTCTAAACCAACGTCACGAACCGTGCCACTCAGTTACATACAAAACATCTATAGACAATGCACACCGTACAAGACGTTAATTTCCCACTCAATCAAAGGAGGACATAGTTCCATAAAAGATTTTTTGAAATGTTTCTTTTGGTGTTTAGCTAAATACAGGATCAGGTACGCCCCATCCTACTGGGAGCTCGTATGTCTCACTAACAGATAGCCTCGTAATTGGAGGAAACTAATCGCGATTCTATAGAGGCCCGGTTTCTCCTTGAATCGGAAGAAGAAAGGAAGGAAGGAAAGAAACCGGAAAGGCCTAGGCTCCCGAGAGCTTTTTTTTTATTGTAAGGCAAATGTCGAACTGGGATTCGAGTCCCATTTATTCCCAATTAGGAATCCTTTTTCTATACTTTCAGATCGCCTGGTTTTTGGCACAAAGAAAACTGAAAATGTATTATGAGTCTGCTCTGCAATACTTCTCTGCCCCTAGAACAAGAGAATGAAAAATCTTTCAGCATTAAGTTTTTATTAGGTCGCTTATTCGTCTTATTATATAGGCACAAATCCTGCAGTTAATTTTAAATTAAGTGACTTGAAATTTTGAACATTATATCAGAACTGGACGGTAATAGAATATTAAATCGCTTTCTTGTGGGTCTGTTCGGCAGGGGGGGCTGGAAGAATATCATTGCCTTGCAGGATGGCATTTTGTGCATCTATCCTACCTCACTGATCTGGTTCGAGCCTCATCCATCTGTGAATATTAGATCAACATGATAAAGTATATGTTTGCAGAATACACCGAAAATATCCTTCTGAATGGCGAAGTTCGCAGTAATGGAAGGACTGTTAGTCACCTTCATCAAGATCGTTCTTCACAACGTCCGACTCCCGTCGCATACCCTTTCCACAACAGTTACACAATGGTTACGAGAAAGGGTATCTTCTAGAGATGGGCAAAACTGTTCTTTTCAGAGATCGGATCAGAATTGTTCACTCCCTGAAAGGAACTAGCTCTTTTTCATGACTCACCACTCATTCACAATAGAAAATAAATGGAAGGCACATTGCCCTTTAAACTTGGTTTATTACAGCACTATACCTGTACTTTGATCTTATTTGATCCTATTTTGAAGTAACACAGATAATGAGTTAGAATTTTGTATTGTTTATTGAACTTTTCACGATATGACAAAGTTTTTGATTATTGATTTATTTTGCACATCGTGGTTTTTTGGGTGATCAGAAAATGTTGTTAACTTGAGATTTACATTTACAATATATTTGGCTATAATGTATTAAAATTTCATTAACCTCGTACAAATACATCGTAAGCCATATATTTTTAAAGTGAACGTTTCCTTCCAAAGACGCATAAAATCGCAAAATTCGCACCAGAATAAGAAAAAATATATATAAATGCGTAAATTCGAGTGGCCATAATAAAAATCCTATAGTAAGAAGTTGTCAGGAACCTAATCTGATTAGTTTAAACAAATAAAATAAAAATAAATGATGTATACATTACAGTGTATTATACATAGCGGTATTACTACGAAGAACAATATCCAGTAGAGACGAACTCCGATGCAGAGGCGTTGAGTCAAGCAGGTCGAGCCGCGAGCTGTATTACTGCGTGAGCTGAGACCGCAGAGACCAGAGTGACACCTGAGTTGCTTTGCTCAACGCTCTGGCTAGAGTTGAGAACGGTGGGATGAACGTTGAGTGGGCGAGTTCCCAGGGTGGGGGGACCGGAGAACGGCCACCAGTCACCCGCTCCGAGACAAATCGTCCGTTCTCTTGCGAGCAGGTTGTTGCAAGTAGTTCTTATGTTCTCCGCTAGGAGGCTCTCTGTCCTGTTGCTCGCATCAACTGCCCAGAGGAATCGGATTCAAAGCCGGCCGATGTGACCGAGCGGTTCTAGGCGCTTCAGTCCGGAACCGCGCAACCGCTACGGTCGCAGGTTCGAATCCTGCCTCGGGCATGGATGTGTGTGATGTCCTTAGGTTGGTTAGGTTTAAGTAGTTCTAAGTGTATGGGACTGATGACCTCATAGTCCCATAGTGCTCAGAGCCATTTTTTTCGGATTCAAATTCAAAATATTACCTACTCACTTTCCTCTACAAGCCCTAGAAGTTTCTAAGAGGAATTTACAACACTTCGTATAAATAATTATTTTCATAGACGATATAATCGTATCAAAATGTTTGAAAGCCACTGAGAAATCAATTATTCACGCATGAAGTGTGTACTGCATGCACCCTACGTTTTTCGCTATATATCTTATGAGTTTGCCATAGCTATTAAAATCTCACTATCACAAATTTACAGGTCTATCTCAAAGGAGTTAGGAATCTTTGTGGGGCTAGGAGAATTTATTTTATAGTTATTTATCTCATTTAAAATTCGTTAAATTAAAAATTACCTATTTTAAGATTGAAAAAACCCTTAAATCGATTTCACCCCAGATGCGAGCATTATTTTCTGAATATTTCCTTTGGTTGTAAGGGGAACACTAATGAAGTATTATCCCCCTTTTCCCCAACTGAAACTATCTTTCACAACCAGCTCGTATTTGGCAAAAAAACTCAACTATACAATGGGTCAAATTATTTTTGCATTTTTATCGTTTTTCAATAGTATCAGACAGCGGCAGTCAATGATTTTTATGTTTCCACCTTTATTTTGGTTCAGCACTGAGTGAAGTCCACTATAACAGGTAACTTCTTAGCAACAGGTGGTGTTCCAGAGCAGCATATTGCTGCGAGAATTCTCTGTTTTCCAACAGTGAATGTATTGTATGTGATGTGTGTCGACTTAATATATATATATATAATGTGTAGATCAGACAATAGAAAGCAGTAATCTAAAAACAAATGTGACGTGGAAGACAATGAGAACAAAATGTAAACAGAAAAAAAGAAAAAGATCGTGCTCAAATAGTAACGGTCACATGTTAGTACTCGGTAAAATTCCTGCCACTGACGATACTGTAACTAGCACATGAGAATGAAGTAACGCCTCTTGACGTGCTGGAGATGTGGACCCTGGGCTTTCAGTGAAGGCGTCTGCCGTGTTTGGCTCGTCCACAGCGCTGCGCCGAGACAAAGAGCTGAGCTGCGGACACCTGCCGCTGCCGCTGCACCTGGCGGGTACGACGGGACCACAAAAACTCGCGCCGGCCGGCGCCCACGCCGAGACAACACACGGGGGCCCTCTGCCCCCTGCCCTCCAGCCCTATCTGGGCCACAGTCTCCCTTCCGGCCCTGATTGCAGCACAGCACATCGCACAGTAGGCGGCACACCTGCTCCGGAAGATTCAAATTCTCTTTGTCCTCTGCCTTACGACTGGCGCTTGCTACAACAGCTTCCTCAAATTACACGCTATTTTTGGAATGATGACCTAGCGTATAGCGTCTGTAGCTCTGCCGGGCTGATCGTGGACGGAGCACCTGTGCACAGAAACGTGACGGCGTTGGCAGCATACAAGAAGTGCAGATGGATTTGGGGAATATCAGCTACAAAATCAGATAACTGGAAGTGTGAAAGGAAATTCTAATAAGGGCTGAAAAATGCACATTGTCTTATTAAGACGGAACTATTCAAGAAACAGTAGTGGATGACACCACCAAGAGGAGTTACTCGCAAAATATCATTTTCCACTTCGCGGAAAAGAGTCAATAAAGGCACGACTTCCTCGAACATGGCTTTCACGCAACGCGTAAACATAGCAATGCTGAAATCTGAGAAATGCAGGCTCTGACGGTGGCGTCTTTTCTCTCGCGTACCATCCCTGAACGTGAAGGTGCGGTGGGATGTGTGTACCAGCACACAATGCACTGCGCTTTGTGCAATAAAACGAAGGAAAGCTCCGCGTTCTGGTCCAGACGGTCCAATCGAGACCTTCCGACCGGGCGCCGTGTCATCCTCTGCCTATAGCGCCATTCGGATGAGGCGTGGAGCCAGCACACCGCGCTACACGCCGTTCACGGCTTTCGTGACCTCGGAGACGCCACCTCTATCCTAGTAGCTGCTCATTTGGCATCATTCCACCGAGGACAATTGCTGCCAGCACAGGGAACCGAACTCAGAATTTGTGAAATTGGTATAGAGGGAGTGTCTCGTATTCTCAGCTGGAGACGGTGCGGGCATGACCGTAAGGAAGACAGGGTTATTTGGTAAGCGTGATGGCCTTACGGAGATGTTTAGCAAACTCGAGTGGCGGACTCTGCAAGAGAGGCGCTCTGCATCGCGGTGTAGCTTGCTGCCCAGGGTTCGAGAGGGTGCCTTTCTGGATAAGGTATCGAATATATTGCTTCCCCCCTACTTATACCTTCCGAGGAGATCACGAATGTAGAATTAGAGAGATTCGAGCGCGCACGGAGGCTTTCCGGCAGTCGTTCTTCCCGCGACCATACGCGACTGGAACAGAAAAGGGAGGTAGTGACAGTGGGACGTAAAGTGCCCTCCGCCACACACCGTTGGGTTGCTTGCGGAGTATAAATGTAGATGTAGATGAAGATAGAACCAGCTAGATCCCTATTATAGGCACTACGAGAAGGCAACGTTCTACGTTCCTTATGGCCATGCCCGCATCGCTTGCAGCTGACAATATGGACACCTCGGACTATAGCTAGTTCCCTGTTCCTTATAATCGTTCCCGCATCGTCAAATTGACAACGTATCTAGAGGAAATTAATTTATCACTAAAGCGAAAAACGGGAACACGTTTCAGGGCACGCTATTTAATCACCCCGAGGATGCGTCTAAATTTGGCTGAAACCTGTAGTTTTTAATAAAAAAGTTTCTATAGCCAGACCCGAGCCTTTTACCTTCTTATAAAAAAAATTTGGATTTTTGCTGCTGTTGCCCGAAATTCAAAGTGGTGATATATTTGAATTTGCACCGCAAACCAAATGACTTTGGTGCGGTGGAGTTACTTGTGTATCTCAACGATAACGATAGCCGAAGCGTTCAGGAGATAGACGAGCGTAGTGATCCGCATCAAACCAGTTTTGGGGCAAAAACATTAACTGTGTGATCAAAAGTATCCGGACACATGGCTGAAAACGACTTACAAGTTCGTGGCGCCCTCCATCGGTAATGCCGGAACACAATATGGTGATGGCCCACCCTTAGCCCTGATAACAGCTTCCACTCTCGCAGGCATACGTTCAGTCAGACGCTGGAAGGTTTCTTGGCGAATTGCAGCCCATTCTTCGCGGAGGGCTGCACTGAGGAGAGGTATCGATGTCGGTCGGTGAGGCCTAGCACGAAGTCGGTTCAAAATGGCTCTGAGCACTATGGGACTTAGAACTACTGAAACCTAACTAACCTAAGCACATCACACACATCCATTCCCGAGGCAGGATTCGAACCTGCGACCGTGGCGGTCGCGCGGGCACGAAGTCAGCATTCCAAAACATCGCAAAGGTGTTCCACAGGATTCAGATCAGGACTCTGCGCAGGCCAGTCCATTAGAGGGATATTATTGTCGCGTAAGCACTGTGCCACAGCAGGCCGTGCATTATGAACAGGTACTCGATCGCGTTGAAAGATACAACCGCCATCCCCGAATTGCTCTTCAAAAGCGGGACGCAAGAAGGTGCTTGAAACAACAATGTAGGCCTGTGCTGAGATACTCCCACACAAAAGAACAAAGGGACGCACGCCCCCCTCCATGAAAAACACGACCACACCATAACACCACCGCCTCCGAATTCTACTGTTGGCACTACACACGCTCGCAGATGACGTTCACCGGGCATTCGCTATACCCACACCCTGTCACCGGATCGCCACATTGTGCACCGTGATTCGTCACTAAACACGTTTTTCCATAGTTCAATCGCCCAACGTTTACGCTCCTTACACCAAACGAGGCTTCGTTTCGCATTTACCAGCGTGATGTGTGGCTGATGAGCAGCCGCTCGTTCACGAAATCCAAGTTTTCTCACATTCCGCCTAACTGTCATAGTACTTGCAGTGGATCCTGATGCAGTCTGGAATTCCTGCGTGATGGTCTGGACAGACGTCTGCTTATTACAAATTGCGACCCACTTCCACTGTCGAAGGTCTCTGTCAAGACAACAAAGTCGGCCTGTACGCTTTTGTGCTGTACGTTTCCCTTCAAGTTTCACTTCACTATCACATCGGGAACAGTGGACCTAGGGATGTTCACGAATGTGGACATCTCGCGTACAGACGTTTGACACCCAATCACCTGGCCATGTTCGAAATCCGAGAGTTCCGCGGAGCGCCCCATTCTGCTCTCTCACGATGTCTTATGACGGGTCGCTGATATGGAGCAGGTGGCAGTACAATGCACCTAATATTAATATTTCTGGGAGTGTCCGGAGACTTTTGAGCACATAGTGTATAATTGTGAATCACATCGTTAGCAGTTAAGGATAATGATTTTATGAACGTCTGGATATCAGACGCAGTCCGACACTGGTCATCAGCTGCTTCTGTCGAAGCGCTGGTCACATGTTCGTGCACTCGCAGTGAGACGCGGGAGCCAAGCCACAGACGCCCTCGGCGCTTCCGGCAGCCGGGCGCCGGCGCTGCGCTCCCGCAGGGAGAGCCACTGTGGGTGGTGTCCATCCGCGTCGCCTCCCAAGTGGCTGGCGCGGTCGGTCATCGGGCGAGGCAGAGGCGCTGGCGCATGCGCACGAGGCTCTGAAAGGCGGACGTGCTCGGCCGGAAACCCGGAGCCAGCTTCCTATTATGCAAATCCGTCAAAGCTCGGCCCGTGGCAGCTGCGCCGGGACCGCTCGCGCTGCCACAGAGAAAGGCGGCCGCGATACACCTCGGCGGACACACTCGCGACGAAACACTGTTTCCACTGTTTGCAGGCGTCGTGTGTGCAGCCTGCCTGAAATAATTTTACAGCAGAAACACACTGTAACCGCGTGTTTAGCTGTGTATCGTCTCATCACCTCCTTCAACTCCTCGTCTCACACACGCATAAAGCTTAAAAACCACCTAAGCTCACTGGATGCAACACGCCATCACCTGAACTTTTCAACTGCCACCAACGTATATATTCGTGCACAGCCGCCGTGCCTCCAGTGCCATCAACGTAAATAGGCGTCAGGTGTGACAGGAATGAAGCCTTTCGAGGTTTTATATGTAAACGCACGCCGTAAAACACTCGTTATATGAAACTTCCTGGCAGATTAGAACTGTGTGCCGCACCGAGACTCGAACTCAGGACCTTTGCCTGTTGTGGGCAAGTGCTCTACCAACTGAGCTACTCGAGCACAACTCACGCCTCGTCCTCGCAGCTTTACTTCTGCCAGTGTCTCGTCTCCTACCTTCGTGCTTGGGTAGCTCAGTTAGTAGAGCACTTGCTCACGAAAGGCAAAGGTCCCGAGTTCGAGTATCTGCCCGGCACACAGTTTTAATCTGCCAGGAAGTTTCATATCAGCGCACACTCCGCTTCAGAGTGAAAATCTCATTCTGGGCACTCGTTATATGTTGACAATTTGTACACAAGTCCACCTCACTCTTGCACTACTTGCATGAAAGTATAAATGATGCAGTAGGTATATTGCCTGTGAACAGAAAAGATACGCCAAAACTCTGAAACTAACTGCAAAGAGGTGAGATGGAGTTTAGATCAACAGATATTTAAGATAGTTTTGAAGGTCATGAATTCAAACGTATCTATGCTGACGACAGGCCATACAGCTACAATGAAATCAGCTGTCAAAATTAAATGCCAAACCAATACCGAAGAATGCTAACCGAAGTGTGTGTTGGATTTCACGACTCTCAGCCAGACCCGAACTTCCATATGCCTTGAGCCATGTGTCTGCGACCTGTACTCTTACATCCATTGTGTATATTCCTGTACACGTCAGAAGCTGTACTTTAAAGCCACTTTCAAGGTATCGGCAAAAAAGTTCAAATGGCTCTGAGCACTATGGGACTCAACTGCTGTGGTCATCAGTCCCCTAGAACTTAGAACTACTTAAACCTAACTAACCTAAGGACACCACACACATCCATGCCCGAGGCAGGATTCGAACCTGCGACCGTAACAATCGCACGGTTCCGGACTGCGCGCCTAGAACCGCGAGACCTCCGCGACCGGCTATCGGCAGGAATGTCCAAAGGAACTTTGCATCGTAATAAGAGTAACAGAGGGGCTGCAATATCATACTTTTAACATTTGTTTAGTACCGATGTACCGATGTACCGATGTCACGCACGTTGGCAGCTAGTCAATGGTCTCCTGATTGGTTTCCATGTTTCACTACCATACGATATCCTGTTCCAAATGTACATTCTCAGAAACTTCTTTCTCAAATTAAGACCTATGTCTGATACTAGCAGACTTCTATTGCCCAGGAATGCCATTTTTGCCAGTACTAGTCTGCTTTTTATGTCCTCCTTGCTCCGTCCGTCATGGGTTATTTTGTTGCCTAGATGGCAGAATTCCGTAACTTCATCTACTTCGTTATCACCAATTACGATAACTTTCTCGCTGTTCTCGTTTCTGCTACTTCTCGTTACTTCCGTCTTTAATAGATTAACTCTCAATCCATATTCCGTACTCATCAGATTCTGTAATTCTTCTTCACTTTCACTCTGGATAGCAATGTCATAAGCGAATCTTATCCTTGATATCATTTTACTTTGAATTTGAATTCCACTCTTGAACCTTTCTTTTATTTCCGTTAATGCTTCTTCGATGTACCGATTGAACAGCAGGGGCGAAATACTACATTCCTGACTTAGGCACTTTTTAATCCGAGCATCCGTTTTTGGCTTCTACTCTTCTTATTCCCTCTTGGCCTACTGTATTATACCCGGCTTTTCGACATATTACCGTTATTTTTCTCAGAATTTCGAACATTCTACGTCATTCTACATTGTAGACCACTTTTTTTTTATACGTCCCTTACGGAAGTCAAGATGGTGAAATATGGCATTGAAAAAATTTGAGTTTATTGTTTCTGAATAAACACCGGTAACAAAATGGTTCAAAAATGGCTCTGAGCACTATGGGGCTTATCATCTGAGGTCATCAGTCCCCTAGAAGTTAGAACTACTTAAACCTAACTAAGGACATCAATCACGTCCATGTCCCAAGCAGGATTCGAACCTGCGATCGTACGGGTCGCGCGGTTCTAGACTGAAGCGCCTAGAACCGCTCGGCCACACACGCCGGCAAACACCGGTAACAGATATATAGAAGTCTATTACACATTCAGAATATATTTATTTGGTAAAGACTTACTAAACAATCCACCATGAGAACTGGCATTAAAGTAGACATTCCATGGATTACGGTAAAATTAAGATACTCGCCACAGCTTCGTCCTACTGGGGTAGATATAAGTTTTGAAGTTTTAACATGTTCAGAATTAATTATTTTATGTTTGACATTCTTTAACATTATTGTAGTAAGTCTTGTAAATATGTACAATTAAAAAATGCTGAATGCACTTTTATTTTGCGCAACAAGCACAGTGGATATTGAGAAAGCTTGAAACAAAAATGAAAGTGTTTTCCGACCAATCTGGGTGCACCGTTGTGTGTGTGTTATAACAGATATCTTTTATTTAAAGGTTTTTTTAATCATCTGTTACCGTTCCGACGGTATTCTTTCAGAAGTAAGAACTGTATATGGTCGCATGTGGACGTATAAAAAAGTGTCTCCCCTATTTTGTCTTACACTAAAACATATTTAAGGCCGATCAAAGCTAAAACGTATCCCTTTGGAAGGTTTACTTGTTATGTTTCAAATGGCTCTGATCACTATGGGACTTAACATCGGAGGTCACCAGTCCCCTAGAACTAAGAACTACGTAAACCCAACTAACCTAAGGACATCCATGACCGAGGCAGGATTCGAACGTGCGACCGTATCGGTCGCGCGGTTCCAGACTGAAGCGCCTAGAACCATGCGGCGACTCCGACCGGCTTTACTTATTAGTAAACCCGGGCTAGACGTAGTGAACGCTAATGAAAAGAAGACCTCCAAAGTTTGAATCTCATATGTAAAAATAGGTTGTTTTTGGGGCGGGGAGTTAGCTTGGTGTCTCATTAGTGCCAGAACTACCCTTCCCATTGAATCTACGCCTGGTTATCAGAAGTCGGTGTTCTCGTCCCGTAGGGGCTCCGCATACTACGGCGACGGAGGCTTCCTGGGTATTGGGAGAACTGCTACACGCTGTACCGCCGAACTCTGAAAATTGGGTCTGCGGAAGACTTGACAGGTGACGCGGCGGCGTCGCTGACTGCGGCATATCGTCAGCCGGCTGCCATGCGGAGCGAGGGGTCCCGGGCCACGCCCTCGGGCGGAGCGGAAGAAAAATCGCCGACTCGACGGGGAGCACGCTGTGCGGGGCGCTTCACGCCCTCGCATTGATGTAGCACACGCTCCTTGCGGGGGCGATTTATTAACGCTGTTATAACGCCAATCCATCAGCCGGCCGTGATTAATGCTTCGCGGCGGCCGCTGTTGTACTCCACCACAACTGGGGCGGCTGGCCGGGCCGAGTTTTGATTGAACCGTCACAGCGGCGCGGCGAGAGCCCTGGAAGCCCCGTTGCAACTCTCATTATCATTAACATCGTTGTCGTCATCAATGTAGCGTCACAGATTTGGAGATGCTGTTCACGGCTACAATAAGGAGCAAATTTCGGTGTCAAATTTCTTGTACTTACCGTGCGTGCTGTTGTGTTTTTGAAACCACGTTCAAATACAAATCCAAAGCCAGGGTTCTCGAGGACACCGATCTATACAGCCACAACGCTAGTAACCTCGTGTACGATGTTTATTTTGTTGACAGACGTGTCGGGCGCGTCTTCCGGCTGCGCAATGGTGTCGTAACCCAATCTCAACACAGGAGGCCAAAAGAACGAACGAGCTGGAAGCTCCTTTTATCAGACGATATGAGAGGGAAGCGAGGAACAACTGATTCAGCAATTTGACAATAGGGCTGAGCAGACAGGAGGGTCTCCTGTAACGAAGCTAAATATAGTAAAATCACTAAGAGATGTCGCAAGAACGCATTTTACGATGCAAACTATACATAAAGTAACTTTCTGAAAACCTGAAGTTAAACACTAGAGCAACTGAGAGCGCTGACAGGCTCAGGAAACAAGAGCACAGTCGGTCGAGAGAGAGAGAGAGAGAGAGAGAGAGAGAGAGAGAGAGAGAGAGAGAGAGAGAGAGAGAGAGAGAGAGAGAGAGAGAGAGAGAAGGGGGGGGGGGGAGAATCACGTCATCGCATGCTAAAAATCCTCCGCTCTCCTCGACGTCATTTTCAGAGTGAGGTCACTCCATCGGAATCACCGATGCCAGTGGAACATCAGGTCTATATATGCTGCAAGATACCCCGGTGAATTCAAACTGCCGCCAGCTATGAGTCCACTGCCGCAAGTTCACACCCGTCCGACCGCAAGCCGTAGCCCTGACGGTTACAACCGTGATTGACTGCGGATGGAGGACGCGCCGATTTTCCGTCGATGCATAACTGATCTGACCGTTTCCGAGCTGTTCGTCTTCAGTGCTGGGCGCCTGTGTCGCCACTACTGGGGCAGTACAACTACCGCGGCTACCGGCTGCGTGCTGGGACCGAGACTCGGGTTCTGCTTTATGCTGCTGCTGGGTCTTCCGCAGCTACACTGAGCTGCGGAAACGCACGGCCGCCTCACGCTACTGGGAACCGCGGGCACTGACCACAGACAATGCTAGTTCCCCGCCGGTCACTGACGTCACACCTCTCGCTTTCGAGCAGTGCGGACTCAGCGCTGTCGTTGCTAGGCAGTGCCGGAGAGAAGACGGAGCGATTGTAAAACAATCGTCAGTAAATGATTGTTAACTGAATGGCTTCATTAGCGGCCCTTGCTCTACAGCATCACTCGAGCCCCTGATAACACGAACGCAGCTCAGGTAATTCCCTGGTGGTCGGGGTCGAACTAGTAAACCCGCAAACTGCCCAGGTGGTGACGCTGACCTCTCCGCCATGTTGCGCGCAGTATTATCCGACGGAAATAGTAGTTCATCTCGATTTAGAAGACAGGGCATTCAGTATTCGAGTCAGAATTTCACAGAGCTTAAAAGGTCTTGCGAAGAATGAAGTCAGAAAGAACTGATAACATTCCTTTAAAATTTCTTAAATCACTGGGCAAAGTGGCAATGAAACCACTATTCGAGACAGTGGAAGAAGGTGAAAGACTGGAGACAAACGAACAGATTTTCGGTAGAATAACATTCGCACAGTAGAGAAGGTGACAGGGGGAGATAAACGCGACAACTACTGCACAATCCGCTCATTGACTCACGCATCCCAGTTGTTGACGAGAATGACAGACAGATGGAAAAGAATACTGAGAATCTGTTACATGACCATCAGTTTGGTGTTTTGAATGGCACACGCACAAGAGAGACCGTTCTGCTCTTGACCTCTATTATGCGCGTGAGGCTTAAGAAATATGAGGCACCTTAATAGTATTTGTCACCACAGCAAAAGCGTTAGACTATGTTAAAGCGTCCCAAGATGTTCGAAACTCGCAGCAAAATAGGTGCAAGCTATAGACAGACACAGGTAGTGTACTACACATACAAGAACCAAGACGCGGAAAAATAACAATGAAAGGTCAACAGAGAAGTACCGGCGCGAGAATGAAAAAAAGTGTAAAACAAGGACACAGCCTTCGTCCTCATTATTCTGTCTATGCATCGAAGAAGCAATGGCAGACTTAAAATAATGTTCAAGAGTGGAATTAAAATTCACTGTGAAAGGATATCATTTATAAGATTCGATGAGGAGTTTGCTAAGCGATGAACAACCTCAAGAGCACAAAATATGGATTGAGAGTAAACAAAAATGATGAGTAACAGCAGAGATGGGATGGACACTATGAAGTAGGGGGAAGAAACAAGTTGTGCTACCTTGGAAGCAAAATTCTGTAGAACGGATGAAGCGAGGACGATATAAGAATCAGACTAGAACAGACACAGAGGGCATACTAGGTCAAAAAGAGTCTATCGCTATCAGACATCGACCTTAGAGGAAAGAACTGCTAAGAGCGTACTCTGAAGTAGATCGATGTATCGAAGTGAATGATGGATTGTGGGGAAGACGTGAAAAGGAGACAACAAACGTTTGACATGTGTGTTGAAGATGATACTGGGAATTAGTGAACGAGATAAAATAAGAGATGATTTCTGCAGAGAATAGGCGCGGAGTGGAATAATTTGCAAACAGAAACCAGAAGATCATGACTGCGTGACAGTGCATTCGTTAAGACATGAGGGACTGTATCTCCAACTTTATTACAGTGATGCTGACGAAACTTATTTAATTGTCGTTCGTAGATAATTCTTTCTTGGTCAGTAAACTTTTTACAATGCAGCCTTTCCTCTGGAATACACTATGGTGTTCTCCAAGATGTGGTCTGGGCATTCTGGAAGTGTCGGCGGTACAGTAGCAGATCATTTCTGAAAGGGTTGGATTTCTTTTTTAAAATCAGATGAGAAATCTGGAAACCGTCTCTTTAGCTTTCACTATTGTTAGGAGTATAATGAACGTAATTTTTTACGTATTTTTTCGGGGGTAATTATTTAACTGTGATGCTGAATTTATTTCGGATTGCATTACGTGCAAATTGCGAACACACACGTCGGAAATTACAGGCCTGATTACTAATAATTTGTCCGCCGAGGGCGAAAACGCACGAACACGAACTGCCCTGACTGTTCTCGCAGCACAGATGCGTGTGTCGGAGTTGCATATATGGCAGGGGCTACCACCGAAAGGCTACTACTCAGGTCAGATTCTTGTAGTCATCTGGGTGCTCATTAATGAGAATTACGAAACTTTATCGAAGTGCAGCACGCATCCTTTTCATGAATTGCTGCGGAAAATATTGAAGTCACGTGAGGACATTTTTAAGAAGTCAAAATCGGTAAATGTATCATTCGTATGACGCCAGGCTAGAAAGATTCAGTGAAATAATTATGTTAAAAAAAAATAGTCACTGTGTGCCTCTTACGCAATATGGCTGGTTTTGGTTTCCACTTTGGTTTTCTGCACGATATAAATTTCGAAGAATCGATTACAAATTAGTTTATGCGGTAAATTATTCCTCTTTGCGGCTATTCGGAAATGGAAAAGCTATCAGACATGAAAACACTAATTTTCCAAACTTCTTGAACAAAACTGTAAGAAATATGATTTTCAAGTAGTTGAGGAAAAAAAATGTTATCCTCTTTTCCCTTCCGAAGACACGCAGAAGGTACGTTAATCACAATTATTCAGATTTAATTTGAATGGCACATTCAAGCTTCAGAAACGAGGTTTCTTACAGTACGTCAGGATATAATACTCAGAACATTCCCAAGACATAAAATAAAACGCGGGAGAAGCGAGATTATATGTAGAGGTCCTGTAAACATTTCATTATTAGAGGCAAGGAATAAGAAAGAAAACTTAACAGATTTAACAATATTACCTTACGACGAATGCTGGCGAGTTCCTCACTTGTGTCTAAAAGACAATAAAAATGTACGTGACCTGATAATAACGGTATGATCATCCACTGCCTTGTCTTATACTATCTCCGTCCATAAGCCAGCAATGCTCACAGGATGAACTCGTTATAATACAAAGTTTCATTGACACAGTTTCGAGGCGCTTCATAAATTTCTGTTGGAATTACCACACCGAATATGCGTCACTGAAGTAATTCATCGAAACACTGTGACGTTAATACTACGGAAAATAACAGTCATAACTCAACCGGTCCCTAGAGAACGAATAGCTTCTCTGGCCGACTCATTGGAGAGATGAATAATCGCTTCCAGAATCTATTACAAAGGTATCGACCTGCCTAAGCGGAGCTGTCTGTTGCGGCAAAACAGAGACCTAAACTTAGACCTGTATCAATTTCGCGGGGAAAAGTGTCTGTCAGTTTGAAGTGACAACGGTTCTTTCTGACTAGAGGATGCACGAAACCAGCAGCGCAGTAGCATTTTCTATTGGCACTGATCGCAATGCAACCCATATGAAATTACGTATCTCGTCGGCACCAACGTTCACGCTACATTATAGCACGTATCATACGATAACGCATGTCTGTCTGACAGTCATTCCAAACTGTGTGTAGTGATTCAAAGTGCATCTGTGCCTAATTGCGACGTCGTGTTTGGGCAAAGGAACTGTTGGCAGGAAATTATGACTAACTGCACTGGTCAGTTCTAGTCGGAACAGATGTTCTGCATATAAATACAAGAAGTTGTCCATACTGCTGAGTTATTTTGCAATATGCGCGAAAATAAACAAATACAAGGTGTGTGAAAAACATTAAGTGGCTCTATTCCACGATGGAAATAAAGAACACATCATTACTTATTTAAAAACGCAGAATTTTGACACCAATCGGCGTAGAGATGTCAGTTACTCACCGAGGCCAAGGCAGTTCAATCTGCACGCCACAATTGTGTTTTGGGGAGTCAAACAGAGTGCGCTTCTAAGGTTTATCAAGGAGCTAGGAACTTAATCTGAAGTGTACACTTTCGGAGCAGGAACCTTGTATCCAGAACGGACAACAGGGGTAGACGAATTATTCAAGGCACTGCATGCATGCGCGTAAGCAACCACTCTCGCAGTCGAGACGATGCAGCACTTCGGATTCTGGTTTTAAGTCCTAGTGCTATGTCATGAAAGAAGCCCTTGATACTAGAAAGATGACGAATCAAAGAGTTAGTCTACATCCGATAGAGTGGGGAGAGGTGACGAAATACCTATAAAAACGGACAGGAGCTGCCGATAAAAACAGAACAGCAGTGAAGATAGTACAGCACGGATATGACAGCACTGGTGCAGCTGCCGTTCGCATAGACTAAAAAAAAAAAACAGCTACTGTGCGCCAATATGAAGCTTTGGTCACTTTGGTGCCGATATCTCAAGACGGAAATCTCTCCCATTCTCTGCCCTTGTAACAGTCCTATGTAATTATCGCAGCAATAGCAGTGAAATGTGTAGGAAGTGATTCATTACCCATGGTCGCAAAACTATAAGCCGGAGATGTTCAGTGTAAAATGTATGCAGTTCACGGAGAAAGTTTTACAACAATTGCCTTAGGAAATGTTTGAGGACGAACTACATAATTTACACGATCACATAAGTAGTGGAGGTGTTAGTAACCGATTAACTTGTCCGTTCCAAATACGCAAGTGGCCATTCTGTTTCGTCTAACTCAGCGGATTGCCCATGACCGATGTTTTTAGACTGTCATCGATACACTTGCTGTGTATGTTCTGTTCCAAGCGATTTTTTTGTATTGCGGGGGGGGGGGGGGGGGAGAGGCGGAGGAGGAGAAGGTGCTCCACGTAAGTTCTCAAATCAGTTTCACTTCGGGACATTGTCTACTTGTTGCAAGCAGCAGCGTAGCTTCCGGTTGCACACAGCAATCCGGCGCCTGAGATAATGCAAATGAAGTAATTTAGCCTACCCCGATGCGGTGGGAAACGACCAATTTGGACCGTCAGGGCGGTAATATCGACTACATCTGCGCTGCGCATACGCAAATTACAATCAGGAACAATAATTGAAACACAATATTTGCAACAACTCCCCTCTATCCCTCTCAGCGCCAGTAATCACATTTTCGCGGGCAGCAATTTCAGTGCGATAATACAACTAGCGGAAGAATTATCCTGCTCTTTAGAGGCGCTGCGAGAACTCGATTATATTATTAATTCAATCACTAACACAGCCACGATTAGAAAATATTCATTACGGAGAGCCTCTGGCTTGATTCATGCGAGACACGTTCAAAAATTGCAATTACGTATTAAAAAATATTATTCAAGGCATTCTGAATCGTATGAAACTGGGGCTTTACGGAAAATGAAACGTGTAATTACAGTTTCGTTCACGGAGCGGTGGAAATCCGGTCGAGTAATGCGCCATATGAATCCAGTTGGTTTTCGTCCCGTACGCCACTACTACAGGAGCAGGCAAATTTTTATCGTCACGAAGCGGCTACGCCGTTAATACTTTTCATTCACTTCTGTCAACGTACTGCCTTGCTTGCTGCCGCTCAACCACTATCCTACTCGTGGCACGATTCTGCTCTTCCCTTCATTTTAACTATGGACTACCGATTTCAGCGCGCTGTGTGTAGTATTTTACAGCCAGTGCCGATCATTTCATTCAAAAATTTCGAAATTCGGCTGCGATAGCCCGCGATTTAAATATCTCCACTGATGACATCCTTCATGAGCAGAAAGAATTGGCTAACACTTCTTTCCTGAAAAGCTTCCAGAAAGTACTTTCCATGTTCCAATATAAATATTATTTGTACACCTATCTGCAGATCAAGTAACTGGTTTTATAATATTGTGTGTACCTTTTTAAATAGGATTTCATACATTTCTTGCTCACATTCGTATCTCTATCTTTGTATGAATTAAGTCTGTAATGCTACAATTCACAATATCCCACAGATTTATCGTTTGTCTGCATTTAATTCCTAGATTTAAAACATTTTTTTAACCTAACACAACAGTAATTTCCCAAAAATTTCTAGGGTTTGGTATCATTGCATTGCAGAATCACAAACACTCATGTACTTGGAAATAGCTTATTTGTTTTCGTATGTTGTAAATCACTACATGTGGTGCACATTGAAAATTCGCTTTATGACCAAACGGAAGTGGTTTGCAATGCAGTGCAACGTTTGTGACAGTGAAAATACGAACATCCTTGAAAATGTATTCATTGCAAGAAAACTGAAAAAAAAATGCGCCAGGATGTTTCACGTTAAGTTGCATTCCACCACAAATATATAGAGCAAGAATTTTGGTTACACGTTTTTAACAGTCAATTATTGTTTATCCTGAAGAGACTCACAGGAAATCAAATGTATGATTTGATTTAATGAACGCGTGAGGAAAAGCCATCTGATTAACTACGAAAATTTCGAAACCGGTAACGGTACTTTTTGAAAGTAACCTAAAACCAATTTGTTGTTGGTTGCTGCACATCATCAACAAAATATTGCCTTTATTCAGTCGCATAAGTCGGTCCTAACTTTGATATTCACATAATAAGGAATTAATAACAACTGGAGCTTGAGAAATCAACAACATTAAAGATGTTCCAGAATTATGCCAATATTGTGCCGCGAAATAAGAAGTTTCGGACGGTGTCAATAAAAAATTAAGTTAAGATGGTGATTTTTTAATGCTTCAGTCGTTCTACATTGTTTCTCCCCATTTGAATATAACACACAGAATCTTCATATAATCATGTAAAAATATCAAAGTCCTTTTTTTGGGACGTCGGTCAACTCGCGGGTCACATTGGTTTGAATGTAGGTTATCATGTCAAAGCTTTGACCATGTGGTCATTTTTTGTACATTCATACTGGTAACACAATGTCCCGTCACTCGTAATGATTTTTTTCGTCAAAAGAACTGACCGCGTTTTGAATTTTACTCATATCGTGGATCCGTCTTGGGACTTTTAGAGCGGGTAGCGTGTAGGATGCCATCATTAAAATCGAGTAGTTTCGTCCTCCTGAAGAGAATTTCTGAAAATACGGTCGAAGAGTCAGTTTTGTTTTATAGTTCTATCTGAGTTTATCACCGCCTGCAGTTGCATTACTATTCTTGCTCTAATGACTTAGGGTAAAAGGTCAGTAAAATATTTCTTTTTATCTACATTTACATACACCCTGCGCAAGTCACTGTACAGTGGCAAGGTGTAGGTGTACTAATACTGTACATTATTTTCTCTCCTTTTTCATACGTATACTTGGGGGGGGGGGGGGGGGGGAGACGAAACGACTTTCCATCCATGTGCATAGGCTTCCCCCTTATTGTTCATCTTATTCTCATGACCGCTTCGTGCAATCTACGATGGGTGGTACAGTTTTATTCCGCCACATTTTCTCTGAATTTATCCTACAGTATGTCCTCTGGTTTCAAAGACTCCCCATTTAAGTTCACCGAGCATTTTTGTTACCATTCCTATGAATTATACCGACCTGTTGCGATCCTCTTAGCTGATCTCCGTCCTCGTTCATTGTCTGTTGTATCGTCTACTCGATAAATTTTCCGAACACTGGAACAATACCAGTAGCGTCTCTGATGCAATTGCATTACAGCACAGATGCATGGTATTTTCCCAGGTCCTTCACAACAAATCCAATCCGCCCTACCACTGACTCACGTGACTGACGTATTCCATATCACCTCTTAGTATTACCTCTAAATACTTACACAAAGTGCCGTGTTCAAGCTGTTCAGCGTTAATCTTTTAGTAATAAAGTTCTCTCTCTTTGTTATAGGCACTGACATTTATCCACACCATTACCCAATACGAAAAATTTGTCTACGTCTCTCTGCGGCTCGTCCAAATCGCCAGCGAGCACTTTCAAATAGGTGTTACATACCGAGAACATTGTGAGTCCTATTACGCTCCGTCGGGTATATCTGATATCTGTAACGTACTGGATTCTATCAGACAAATACTCAACGAGTCTATCACATCACAGAAAGTACTCCGGAATCTTCATTTTGTGGTGTGTAAGACCCGGTACGTCATGTGTTGCACGCAGAGATGGAGAATATGTTGCGGCTGTGTCCGACTCAAGTTCCATGCAGTGGCACACCGCTACTTGACAACGCTGTGATAAGAGTTACATGGGGCCACTGTTCCTGCTACAGACTCATTCGAGAACATTTGCAAGGGATGGACAAAAACATGCAAACACTAAAAAACACCACACTGCGATGCATATTATAATGTCGGAAACCCGTTGCATTCTAAACAGCTTCCAGTCGTCTCGGGATGGATAAATACAGGTCCCGTATGGTTTTCAAGGGCATATTATACTCTTCTTCCCGCAAAATAGTGGTAACTTCAGGTAACGATGATGAAGGGAGGCACGCACCTTCCCTCGGAAGTTGGCCACAATGACAACAACATGGGTGGCCAGAGGAGATGCGCGCGAATTAAATAAATGCCGTCTGACCAGGGACTCCCGTCGGGTAGACCGTTCGCCGGGTGCAAGTCTCGATTTGACGCCACTGCGGCGACTTGAGCGTCGATGGCGATGAAGTGATGACGATTAGGACAAAGCAACACCCACTCCCTGAGCGGACAAAATCTCCGACCCAACCGGGAATCGAATCTGGGCCCTTAGGATTGACTTTCTGTCGCGCTGACCACTCAGCTACCAGGGACGGACATGCAAGAATTCATCGCCGTGCTTATAAAACAAATCCTGGACGATCCGAGCTATGTGAACAAGGGGATTAGAACACAGCATCACCAATGGGGAACAAAGACTGCATTATTAAGTGGAAGTTATCAGCCAAAACTGTCACATGGACTACCAGATATGCCCCCCCCCCCAAAAAAAAATCATCACCTAACCCCCTTTATCCGCGCTTTTTTTTTCCAGCCTAGGAAACTGTGTCTAACAGGACTTAACTGACCAAATGTCGACAGGCCAGGTATTATGTCTGCGTTACCACGATTTCCAACAGCGAGGAGTGGACTTGGAACCACAACTCCACCTATACGATCAACCAACACGTACTTTCGTCCGCGTTGTTGAATTAGCAGATGAAGTCTTTCCACTTTCCCCTACAAGCGGTATAAATCTTCCATAATGTGCTTTTTGAAACGCCGAACACTTCGGCTGCCCTGCTTACAGAAAGCACCAACCATAGGAGCACCAACAATTTGCCCACGATCGAATGCACTGGGCTTCAACAAACGCCGCTGACAACTACGCAGAACACTGTTCTGTTCGCGACTGAGCCGGCCGGTGTGGCCGAGCGGTTCTAGGCGCTTCAGTCTGGAGCCGCACGACCGCTACGGTCGTAGGTTCGAATCCTGCCTCGGACATGAGTGTGTGTGATGTCCTTAGTTTGGTTAGGTTTAAGTAGTTTCCAGTTCTAGGGGACTAATGACCTCAGATGTAAAGTCCCATAGTGCGCACAGCCATTTGTTCGCGACGGACGCTTGCGAAGTACTGCGGGCGTTGTATAGGTCCAAAGGGTCAAACGCAAGAGTACAACCACCTGGCTTCGCTAGCATCTGCACTTACGTTCAAGCATTCGTTTGTCGGGGTGTTTCCTTAATTTTGCCCAACCGTTGTATACAGCTGTACTCAAACTTTTGCTGCCGCTTCTTACCGGTAAACTTTTGTCAGCTATGCGTTCCTTCTAACCACTTCAGTGGTTAAGTGCTTCTCTATACATAAACTACCACGAAAATCGACGGTCCGTAGCTCGTGGTCGTGCGGTAGCGTTCTCGCTTCCCACGCCCGGGTTCCCGGGCTCGATTCCCGGCGGGGTCAGGGATTTTCTCTGCCTCGTGATAACTGGTGTTGTGTGATGTCCTTAGGTTAGTTAGGTTTAAGTAGTTCTAAGTTCTAGGGGGACTGCTGACCATAGATGTTTAGTCCCATAGCGCTCAGACCCATATGAACCATTTCGAACGAAAACCCACGCAAAATGTTGTACACGCAATCCGTAAACGCGAACCACACACAGACGCGGCGGAATGTCAGTACTGTCTGGAGCGTCACGCGGTACCCTTCACTTTGCACTTGCTTATCACCGCACCGTACATGCGTCTTCTTGTGCTCTCCAAGCTCTAGTATCCATCTGTGTGGTGCAGTACCACAAGCCTTTCAGGAACAGGAAGACTCTAAAATAGACGAAGTAAGCAAAACAGAGTAGCAGACACTGAGATGTGCATATCCTGCAAGTGGTGTTTAGCAGTGGTGCTCACTCCTACAATTCAGCGTCCCACCAGGGCGAGAAACGTCTTCGTTGCGCCCAAGACGTTCTTCTGACCAGAAAATCAACATTTGGCCGCAACTCAATGTGGAACTAACGAGAGGGGCAGGGAGCTTTTGTGTTTGAGCGCTACTGGAAACCAAACAGGCGAGCAGCAGCGGTGCCAGCGCAGCAGCCGCCGCCGCCGCCGCCACACAAAAAGCGCGCCTACCTGGCTGGCCTTGGGCGGCGGCCACGCGACCCACGGTCAACGCTCCCGACCTCTTCCGGACACCGCCGGCCGCTGCTGCCGCACCGAACACACACCGACGCCACCAACCACTCGTTTTGGAACCATCTGCCCTCGTCCTCTACCACACGACACGGCCATTCGCTTTCACTGTGGTTCGCTGGAAGATTCGCTTCCACCGAGGTCTGTGTCGCAGACGCGACCGCCCATCTATTTTTAGGTTAGCTAGCCAGCTGGAGCCGGCGCACACTCAACCGCCCAAGTTACCTTGACCGTTGGCGCTGCGGTACAATCAATTTCTTTCAGTTCTTTTATTACATCACAGTATGTCCCAATAACGAACAATACTCAGTTATACACTGAGCAAGCAAGAAGAAGAAGAAATCAGCTAGAAATTTGGAGAAGGTATTATTCATGGAGAAGAAATACTTTCAAGGTTTGCCGATGGCACTATAATGCTGTCAGAGACATCAAAATGGTTCAAATGGCTCTAAGCACTATAGGACTTAACATCTGAGGACATCAGTCACCCAGACGTAGAACTAAGGACATCACACACATCCATGCCCGAAGCAGGATTCGAACCTGCTACCGTATCAGCAGCGCGGTTCCGGGCTGAAGCGCCTAGAACCGCTCGGCCACAGCGGCCAACGGAGAGGGTTCACGAAGTACCTTTAAGCTATTTCTCTACCGTTCCAGTCTCTAACAGCATGCGGGAAAAACGAACACGTAAATGTTTCCCTGAGAGCTCTGATTTCTATTATTTTATTATTATGATCATTTCTCTCTATGTAGGTGGGTGAAAACAAAATGTTTTCACGCAGTGACGAGACAGTTTGCGATTAAAGTTACTAGGAGCACCTGCCGCAGCGAAAAACACTGTTCACAATTTATGCACATGATCAAGTAGAATGCCTCGGAGGCTGATTAAGGCTGTACGCAAATGATACGGTTGTCTATAGGAAAGTAGCAACGCCAGAAGACAGTATCGATTCGCAGAATGAAAAAGTAGGAGGACTGGTGAATGGTGCTCTGGCAATTGGGCCAGAACGTGAACCAATGTACGAAATGGCGCATGCGTAGAAAAAGAAATCAACTACTGTACAACTACACTATTGACAAGTTGCTGGAAAATGTATTTACCGTAAAATAAGCAGGAGTAACTACCCAGAGTGACCCCAAGTGGAATGATCACATGAAACAAATAGTAGGAAACGCAGATGACAGACTAAGACTCATGGCAAGAATGTTAAGGAAGCGTAATTCAACAACGAATTAAGTGGCTTACAGGACGCTTGTTCAACTGATTAGAGATGCTCAACGAACTCCTGTGGCAGACGCTACAACAGAGGCGAAGTTTACTATCTAAATTTCGAGGGAGTGTTTTGGGGTGAGGAGTCTAACAACATATTGCTGCCTCTCGTATGCATTTTCCGAAATGATGGCGACGTTAGAATGAGAACCACGCCCCACGCGAGTGGAACAGAACACACACCACAGAGAGAGAGAGAGAGAGAGAGAGAGAGAGAGAGAGAGAGGGGGGGGGTGGGGGGTGGGGGGGGGGTGGAATCAGTTAGTGGTACCTGAAGTACCCTCCGCCACACACCGTTAGGTGGCTTGCGGGGTACGATTTCTGATTTGGTATGGTTTTGTTTTCTTCAAATTTCGCCCTCCGCGAAGTGTATCACTATTTTCTCCAGCATACATTTGATGTCTTATTCACCAACTGCTGTGTGTCCCCGACTTCTGTTAAGTGGTTGATCACGTGCCACATATTTTTAATTTAATCTGCAGGTCGCATTACGTATTCACCGTAGGAAATGATGAGAAAATTGTAGGTAAATTCGACCGAGCCATTAGAGAGCGCTACCCTCTCTGGAGAACTTTGTACCTGAGGGACATTGGTCAGTAGGCCATCCGTCCAAGGACACACAACGGTACACTCGCCGCGGCGATGGAGAGGACGTGTGAATGGACTGTCGGTCGGTCGACTGTTCTTATGTCGTGGCCGCGCGCCATGTAGCAATTATGTAAAGATTAAAAACCAACCTAATTGTGAATAATGAGGGATTGTAAATATATAAAAACTAACGTACGCAGATGAAAATGTATAGTGTAAATGTACCGGAGGACCGTGAATTTAGGATACTATGTAATGGATCGGATCCATTTTTCATGGCGCGCCGCCACGAGCCAAGCCAAGCAGACTGATCAGGAGTCCAAATGGTTCAAATGGCTCTGAGCACTATGGGACTTAACTTCTGAGGTCATCAGTCCCCTAGAACTTAGAACTACTTAAACCTTACTAACCTAAGGACATCACACACATCCATGTCCGAGACAGGATTCGAACCTGCGACCGTAGCGGTCGGGCGGTTCCAGACTGTAGCGCCTAGAACCTCGGCCACTAAGGCCGGCGATCAGGAGTCCATTTACGCCTGTCCTCTACCTCGTCGCGGCTTGGAGACATGGCCCACTGGTCACTGTCCATCAGACACACATATCTCCATAGAGTACAGCTCTCACCAGTGACTCGGTCGAATGCAGCGACCGAACAGATACTATACATCCCTGTCTGATTCCTTCCTCGATTCCTAGTTGGTGTCACATAACTTTTTTTTTCCTTCCATTTACAAACTTGTTGCTCTTTGTTTCGCAACTGAGAGTCAGTCACGGCCTTGCACTGCCACGTAAGGCCTGCTGTGGGAGAGCGGCGGGCTCAGGCAGTGCGTCAGACAGCAGCCGCCGTCGCCGTCGCCGCAGCCGTTGCGCCGCGCCGAGGTGCGGTGAGCTGAGCTGAGCTGCGTGATGCGTCACCACCTCCGACCGCTGCCTTTGTCTCGCCAGGAAGCGCCTCTCACCGCCGCGCCGACAGCCAACCGTCATCAAACAGGCTACACGACGCCTCTACCTCGTGCATCACCACCAATAAACCGCCGCTCCGTTAACACACCCTGATACAACAGACTCTTCTGGCTTCACTTAGCTATATTTACATGGATACTCTGCAAATAACAGTCCAACGAAGGGACCGGACCGAAGTGTGCTAAAAGCGGGGCAGCGGTAAATGATTTTGGACCTTTCGTCCAATAATGCATTATTCGCTCACTTTCCTACGGAACGTACTGGTAAAATAGCCGAACACTCGAGTATTGAGAGTGGCCACTGCGATGGTGTACGCAGTTTGTCGATTTTGTGTTTCAACTTTAACCTTTCGCAACGAATTACATTTTTTTGTTTTGGAAATGAATGCATACCGCGCAGCTTGCTACTTCGCAATGTAATGTGCGAATGTCATACACGTGCTGGATTTCGCTTTTAGGTTTTGTGAAGATTAAGATCTATATATACACCTGTGCTCTACACACCAACGTGGCGGAGTAGAGGAGTAGGGTACGCAATGTATCATTAACATCCAAGAGACACTCCAGCACCATTAGGATTAAGTTCGAAAAATTTGACTCTGAGCACTATGGGACTCAACTGCTGTGGTCATTAGTCCCCTAGAACTTAGAACTAATTAAACCTAACTAACCTAAGGACATCACACACATCCATGCCCGAGGCAGAATTCGAACCTGCGACCGTAGCAGTCGCACGGTTCCGGACTGCGCGCCTAGAACCGCGAGACCACCGCGGCCGGCTCGAAAAATTTGATAGAAGTTTTGTAAAAAAATCTTCTGTTCTTAATTTGTTTGCTCACTGAGTATACTGTCAGGATGTTTACGTAAATAACTGTACGTGTCGATCACTACAAGGGTATTCGTTACACTGAACTTTCTGACCTTGTGTAAAACCGTAACGATCCGACCATATTAGCAAAAGCATGGGATGACATCCTCTCCACTAAAAAATGTATTTATCGGTGGCGTCGAAGACCTAAAGATGGACAACGCTACTAGCCAAACGCACTAAGTGCAACGGGACTGTTACTGAATTTCGCTTCAGTATTAAAATGGATAATCTTACAGTATTTATGCAGAGATGACAAAGTTTTCACAATATATACTACCGTTCAATATATTTCTCGGAGCGTTTACTACTAGGACACTCATACAGTACAGTCGAGTCAAATTAAGGACATCCCTGAACGCCTGGCAGCCCTTCTAACAGCCTTCAGCTGCGACCTGCAAACGACTGTAGGCGAAAACAGCAGTCGTTTATAGTGCTACGGAGGGGCGTGGTCATAGAGACGGTTACAAAATTGCGTTGTACAAACGGGAAGCATTTGCGCCCAGCGTACAAAAACTGTTGTTTTTGGCTCTGAGTACTATGGGACTTAACTTCTAGGGGACTGATGACCTCAGAACTTAGAGCTACTTAAACCTAACTAACCTGACATTACAAACATCCATGCCCACGGCAAGATTCGAACCTGTGACCGTAGCGGTCGCGCGGTTCCAGACTGTAGCGCCTAGAACCGCTCGGCCACACCGACCGGCTACAAAAACTGTCCCAGATCATGTTTCTTAATGAGGATGCTGTACTTACACATGTGTACATTATGTGTATTTCTTACCGCGATTTTTTCACAATTTCAAAGGTATTCTCACGAATACCGGAAATGTATTTTTTTCGATACTCCACTACAAACAGAATTCTTTTCTGTTTTCGTTTCTAACGGAAAACTGTCAAAATGAATACATGGCATACCGGATTTGTCATCTAGTACTTACATAAACCTAACTTTGTATTACATCCACTGGGCGTTAGCTCCGAATAGCATCGATAGTACCTCTGCTTAATAAATATGTTGGCTGCAATTTGGGTGTAGCTTCTTAACAATGGTCTTAATGCGCAATGTGAAATAAGGTGCCACAGTGCGACTGTTATGCAGTCTTTCCTCCAATACGAAGTCGTGACTAATTTAATCTATTTCCGTAGTACGATTATTGAAGGCAGGATCAGAAGGCGTTGTCGGGCATCCTGCGGCGGTGAAATGTGAGCCGTGAGGAACGGATGGAGGGAGGAGGGGATGGGGGTTCGGTCCAACCACGATCCGGAGCGCCTGCGGCGGCTCCAGTTACACGCGGGGACGCGTTTCCCAGGCGACCGCGTCAGCCGCCTCTCATTATGGCCAACACCTGACGCTCGGCAACCAGCCCACTGCTGCTGCCGTAGCGCCACGTATAATGACGAGCAACAGAAGCGTATCGCCCTGCCTGTACTGGGGGGTACGGCACCCAGCAAGACGTAGGGATATAATTATCCGTCTTGCATATACCTGTTCTAGCCACATGCAATAGTCACCGTCCTCTTTGCCCTGCCCACTGCAGCCACTCTTGTGTGTGAACGGCCGTCACGACACACAAGATCAGCTGCGATCACAAATAGCAGGTTCGAAAGGGATTTAAAAATACGTGCCTAGTATAATAAGCGCCAAGACACTGAGGAGGGAGGCGTGCTAGGGTAGTCCAAGCAGAGCCACTTTGCCAGGATTGGTTAGTGGTGCGGCGGCGCAGTTCCTTCCGTCCCTTTACGACGAACCTGCACCTACCTGTGGACATTCTCTCAACGTATCATCAGTAGGAAAGCCGAGCGATACCTACTGTACTTCGACGTGAACCAGGCTGCAATTAAAGTCACTAATCAAAGTTTCGGGAGAAAGTTTTCACACGAAATGAAAGGCTGGAAATTTTGTCCTTAATATATTACGAAACTTAGGCGAACAAGATCACTGCCAAGCCCGTGCTAGTCTTAACACAGTCACTCATAATCCCTTCCCCTCACATTATTTGGTCTTAAGTGTGCCACAAGTGCAGTGCCACCCCTCTTCACACAGCATTCTTCTATCAAACGTCACTGTACTTCGCTCTGTGGATCTGAAACGTATATATTATGTAATGGATGCCATCAAATCATATTCAGGGCAGTGGAAATTTAAATGTCCTGTGGTGCCTCTCCTGCTTACAATCGGTCGGTTTGACATTCTGCCCCTCTTAGAACTCTTCATAAAATTTCCTCTCTTTATTCCCTATCAGCTAACAATTTGCTGCTTTGTGCGACATGAAATTAAATATAGGATGCATAAACCCAGTAAAAATATGAGACAAACAACACGATACACATTTCTTCAGTCCTTAGCTCCTAGAATTTCTCTCTTTAATCTTGCTACAGCTTTACATAGCGTCCTTTCCTTTCTGCGAAAGAATCTATTACCTCATCAAAAATCGTCAAACGTTTTGCTACATGAAAAGTCGAAATGTCGTTGTCCAACACTGAAAAAGCTGTTAATGCAAATAGGGTCCAAGACTGGTGTGGTTTCCCGATCTGATTACGTCTGTTTTGTCTGCTAGATAAAACAAAATAGGCCTTTTTAATACTGCAACAACTGTAATACACAACAAATAAACGAGACTGTTTTGGCACAAACGGTCTTTTTTGTAACGACAGAATATAATTCACAAAGTACCAATATCAAATGCCTATTTGGCCTACTACATGCAAAAAGCCTTACGTTAGGAAATCGTTTCACACTTCATTCATACGCTCCAGTTTCTCAAGTATGAGATCGAAAAGTGGTATTACGAAATTTTTATACAAACTTGGAATCGTCATATTGTTCCATAATTTGTGTGATGTCCCCGTTTCTTCTCCTTCCTCGTTCTAACAGTGTTATCACTAATTCTGTAACTATTCCTGCCAATGTCAAAGAGGTTAACTCCACTAACTCTGCGATAATCACCGATTTAGTAATCCCGCGATTATTCTCCGGTTAGGCGTTGCTACAACGCGTTTAAAGCGGCTGCTAGCCCGGGACTGTTTAACTGGCCCTTACTAGTATAGCGATCTGGCCAAAATTTTTCTGTCAAAATTTCATTTTCTTGACTACAACAAGAAGGTAAAACGTAATCTTTCTTACCTGTTATTCGTTTATTTCCCCTCCTGTACTCTGAATCTATGGACTTAGCTAGTAATTGTAGCAACGCTCATATTCGCAAATCCAATCAACCACACAATCACACAGCGGTTGGCATTCATCCGTTCGGCCTTACTCCGCTCAGCTCGTGTAGTACCTTTTGTCTGTAGGAAAGTTTGTGTCTCCATGCGACGATTCAAATGGTTCAAATGGCTCAAATGGCTCTGAGCACTATGGGACTAACATCTGAGGTCATCAGTCCCCTAGAACTTAGAACTACTTAAACCTAACTAACCAAAGGACATCACACACATCCATGCCCGAGGCAGGATTCGAACCTGCGACCGTAGCAGTCGCACGGTTCCGGACTGCGCGCCTAGAACCGCGAGACTACCGCGGGCGGCCCATGCGACGAGGATTCCCCTGACAGAGACATGTACACTACGCACGCATTCACAAATCGACTTACGATTCATTCAGAAATCAACTTAGAATGTGTTCAAAATGTTGAAAAACCGACAGGGATGCGTTTCAAAGTCATATGAATAATCGATAGACTAACGTGCGCTGGATGCTAGTCGCTTTGTGAAACAAGGATTTTTCCTTCAAGAGTATGAATTTGCCCCCACCCCACTCCTAGATCATGGCCTGCTGCGCATGCAAGGATCTAGCAGCTTGGGCGCTCCAGTAAAATTTTTCCCGGTAGCATCTAGCTGCTTGCTGCGACTGCTTACGCAGCCAACAGCCACATTTCTGTAGCCAGACGCGGGAGAAAATACCACACAACTGCGCATGCGCATGATCGCGCTCGTAACTGCTAAAACGAATCTCATGTAAACAGTTGTGACGTCATGCTCATCGAAGGCAATTTGTTGTTACGGAGCATTGTATAGTCTTCCTAAAGCATTTGACACATTTTGCAGTTGGCAAGCTCTTATATGAGCACTGTGTTTAGTTGCTGTATATGGCGCATTTACTTTGCGATTTAAGTTTTATTTTCGTTTTTTCTCTCTTTCATGTTTCATTGCTGCAGTATTATTCTGCAGTAGCAGGATGCAGCAATATCCTTTGTTAGAGTATCGGTTCTTGCCAGCCAAAATTACAAAAGTTTAACTGGAAACAACAACAACGAAAATTCCCGGAATTCCAAAAAATTCCCGGAATTCCAAAAAATTCCCGGAATTCCAAAAAATTCCCGGAATTCCAAAAAATTCCCGGAATTCCAAAAAATTCCCGGAATTCCAAAAAATTCCCGGAATTCCAAAAAATTCCCGGAATTCCAAAAAATTCCCGGAATTCCAAAAAATTCCCGGAATTCCAAAAAATTCCCGGAATTCCAAAAAATTCCCGGAATTCCAAAAAATTCCATGCCCAGTCTAACTGGGATACTGGTGACAAAAACAAATACATTCCGTAAAGCAAACATGTTTGAAACCAATATTGCGTGGCCACTGAGCATGTGTAGGTCATACAAGAGTGGAGGAGACGAAAGTCTTCGTGACCAGTCACAATTCGCATGTATGACCGGTTGAAAACGCACGTGTTACAGTTGTGCGAGGTCATCAGAGACGTTTAACATTAAACATGTGGGTCAATACCGTGGGCGACTACTTGCCTGCCCGACCCAGGTGGTCAATGTACGAAGTGTTCTTGGAGGTTCTAGGCGCCTCAGTCTGGAACTGCGCGACCGCTACGGTCGCAGGTTCGAACCCTGCATCGGGCATGGATGTGTGTGATGTCCTTAGGTTAGTTAGGTTTAAGTAGTTCTACGTTCTAGGAGACTGATGACCTCAGATGTTAAGTCCCATAGTGCTCAGACATTTGAACCATACTGCAGTGTCTCGAAGATGATAAAAGTATTACAGTACAACCATTTTGCTTACTCCAGAGATGATTCTGAAGTTGTTACGGGTAGCCAATGGGTTAATGAGCTTGTATGTCATACGTTAATACTGCTAAACTGTGATTGTTATTCTATGTCATCCGTCAGTCCCACCTGATGTGGATCCCACACCGCACAGTAATACTCCAGAATAGGGCTAACAAGCGTGGTGCAAGCAGTCTCTTTAGTATAAACCTGTTGCACCTTCTAAGTGTTCTGCCAATGAATCACTGTCTTTGGTTTGCTCTACCAACAATATTATCTATGTGATCCTTCCAATTTATGTTATTTGTAATTGTGTTCCCTAAGTATTTAGTTGAATTTACAGCCTTCAGACTTGTGCGATTTATCGCATAATCGAAATTTAGCTGATTTCTTTTAGTACTCACGTGAATAACTTCACACTTTTCGTTATTGAGGGTCAATTGCCACTTCTCGCACCGTACAGATATCTTAGCTAAATCATTTTGCAAGTCGCTTTTATCATCTCATGACTTTACAAGGCGGTATATGACAGCATCATCTGCAAACAATGTAAGACTCCTATTCGGATTGTCTCCTATGTCGTTAATATAGGTCATGAACAATAGAGGGACTGTAATACTTCCTTGGGGAACGCCGGATATTACTTCTGTTTTACTCGATGACTTTCTATTACTACGAACTGCGACCTTTGCGACAGGAAATGACGAACCCAGTCGCACAACTCAGGCGATTCTCCGTAAGCACACAGTTTGGTTAGAAGACACTTGTGAGGAACGGTGTCGAAAGCCTTCTGGAAACCTAAAAATATGGAATCAATCTGACATCCCCTGTCGATAGCAGTTACTACTGCACGAGTATAAAAGAGATAGTTGTGTTTCACAAGAACGATATTTTCTGAAACCTTGCCGACTATGTGTCATTCAGTCATGTGTTTACAATACGTAGCTTCCGGGGTTTGAAACACGACCGATTCATTTGCAGTTCGTTCAGAAAAGTTTTATTCCGTTTACATAGCGTTACGGAGCAACGTAGGTTCCTTGCAATCTGAAAAACGTTTCGCTTCGCCGGCAGAGAAAGCACGCCGATTCCGGAGACGCAAGCGAGACTTTCCACCTGTGGAACCAGCAGCCACGGCACGCACGCAGGACGGCCATCGGCACGCATGCGGGCGTGCGGGCCTAAACACGTTAGCCGCGCGGCTCGGCGCCACGCCGCTATTGAAACTTTCGGCTCTCCGCTTCCGGCGGGCGCTGCATTATTCATCGGATTTAATTCGCACGGCGTATGGAAGCCGCGCCTTCGGAGCCCGCGCGACGGGACGGGCGGCAAAGCCGGCATTAATGTCGTTTGTCGCGCGCTCCGCCTGCCGCTGCTGGCTGACGCAGAATCGGCCTGCTGTCGGCGCCGGCTCGATTGAGGCGAGCAACGCGGCCGCCGCCGCCGCCTCCAGCACGTTATCCCCGAAACGGGGGGAAGCGCCGCTGCTACTCGACTGAGCCGGATGTGGAACCATCTGCTGCTAAAAACCGCTTTTTTTCGGCGATTCGGAAATGTGTGTGTGTGCGAAATCTTATGGGACTTAACTGTTAAGGTCATCAGTCCCTAAGCTTACACACTACTTAACCTAAATTGTCCTTAGGACAAACACACACACACACACACACACACACACACACACACACACACACACACACACACACACACACACGAGGGAGGACTAACCTCCGCCGGGACCAGCCGCACAGTCCATGACTGCAGCGCCCCTGACCGCTCAGCTAATCTCGCGCGGCCGACGATTCGGAAACAGTGTATTTGAACAATGATCATATTCAGACACTGTGGTAAACTGGGTGTTCCAGAAATGTTGTGACGAACTTCGAGGCGTTGTATAAGGTGTCTCCAGTAACAAATCGAGAACAGGAACCCGTGTTAGCAAGCTTAATCCGACGACGCTAACGAGCGTTTAAGTAACAGGCGCCAGCGCCTGCCATTAGGCCACCCGTTCGACAGCAAAGGTAACTTTGTACACTGATGGAGCGTACGCGCAACGTCTCACGGCGACGGTCTTTATTCAGTCAGCCTGGCTGATTGCTGTGATCTCCAGTGGAGAAGATGAAGCTAGCTGCTGCGTCCATAGGTATAGTCTCCTATTAATGTGATGCTTTGCTGCCCCATTGGATGATGGTTTGGCTCAAATGGCTCTGAGCACCATGCGACTTCTGATGTCATCAGTCGCCTAGAACTTAGAACTAATTAAACCTAACCAACATAAGGACATCACACACATCCAAGCCCGAGGCAGGATTCGAACCTGCGACCGTAGCGGTCGCTCGGTTCCAGACTGCACCGCCTAAAACCGCACGGCCACTCCGGCCGGCGATGATGGTTTCGGATACAAGATTTCACCTGCAGTTTATTTTTCTCCTGTATGCGGAAAAATATTGGAGATATTAGATGGTTCCCAGAGAAAAATAAACTGCGGATGGAAAACCGTGTCTGAATGGTCCTCCAATGTGGCAACAGAGTATTACATTCATAGGAGATAAAGCATGTGTTCGCAGCAGCTAGGTTCGTCTTCTCCACTGGCAATCAGTCGCTATCACTGAATAATAAGCGACACTGCGAGACGTTCTGTCTATGGTCCTTCGGCATACAAAGTCACATTTGCTGCCGAACGGGTGGCCTACTGGACGATGCCAGCACTTATAACTTCCACTATCTGTAGCGTCATCCGAAGTTTCCAGACAAGAGTTAATATACTCGATTTGTTGCTCAAAACATTCTCTACAAACACTCGAAATTTTTCGCAACATTTTTGGAACACCCCATATACATAATATTTGAATCCACTAAATATTTAGCCTGTATACAGCTAAGGTATTAACAGTTTTCAGGTACTGGAGTTCGTTCTTATGCTTTTAAGAGGTTGACGCGTTTTCGTTTGACATAGGTGTCACACATTTTATACACAGAATATGGAAATGACTGTTGGTCAAACGCTCACACAAAAAGGTTGACAGAACTGTGGACACACGAAAAACATCACCTGGCATGCACTCATTCCTCCGGAAGTCTTGACTGCTAAGCGTTTCGAGTAATCATTATCGGATAACTGACATAATTTACACAGAAGACAAATTAGAAAATCTTTATAGAAATATTACGAGACCAAGGTATATACATGAACTCTTCTAATTCGTCTTTTGTGTAAATTTGTCACAGCTGTCTGATGACGATTACTCGAAACGCGTCATAAATATTTGGTGATAAAGACGTTTCCAAGGAATTATTATAAGCATACCTTACAAATGGATAATTTCATCAGTCCACTGGACCAACATATTTGCATGCCTAATACGGTGTAGGAAACACGGTCGCATTCCGACCAGCTTCCAGTCGTTTCGGAATGGATAACTACAGGTTCTGTATGGTTTTTAAACGAATCGTACAAGAATCTTCCTAGAAAGCAGTGGCAACTTCAGATAACGATTCAAAGTGGATAGTAGTAACTAAAAGTGGACCACAAACGCTCAATAGCAATGCGACCTGGTGACCAAGAGAGGTGCGACAATTCACCCTCGCGGTCGTAAATGCAGTCCTGGACGATGGGAACTGTGTGAACAGGAGGCCGCTCATCTTAGATCACTGCATCTTCAAGATTAAAGTGCCGACATTGTTTTCAAACAGTGGGGTCACTAGTTGGTTGATTAGCAGCAGGCACTTTGTGCGTAGAATTTCTGCTAACGCGTGATCGGTTTTCTGTTGGCGTTTACTAGGCGGCTGAAGTTCGCGCCGGCCGCATTTTCTGGCGAGAATCCCCGTGCGAGGCGCCGGCGCCAGCGCCAGGTGCGGCCCGCATCCCGGCACACCCACAGGGCGGGCACACTAACCTGACACCCCGCAAAGCCGCAAATGGGAATGCAAATCCCGCCCCCTCTCCAGTGAGCTCAGCTGAGCCGAGCTGCCTCTGCGCTTCAATCTTCCATATTTTCATTCGCACCGTCACACGTATTTTTTCTCTTCTTTCCTTTCTCGACGCTCCTTCCCGCAAAAGAATAAACGGGCGAGCGGAGCGGAGTTGATGCTGAGTACGCAGAATGGAAAAGGGAAACCGAGGGAGGCACAGGGTGCGGTATTAGGAGAAGGTAGAGGTCCACACGCACACACTGATCGTACGTTTATGGTAGGTAAGGTATGTTCGCTCAAGTAAGGACATGTTATCAACTGTCAGTGAAGTAAGTAGCAGTTTGTCATTGTCTCATGAAGTCCGTTCAGTACTTCCGCTACATTGGTCCTGCGTAACGGCAGCAGGCTTCGAGAACGGTCAAGTAAGCGCTCGCAACCTCCCCCCCCCCCCCCCCCATCACACACACGTGTAGAGTGAAAAGAGATTCCTTTTTTTGCCCGAGATTTCAAGGAAAAGATGAACTTTTCTTGGCGTACTTTCGCATTTCGGTGCGTGGAGCTTCCTCCTACCTGCTCAGTGCAGCGCACTGCAGAATTAAATGTCTTACTCCCTCCAGCACCAAAACAAGAATCGCGCTCCATAAGCTGGGAGCTGCAAGGCGAGCTGGAATTCCGAAACCACACTTCAGTGACGCAAATGCCCGTAACAGGAAACGTGAACTGTAGAAGAATGGAAGCAAGTCATTTGGTTGGATGAGTCATGTTTCTCAGTGCTTCCAACTTCTTGAAAAGTATGTGTTCCAAGAATGTAGCATGGCGGGGGTTCGGCGAAGTTTTGGGCAGCCATATCGTAGTACCCCATGGTTACTCTGAAAGGTCGCATTACAGCCGAGAATTGTGTGACCAATTTGGCTGACCAGGTACATTCCATAGTGCAGGTCAAACATACACCTCTGCTTAAGACAGTATTACTACTCAGGGCACATATTGGTTGAAAGCACCGATGACGGCTGTTAATCAGTTGAAATCGATTTGCAAAAGTGATTAAATAAAACATGATTCTGCGACTGCTTTCGTAATTTTACAATTTTTCTTTCTCTACATTCCATTTGGTTTTGATTGTAACAGAAAATTTTGAACAAGGTAGTGTTCTGAAATAAGAGACTGCATGAAATTAAACATTTTTCTTAATAAAACAATGTCAAGTAATGCGATGTTTAGAACTTGAAGGAAACTGAACACTGCAATTAAAGTGCTGGAAGGACCTCAGTGCAAAATAAGGGAGGAATTCAGAGTACGATCTCACCGCTGACATGTCACGCAAGTGTGCTACGAACTGCTTTCTCAGTATGAAACAATTATACACAGATGGAAAAAAAATCTGAACGCGACCAAGGAGTCGTACGACGTAAACGAAAGTTGGTAGGTGTGTTTCTACATATGGAAGACGATGTCTGTTCAGATTTCGCGCCAGTCGCAGAAAAGGTGTGTTCTTCGTCATTGGTAACATCAATTTTTTGTGTAGACTGCGAGTTTATAAAATATTAACGGTTTCGATTGTGCTAGCAATGATTATGAAATATCGTTACCGAATGTAATATGGCACATGTTTTACACTGAAGTACTTCAGCGTACAGCATGTCACGTGTTACAATCTGTATCGACGTTTTATGTTCTGAGGAAGAATCCTAGAACAATCGAAACCGGTAATATTTCATGAACTCGCGATCTACACCAAATGTTATATTTAAAAAAAAAATCAAGATTGCTGTTCCACATTCTTGACCATGCCAAATGTAATTATTGATAACACAGTTTATCATTTACATTGTCATACTACAAAATCTTCCAACCGTTTGCGGAAAAGAAAAAGAAAACAGAACACCAAAATTTTTATTGTCTCGACGGCGGGTGGTTCATTGCTGGGTCTTCCACGCACGCTATCATCTTCGTAGTCAAAGAGAACTTCGACGACCGTGATTTTAAATGAAACATTAGGTGAATAAAAATGCTAAAGCTGTCTGTTACATGTGGATGGCTGTCCCCTGAGAGGTCGTGCGAAATTCGAAGTTAGTAAATTCCGTCCCGAGTTTTATCGCAAAGAAATAGAAGATGAAAAACACGGTAAAAAAATTTACACACCTTCGGAGTAGAATTATCGATCGCGCTTCGCTACAGTCTGCTTAGGATTGACGTGCGCTCAGTGTAAGTGCACAGGTCTCCGTAAGTCGATAAATTCATCCCCGTTCCCAAACGTGTAAGACGGCAAAGAGATTCGACGGCGGCTTTGCCGTCTGTATGTATTCCATTACCGCCAGCCATTGATCACTGCAAACCGTGGACGGCGCGGGTGCCTCGGGGGCCGTCGTGTAATTGACTAATACGGCGCGCGCAGAACAACACCGCCGGCAGCTTCATTATTTGGAGCCGCGTATTAACTGGCCGGCGAGACGGGTAATTCCGCAGCTTTCGCCCAAACCGATTAGATAGGCCGGCTTCCGGTAAACATTTGTCTGCCCTCAGAGGAGGATCCGCGGGAGCGCAGCTGACAGGCGGCGCTAATCGAGTGCCGATAGGCGGCGCTTTGGCGGAAGAAAGAAGTGCGGCCGCGCTGGCAGGTAATTCAATAACGAGGCGCGGGTCGCGGGCTGCGCGCTCAGCGGTCAATGGGCGCCGCTGTCAAACCCAGGCGCGGCCGTCGCGGGGGAAGGCCACAGAAAGCGCAGCGGCTGATTAATCCCGCGTTTGGTGGCCACCTGCGCGGAATCGCCGGCTTTTCCGGCTTGTACAGGCGCACCCGGCCGTGAAACTGCCCCCAGCTGCCCGCACCTCCCCCGGAACACTGATTGCCGCCTCCGCTGGATTACTCGCTAAGCCCCCACTGTCCTAGACTACACCCCCCCCTCTTTCTGGGGTGTAGGTGGGGAAGGCGGGAAAGCCGGCGGATACTGTCCCGTAGGGGTGGGAAAAAACAGACTGGTTAAAACCGATAACGGTATTTTAGTTCTGAATAAATGTAATTTCTCGGTATTTGTTTGATCTTTGTTGTAACATTTTTTTTTACTTTTCACTAATAACCATGTAAAAAACCGAATCATTAATTAGCCTAGAGTCCTGAAAATTACTCTTTCAAATAAATCTATTTTTTTAAAAAGATAATGATTCACGAAATTTTCATACGTTTGAAATATCGCGTTATTACACAAATGGGAAAAGTCTTCAGTGGTGTCTTAATAAAAATGGCGTGAGAAACGACCAACAAAAACGTGTCACAAGAACTGGTGTAGCACTTCTGTGACAACAACGTCTCTGTCGCCTTGATTAAACTGGCTTCAGACAATGGAATAGTCGAAAACAAATTGTTTCAGCGATAACCGCCATTCCTGCTGATCAACAGTTGTGTCCGAAACTACTCATGAAATTTCAAAATGAGGAGCGACACGAAAACAGAAGCTGTCGAGGTGTGGTGCTACAGAAGAATGCCGAAGATTACATGGCTAGATCGCGTTTTGGAGGTTGTAAGTTAAATTAGGAGAAAAATTTTTGGTACAACCTGATTAGAAGAATGGATCCGTTGACAGGGCACTTCCTGAGACCTCCAGGAATCACCAGTAAGAGGTAAGTGTGTGGGGTGAAAGTTGTAGAGAGACAGACACGAATACAGTAAGGAGATTCAGAAGGATGTAGTTTGCAGTAGTTATTCGTAGAGAAGCTTTGCTAGTCTCTGGACTGAAGAATACCGACAGGAACGACAACAACACGATAACATCGAAGAAGCAATGGCCGGAATTAAGCAACGACCGAAATTAAAAGTTCAGGAATGGGATCGAAATTTTGGGAGAGGTGACATCAACCATAAGGTCTGTGAAAGTGAAGAAGAAACGCGAGAACTTTTGAATGGAATGAACAGTCTATCGAGCGAACACTGACAACTGAGGTAAACCGAAAAAAAAGAGGAATGGCTGAAATGAGATTAGCGACATACTGAACGTCGAAACTGAGTACCACGAGGCAGACGAAATGGAAGAATTCTGATGTCATCGAAGTTAAATAACACATGATGGCCGAAGCAAGGACGCCGTAAAAAGGAAAGTAGCACAGGCAAAGGGAGCGTTCCTGATTAAAGCAAGTATACTAGAATCGAACATTCGCCTTAACTTGAGGAAAAATGTCAGAATAGACATCTGGAGCACAACATTCCACAAGTGAATCACGGGCTGTCCGAATCCGGATGAAATTTTAAACCCTAATCTTCCTTCCTGAGAGTGAAAACCGGAACAGATTAGAATCGAAGTGTTTGACACATGGCATTATAGAAGAATGTTGAAATAATTTGAATTAATGAGATAATTAATGAGGAGTTTCTCCACAGAATGGGCGGAGACAGCAAATTTGGCAAGAAGGTAGGACAGGGTGGTACGACGTGTGTTAAGATATCAAGGAAGACCTTACACCGTACTATACGAGCTATAAACGTTGGAAACAGTAGAGGTGGAAGAGAGGGACCGGTAAACACAGAAAAAAAAAAAAAACTGAGGAAGTTGAGTGGAAGTGCTACTCTGAGATGAGGTTTACACTTCAGTTAAATACGAGGCGGGTCCCATCGAACCTCCCACAACACTAATGATGAAAGGAAGACGTGGTAAGACTGGGGACAATACAGCAGCCCCAGTAGCACAAGTCACTAACGAGAACTAATGAACAAAGCAAGGAACACTATTCGACCTCAAAAAAAGATAGAGTCTTTCTCATATATAACCTACAAGTAATACAATGAATGGCGACTATTCATGAGAAAATGAAATAAAATATGTGGTCGAAGGAAGTGTAATAATGCAGCTGTTAACATTTGCGACCATTTTCCACAGCTACTAGTAACAATTTCAGAGTACGCTTTATCATATAGCTAAGAAAGCCCTCTTTTGCAAGAATAAATAATAAAAAGTTGAAGTACGCGCCACAATACGATTCTTGCGCGTAAAAGGTTACAGCAAACAGGTTGACGGTGAAATTCTGGAGGTATACAGACCAAACGCAAGTGTCGCGTCCGGCAGCAGTGAACTTGTGCCTACAATTTGACCGAGGCCGCACAGAGGAAAGGGTGACGCCGATCGGGAAGTAAATTGTCAAACAATCGAGGAACACATTCAAAGCAATCTAAAATTTTCCAATGGAGGCCGTTCACACACCGGTTCTCTAATAGGCTCATGACTGTTCTTTACAGCAATTTGTTGACTATCTTGAGAAAACGTGTTATGTATGTATGTCAATGAAGCATTCAATGATAATTACTTGGCCGGCCGTAATAATATGTTAATTACTTTCTGAAGTCAGCGGCTTTATTTCGTAACTCGGTAAGAACGCCAAATTTAATCATACGCAGATGTAATTTCAAATGGTTAAGTGAAAGACGTCACACCCACACTTGTACTGATAACACAGAACAATGTACTTAGCACAGAGTAACGAAATACCATAAAATGAATGATTTACCTTAAAAATAGAGTTGAAATTATTAATTGTCTGGCAAAAATATATTTTGTGTGTTTCCTGTCACATTTAGTGTTGGTGTAAACGATATTCTAAATGTAGCCTCATCAGTAATAAACGGGGTGGTTACGACTGAAGCTCAGCCTCACGCTAAAGGTCAGGAGTGAGGCAGTGGAACTTGGTAGATATGCTAATGCGTTAGAATAGAACCGATTTACACTGAAAAAAAATTAAGGAAGATACCGGTCGCTGGGATTTCAAGGCTTTCGAAAATATTTTAATTTCAAGTTTGACGTCATATAATAACTGACAAAATAATTTTTTTCTTGTGATATACTTAGGAATTTACAATTGTCGGACTTTACCTGAACAGTGAAACCTTGCTTCTTGCGAAATTCCGTGATACTAGACAAATGGGAGTGAGTTTAGGACTATCAAAATACGCGACGTAAATGGCCGTATATTTTGACTGCACCGATTTCGAAGCTTCGCCAGGTGACAGTAGGTTATCTTGTGAACGACATTAAAATTATGTTAATACGTTCAGCTGCTAACGCGCGGACGGCCGCGGTGGTCTCGCGGTTCTAAGTGCGCAGTCCGGAACCGTATGACTGCTACGGTCGCAGGTTCGAATCCTGCCTCGGGCATGGATGTGTGTGATGTTCTTAGGTTAGTTAGATTTAAGTAGTTCTGAGTTCTAGGGGACTAATGACCACAGCAGTTGAGTCCCATAGTGCTCAGAGACATTTGAACCATTTTTTTTTGCTAACGCGCGTTGATATATATCAATGGGGACAGGTGAAAAGAACAGACACCATATCCATATAAATATATAGTTCTGGCAATACCGGTCATGACCTCCTCCTCCTCCTGTGCGGATGCACACATATTCCCCGAACTCTTACGGAACTTGGTAAGAATGTCCTCCACGAGTAATGAGTGTGTTGGAGTGGGACACTACGAATGTAGTGTGTGGACATACAAGGTGAGAATGTGGGTCTCGCGGGAGGCGTGCGCGAGATAGTCCCTGCAGTCGCCCTATCCTCTGTGCCCTCGGTGGCTCAGATGGATAGAGCGTCTGCCATGTAAGCAGGATATCCCGGGTTCGAGTCCCGGTCGAGGCACACATTGTCACCTGTCCCCGTTGATATACATTAACATAATTCTAATTTCGTTCTAGACGGCTGCAGGTCATCAATGGTGTCTGTTCCTTGAAACATGTCAGAAAGAACGAACACCATATCCATATAAGTATCTTCTTAAACAGTCGCACAGACACGTCGGACAACAGAATGATCCTGTAATAAGAGTTCCGTTTTTCCGAACTGAGGTACTGAATCCTAAAAACGGCGATTTTGGTCGTTGTTCGATAAATTTCTAAAGATGCCGTTGTCCAAGGATAACAGTCGATTCCAGCGGAGGGCCTCGCACGATTCCGCTAGCAGCCTCCCAAAGTGGCTCCGGAGCATCTTCTGCCGCCGTGCTGTGTGTCAAACCGCAGTTGTCAGCGCCGGCCTCGCTGACAATCAGACGCTATCTGCTGTAGAGCCCACAAAACGGCGCTTCCGGTTACGACAGAGGCCGCGCGGGGCACACAAAATGGGAAGGGCTCAAAGCGCTCCCCAAAAAAAGAAAAAGAATAGGACGGGGCGAAAGTGAACGAGCGAGTAGCGCAATATGTTTGAGCGCGATTGTGCGGGCTGAATACAGGGGCCGCCGAGACGCGGCCGCGGCCGCGGGCATTGACAGGCCGCTTCTGACAGAGCGGCGGGCACTCACTCTGTATGTAAATTGACGCTGCGCTGCGCCGCCCCGGGCTACTTAAAGTGTCGTGTAGCACAATGCGAGCTGCGAGCGGGGCCCCGCTGGCGGAGGAAATGGGCTTACTCGCGCCAGTGAAAGGCGCGGGCGGAAGCCGGGGGTGCGTAGCTGCCAATTACCGCCCCCCCCCCCCCCCCGATCACCATATTCTTCCATTCATTTAAATAAACCGGAGAACAATCGCAGAGCGGCTCTGCCCCTGTCGACCGGCGGCGTAATCGTCCTCCTAAATGGACGTCCCTACCCCATCAGCGGCAGATCTGCGCCCCTCCACAGCCGCTGACCCTTTTTTCGGCGAAATGTTTTTTTCATGCCTGCAGGCCGAAGGAGGTTTTCTGTTTATTGCATGGGCGGAGACAGCAACGAGGATAAAAGTTTCACAGCCACTCGTGATTTCGTCGCCTGCCTCCGTGGGCGACGGACAGCGTACGCTAAGCGCAACGCCTCGCGTCCCCTCCCACACATCACTACCCCCTCCCATCCTGCTACCACCGTGCCCACGCAAAAATCTATTAGCATTTGACAGCAGCTTCGTTCTAGACTCTTTCAATCAACAACTTCGGGAGCCTACGTTTAATCACAATGCCTAGCAATTTAAAGATAAACTCATGGAACAGCGTATTACCTAACCTAGTCCACAAAAAACGTTTTGAATGCAGTTGCTCAAGCAAAGCTATTACAAACGTCACCGTGCCTCTCTCCAACTTTCACAAGGAAAATACCAACTAAATCTGCCTCTGTCGCTTTCATTTGTTTTGAGGCAACTGCAAATGGGATGGAAGCAGAGATAACAATACTCAACTGTGCTCCTAATCGATAGTAAAATATAGCTGACGAGACAAATGAAAGCGCTACATAAAGTCTCGAAAAGTGAAAGCGTTACGTAGCAGCCGCGAGAGATGCGATACGTTACGCAGCGGTGGTCCTTGCCTTGAATTACTTTACCCTGGCAATTATAGGAGAACGTTAAGTACAACGTGGGCTCTATTCAACGGCCCATCGAGGAGTTTTCAAAACAAAAACAAACCCCTGGAGTGAGATTTTTACTCTGCAGCGGAGTGTGTGCTGATATGAAACTTCCTGGCAGGTTAAAACTGTGTGCCGCACCTACACTAAAACTCGACTTTTACTCCAACCACGGCTCACGTCCCGTCCTCACAGCTTTACTTCGGCCAGTTCGTAGAGCACTTGCCCGCGAAATGCAAAAGTCCTGAGTTCGAGTCTCGGTCCGGCACTCAGTTTTAATCCGCCAGGAAGTTTCAAACAATGCTCTGTAAGCAGTGTAAGCACTCATCGATAACAGACAAGATTCAGTCATCTGTGTCTGGAAGTTCTAAGTTTTGAACGTAAATAATAAAGAGTGCCCCACATAAAATCGGTACGCCTTACGTAATGGCTATCATCTTTAGTCGAATTGTTTGTGAGGGAGCCAACACGAGCAGCTAATTCCGTCTGTCGACACATTGTATCACTTGCAGAATCTGTTATAAACAGATAGTTGCATGTTTTTTAACGTTACTGTTATCTCAAAGCTTTAAACATGGTGCGTTGTCAGTGATCGTTACAAGGTAAAAATTGAAATAATGCGACAATGAAATCTTTCTGACCTAGGTTTCCGCCACTTCTAAGAGTGCCTTCATCAGAAATAACTGGCATGTCACATATAAAATAAATATGAAGCGATAACGCTTTGGTCACAAAATATTAAAATAGAAAACATAGAAGGAAAGCTTCTAAGGGCTGCACCTCATGTCGAGCCGCGGCAGCATGAACTTGTCTCTTATGTTTTCTATTTTAATATTTTGTGACTGAAGTTTTGTTGCTTCATATTTATTTTGTACGTGACATGACAGTTCTAAATGTTTTATTTCTGATGAAGGCAATCTTAGAAGTAGCCGAAACCCAGGTCAGAAATACTTCATTTTCGCGACCGAGGGCTGTAATTGTTTTAATTTTACTATCATCTATTATTTTTCAGTTAGTTCGCTGTTAACTGAATCTCCGGCATGAGGCGAACCAGTTTTATGTTGCGCACCCTGTACAATAAAAATTTTCAGATCAGAGCTGCAGACGACAAATCATTAAATGCAACGGCGCCATCTGAAAATTTGTGCCTGATACGGACTCTTAACACGGATGCTCCGCTTCTCTAGAGCGGCTGCCTCCCGGCCAACCCAAGTTCTAACATGCCGTCCATTACAGATGTGTCCCCCGTCCATTACCCTCTATTTGCTCGCAGTTATTCAGCTGAAGATTCGGATAAATGACGTCATCCGCACAGGAGATGGTATTTCGCCCTGAAGTGGCGTGTATATGTGTGTTTGTGGTGTGTGTTTTTACAGCCATATCTTCTCTCACTCGTCTGAACCCTTCTGGAGCTGAGCATGCAGGATTCGTTCCCCTGTCCGGCACGAATTTTCACATGTCGACGTTGTATTTAATGCAATGCCCGTATGCAGCTGAGATCTCAAAACTTCTAAATATTCTATATTTCAATCATACAAATCGTGTCTGTTCTTTTAGACATGTACGAAAGAAGGGATATCACACACAGTAATATGTCTAAATAATCTGTTGTAGCTGGAAATTTCTGGACAACATAAACCAAAATAATCAACGTTCGAAGGCGTATGGGTGCAGAAGGCAATCTGAAGAAATGATCACATGGGTGACAAAGTATACGCGTATATCACCTAAAATGGCGATCTCTTCCCGTAATAAAAATTGCGTAACTCCTCATGAGAGTTATGCAGAGAGGCCTGAAATGTTAAAAAATTCAAAGGATGAGACAACTCAAATGAAATAAATGGCGGACTGCAGGGAATTTAGTCACATGCCTGAACACTTCGGTTAAGTCACGGGTACAAACACAACAATAAGAATAGTAATATTATAAAGCACTTCACAGGCATAGAAGAGCCTACACGAACAGCTAATTCCATCTGTCGACACATTGTATTACACTTGTCACGTTTTTTTTTTTTTTTTTTTTAACCCGAGGCAACCCCACGGTGCTGCACAGTAACGAGTGAGAGATCGGTAACATCCTTCACTTAATGAAAGATCCCTTCGACGTGAATCAGTGCGACGGCCAAAATACCAAGTGCAAATAACTGACCTGTTGAGTTTCGGGAACTAAACGCAAGAACACGCAATTTGAAACAACATTTAAATAAAATCACAGATGAAATGACCCTTCGCTCGAGGACGTTATTTTGGCATGTGACCCAGCTGTGGTAAAAAATCTGCTTCTTTTCTTAGAAGCACAGCTTTACTACGTGCTGGAAGATAAAGGCTAAAACAAACCGCCTGTCTCCACGGGCTGCGATTCACTGCGAATGACGTCCTTTTCCTTCTACGATTGGTTGGTTCTGTGTCTGACCACTATTATTATTATTTATTTTTCTGTAAATGGGGGCAACCGTGCGAGATATTTCAAAAAGGAATCATGTAAACGTCAGTTCTTTTCTTATTTCGTAATTACAGGGCTACGCACGAAGAAACAGCAGTTTCCGTCCGAAAAATCTCAAATGGAAAAAAGAGCTTTCTTCCTAAGCGCTCAATTTTCACTGTCACTGCTGTTATCGATAGGTAAATTCAGACAAGGTCGAGAAGACAGGAGGGGGGCAAGTTGGGCAGAAATTACGGAAGACACGCTACTCGCTCCCCGGCACGCTTTTTTTATACCGCTTTTAATAGTCGCTGCTTGGGAGTCGCTTTTAAAAGGCGGCCCTCCGCCCGCATTGGTTTTTGTCACAACTTAATAGGCTAGCAGCGGCCGGGTACTCCTTATCTCGCGGGCTCTCCTGCCTTCACACAATTTGGTGGCCAGCAACACGTCTGCGTGACTGATGTCACCATAAGAATCTGGAGTTTTTTCTTACTCAAAGAATACACACGCGGCACATTTCCTGCGCTCTGGAATGCGACAGCTACTGATTTAACGCGACCTCGAAAGATATTTGCTTTTATTTACTTTATTTCCCCCTTGCTGAGGACCCGTCAGCAGTAGTTACATAAGGCATTAATTACTAGAATATAACATGTTCCACAAAAAGAATGGCCGGGCTATTTTCATACGTTTATGACATACTCCAAGTTTCATTTTCATACAGTCAACGAAGAACGAGGATAGGATTTCTCTCTTTTGTCCACTGGCCTGTCGATCTAGGAGTTTTTAACGAACAGCTCGTAAATTACATTAGCGTTAATTATGGTTTTTCCTCTAGTCATAGGAACTCAATACAGCATCAACTCTTTTCTGGAGTCTAACGATCTTCATTCATGGTTTTGTCTGAAACGTCTGTCAATTCTATCTTCGAGGTAGAGGTAGAGACACGACAAAGACTTGAAATTAGAAATGCGCGAAAATAAAAGTACTACTACTGGTCAAAATTGCACAACACTGAAGTATTGGGGCAAAGGCGTTTCTGATATTTTTGTTGTGCCGGTTGCTTACATTCATGGGCAAGCATACATTAGAGGACAAATTATCCCTGGCCCCCTTCCCCTTAACAGGCGACAGTCTCTATTGAGTTGCAAAATGCATCATCAATCCATCCTGAATCACCAGCATTATTTTCTGAGAAGTATTCCTCCTATGATCGTCCATTATCACCTTCTGCCATAGCTCGTGTAGGAGGTCTATGGACGCAGTCCTCAGCTGCATGCTTACCAGTGAAGCACATATTACACTCCTCTCTGTTCAAGACGAACGTCTCGTCAGTTGAACGCATTTCCTGTCAAAAATTAAGACAGTCCCTTCCTCTGCAACCTTTTCCCCACCAATTCTTAAGTGTGGGTGTGGAGGGTTAGCCCTCTTTCCCGCAAACTGATTAAATAAAGAATATGCAAACCGACTTTGATAAATAAACCAAATATTATTATGTCCTCTGCAAGGTAATACCCCTCACACCCCTTTGAAATAAATGAAATTAAAAAGAGTGCACCTTACTTCGGATTACCGTTTGTACATCACTTGATTAGTTGTCTCCTTATTTCTGAAATGGCAGAAATTAAAACACTTCAGGCTGCCAATGCTTTGACTGACAACTGCTACAAATAATAATAATAATAATAATAATAATAATAATACTATGTAGGCACTACAACAGTGCAGTAGCCATTACAGAGTTACTGTTGCGTTGCACTGTCAATTATTTCGATTATCTGTTGCAAAGTCAGTAATGAAGCAGTTCCCGGTCATTTTCATAGAAGATTTGACTATATCTGGTGTATATTTGTCAATTTCACGGGCACACATTAGTTTCATGAGCTGTGATAACACCCCCCCCCCCCCCGGCTCAACACATTCTGACGCTAGAAAATCCTAGCATATGAAAGAAACACACTTTGTAACTTATTTCATGAGTATTAGAGTCTTACGAAATAGTGTTAACAGTAAAGATATTTGAAAATAATTTAGTTTCATGATCAAATCACAATTTGAAGCCAGTTGCTTTTACCCCTTAGGAACTACTACTCCAGGGATAATTAATGTCAAGACCGGAACCAGGTCTTTAATGGAATCTTACACTGATTATTTGTAAGTATGAAAACAATGGACGGAAATGAAACTATCGCTTGGTAAAAGGTATTAAACGAGCAATATGTGTGAGGCCAGTGCCTGCGGCATGGGCTGTGGCAAAGATACCTTGATAACTACCCACAATCATCTGTCTTGACTTCATGCATGCATTTAATGATAATGCAGCAAAATGTAGAGGTCGGAAAAGTTTCAAAAGAAGCATTAACTGGAAGTAGTTTACTGGTACGTATAAAACCTGGATCGCTCGGGTCAGAGAACACCGACAAGCTTATTAACAAAGAAACTTTAACATATCGTTTCCTGGGCTTTTCTGTGGCTGTTGCCTACGGCAGTGTTGGTTTCTGAGGGAAGGAGGCTTTCTGCAGCTTGGGATCGATGTTTGCGCTGGTCTCTCCCTTTCCACGAACAACAAAATGGGGTGTAAAATATCGTCGACGTACCGCTGTGCTGTAAGGGTGATGACAGAGCGTCCTGCTATGAAATGAAATGTCACCCCAGACCATCCTGGCTGACGGACAATATGGCGGGCGATGATCAGGTTGCTATCCCAGTGGTGTCCACGGCATCTCTATACATTTCTTCGCCGAGCACTGGCGCTCAGTTCGAAGCGGAACTCATTGCTGAAGACAATTCTAATCGAATGAATGAGATTCCTTGCCCCTGATGAGTCGGGGAGCGCTCGGATAGCGGTGAGACAGCAACCTGATTCCCACCCGTCATACGGCCCGACAACCAGAAGTCATGCTGCGGGATGCCTACTTTTTTAATAGCAGGACGCCTTTAGTTGTCATCTGCGGCACCCTGCTGAACAGTGGTACTTTCAGTCCTGTACATTCTGGAATAATAATAAGCCCATCCGTCTCTTTTTATTCATACAAGCGAATAATTTCCTCCTCTCTCTTACATTTACGTTCCCGTGGCATCCGAATTTTACAGCGACAGCGGAATTAATGTCTGCTTTCCCATTTTGATCGCATCCTAACGCCCTCCTATCCTGCGAGATGTTTCACGACAAGCCACAAGAATAATCCTATCACTCTAGTAGCATTTTCAAGTAATCCTGAATGCAGCTATTCAACACAGCGTATGTTTTAGTGTAAACTATCGATCATACGAGAAAATAATGTCTGCCCCTATTAACTAACAGATTTTTAAAAAATGTGTGCGAACTTCGCAAAGGATTGAATGGTGATCATTAGCCGGCTCCTCTAATCGTCCTAAAAGGAAAATCACAATGAAGTGTTATAAACAACACCTACACGTCCCAAACAAGTAGAATGTGCTGTATGCTTCGTGTACTGTCTTTGAACACTGAAGGATGAGTGTTTTATATTGGCACCGCCCCTCTCAGAGCTTTACATACGAAAGTCTGCCGGCCGGAGTGGTCGAGCGGTTCTAGGCGCTTCGGCCTGGAACCGCGCGACCTGCGAATCCTGCCTCGGGCATGGATGTGTGTGATGTCCTTAGGTTAGTTAGGTTTAAGTAGTTCTAAGTTCTAGGGGACTGATGACCTCAGATGTCAAGTCCCATAGTGCTCAGAGCCATTTGAACCATTTTTGAACGAAAGTCTGAACAATCGAGCACTGCGAAAGAGCGTGGAATTTACCAAACAGTGTTTTGTATTTGAAGCGTGTGCGCTACGAGCAGGAAGCTATAATTGCAGGCGTGGGAAGGTGGTTAGCCTGGGAGAGGGTTGTCCCAGACGAGCTGGTCTCCGCGGAAGTATCTCCTGGAAGGGTTGCAGCCGGGAGCTGAGAGGGCCATAGCTCGCCGGCTCTGCCTAGCAGCGGTTAGTGTCAGCGCGGCCCGCTGCCAGATAAGGGCTGACTGCGCCGAGGGCAGCCGGTGTAGGGCAGGAGGGCTGCTCAGCGTCACGCATCGCGCCCTGCCCCGCCTCGGCCGCGGGTCCTTCGCCACTGCGGTTCCGCGGCCGGTCGATACGCTATTAGATATTAATCGCATCGCATCCCGAGCCGTCCGGTTTAATCACGGTCGCGCGGGCCCAGAGCACGCAGATTCGGCGCCACCAGCTTACTGACTGCGGGCCTTCTGCTCCCCAGGGGGCACTCCCGCCCTGTCGGCGACCTCGAAATGAATTTATAATGGCTGCCAGCTGACGACCGGCGCTAATCTCTCCCTGCAGAATAGCGGACAGTCGTCAGTATTCGGCCGCAACAGTTCTCCAGGAACAACTCGAACCCTGTTCTGAATAACTGCATTCAGAATCGCCGTCCCATGATTACTATCTCGGGAGCTTGAGCTTGAGTTTGCGGCGTCCGCGCGTTTGCTGTTGAGCACCTCAGAAGAGAATCGAGGCTCCCATCTAACACTACGCGTACTGGTTACAGACTAGAGTTAATTGTAAGGGTTTTGAATGGTTGCTTGAAATCACTTGAAGCTAATATCGGGGTCGGGACCTATGTCCGTTATAATGAGAGTGTGCTCAGCTTACAGTGAAGGCTACCCAGATGTTAGTGAAGGAAGAACAGAGAAGAGAGATAGCTGGAAGGAGTGAGGGGAGGGGGGTGTCATAGTTCGAGGGGAGGGGGGTGTCATAGTTCGACGTCTCGTCGACGGTGACATCCGCAGCGGACCATCATGCCACTCAAATGAAGTGATTGAGGAAAACCACGTAACACCTATATCATCTCAGCCTCTCACGTAAGAGTCCAGACTCTCACTACGGGACACGTTTGAAGAATACTACAGGGACACACTTAAGTGCCTTCGAAGTTTCAGAAGGCGACTGCACAACAACGCAAGCCACATGGGAAGAGATATCAGTGGGTACAGCGTCCCCAAAGGTTTTTAGTTCACACTACAGGTACTCAAAACGGGCACTATTGGTCATGCGACAAACGTGGGTCTGTGTGTGTGTGTGTGGGGGGGGGGGGGGGGAGGAGGAGAGGCGTGGAGATAATTGAGAGATTTTTGTAGCAGAACTAGCAAGAACTGGCAGGAAGCAGTATCGTTTTCCCACCTTCCTCCTCCATCTCGGTTGCCTCAGAAGAACAATATTGTCGATACCCCTTAGTACAAAGCCGTTCCTCTCATTTTTTTTGAGGGTCATACAGATTCGTAAATGAATATATTTCACCCGAAGTTCGGGAATGGACTGTCCACGCTGTATCGTCATCCATCGCAGCCTGGGCATTTTCATGAAGGTGCCGCATTGGGCGAGATGACTTTGAGCGTAGCTCCTCTTTGATTTTTCTCTATCTTTCCTGTTAATTATAACCAGTTAAGCTGTCACATATAATACAAACAATACTAACATTACCAGTCGGACGTCGGTTTTGTACTAGGTCTTTTCGAAACACCGTGACACGAGCCTTCGCGGCAGCTGTCTATATGAGGCAGTTTAACTTTCTACCACATCGTACATCGACTCCTAATAACTGATGTTCGTGACGGGCGGGAGACAACTGCTGATTTTGTGGTCACGCGATACTGAGTCTTTTTTTTTCTATTAACATTACATCCCCACATTAGCGATATATTCCGACGACAATGTGTTAACACAGCGCACTGTATACTTTTGATTCAGATTCATCATCAATATTTACGAAGTTTACCATGCGGTGTGTAGCATCAGCTTTGCTAGCTCCCTCTTGCAACTTTGCACAAAGCTCTAGATTATCGCCATGTCTGTGCCTTTTATCATTGCTGGCGAAAGGTTGGAAATTGTGTGTCCCTCAAAGACACACACACACACACACACACACACACACACACACACACACACACACAGAGAGAGAGAGAGAGAGAGAGAGAGAGAGAGAGAGAGAGAGAGAGAGAGAGAGAGAGAGAGAGAGAGAGAGAGAGAGAGAGAGAGAGAGGGGGGGGGGGGGGGGGGGACGACACACGAACCACTGCTATACTAAACACTGCGCAACGGAAATATATAATTCTTCATCATCATTTAAGGCTGATTGTGCCTTTCAGCGTTCAATCTGAAGCATAGTCCCCCTTATAAAATTCCTCCATGATCCCCTATTCAGTGCTAAGGTTGGTGCCTCTTCTGTTGTTAAGCCTATTACTTCAAAATCATTCTTAACCGAATCCAGGTACCTTCTCCTTGGTCTGCCCCGACTCCTCCTACCCTCTACTGCTGAACCCATGAGTCTCTTGGGTAACCTTGCTTCTCTCATGCGTGTAATATGACCCCACCATCTAACTGTTCGCCCTGACTGCTACATCTATAGAGTTCATTCCCAGTTTTTCTTTAATATCCTCATTGTTGACACACTCCTGCCATTGTTTCCATCTACTAGAACCTGCAATCATCCTAGCTACTTTCATACCCGTAACCTCAACCTTGTTGATAACGTAACCTGAATATATAATTAATGGAAAGATATCTCACTTCTCATGTAGACATCTTGGGCGCGAAAATTACCTGAAACAAAAAGAGAAAGCATAATTACAAACTGCAGTGAAATTTTTACACGTGATTAGACATAGTTGAACATTACAAAGGTTAGCGACACTTTACTGTCGTAAGTTATAAGGCTATATGCAACTTACTACACCTTAATTTTTACTCCCGATTACGGTAACTTGATTTCTGAGGAGTTGCACGCCTACAGAATAGCCGGCGAAGGTTTCTGAATGCAGTTTCCAATTTAGTTAAAGTGAGTCACCACGTCCTTCACTACCAAGTTATTGCACTGGCCTCAGTACGTATGAATTACGAGCTAGAGGAACTCGTTCAACAGCAACACTAATTAAATAAATTTCTGCCGACTGCAAATTTTGTTGGACGAACCAAAGTTTCAAACATGGAACGTAAACTGATTTAATTTTTTCAGTTTAAATTAAAATACTATAAGGTCAATTTTGAATGGCCGGCCGCTGTGGGCGAGCGGTTCTAGGCGCTTCAGTCCGGAACCACGCTGCTGCTACGGCCGTAGGTTCGAATCTTACCTCGGGCATGGATGTGTTGTGTTTTCCTTAGGTTGGTTAGGTTTAAGTAGTTCTAAGTCTTGGGGACTGAATACCTCAGATACCAAGTCCCATAGTGCTTGGATCCGTTTGAACCATTTCAATTTTGTTTGTAGTTGATTCCAAGTAATTTAAAGATTTTCTGAAGACAAATGCTTTATGATACAAACAAACACTCAGAAAGTTCAGCACTTTTAGGCCCAACTAATCAATACATTCCATTTCAAAAGGTGTAAAAATTCATTTTCGAAGGATTACACAGAGTTTGTTATTGCGTGTTTGGGTCTGTGCGCAGATTGTGTTAGACTGTTTCAGCTTCATAAAGTTGTAGGCAGTAATCATCAAAGCTACCAGCTGATTTTTTTTCAAAATGTCTGATATATCGTTAGAAATAACTTGCTCGGCGGGGAAGAATCACGCACGTAACTCTACCTTTCGTATCACTACAATAACCAGTTGCCTCCGTAACGTGTTTTATTTTACTTTTTTACTATTTACATTTAGTCTGTTACCATTATAAAAGGGTAGTACCTCATGCCTTATATTTTATGCAGTTGCATTTCCAAATGCGTTCCTATCCTGGTCTGTAACATCTTGTCTAGCAGCATATTTCCACAAGATGTGATCCGGGTTGCCAATTGCTCCACATTCACAAGTGTCTGTGCGGTGCGCTGTCGTATTTTTAGTGTATACCTCCTTTGGTCCTCCTTTGGTCGCAAAGAAGTCTGTTGTTCTTGTTCATTCTTCTGTGTTAGGAATGAACTGGTAGGTTCTTCTCTCTGTTTCTGCCCTGTCACAGAATTCTTGCCTACCTTTGTTTACTTATTCGATACGGTTTTTGGGCCCAGTTATCTCCTTATCATATTCGCGCTTTTTGAGCCGGAATTCGGCACCTCTCTTCCTTACTGCTAGGTCTAGAAGTAGCAGCGCCTCAGATCAACAGCAGCGCCTCAGTCGGCGTTGTTCTACGTGATCCTGTGAGGCGCAGAAGTACACTCTGTGCTCGCCGTAGAGCCTCTGCTGTCCCTACCTTAACTGCTCCGTCCGCCGAAACGCTCGAGCATCCGTAATCTACACCACTGGCCATTAAAATTGCTACACCAAGAAGAAATGCAGATGATAAACGGGTATTCATTGGACAAATATACTAGATCTGACATGTGGTTACATTTTCACGCAATTTGGGTGCATAGATAATGGGACATCAGTACACAGAACAACCACCTCTGGCCGTAATAACGGTCTTGATACGCCTGGGCATTGAGTCAAACAGAGCTTGGGTGGCGTGTACAGGTATAGCTGCCCATGCAGTTTCAACACGATACCACAGTTCATCAAGAGTAGTGACTGGCGTATTGTGACCAGCCAGCTGCTCGGCCACCATTGAGCAGACGTTTTCAATTGGTGAGAGATCTGGAGAATGTGCTAGCAAGGGCAGCAGTCGAACATTTTCTGTATCCAGAAAGGTCCGTACAGTACCTGCAACAAAAGGTTGTGCATTATCCTGCTGAAATGGAGGGTTTCACAGGGATCGAATGAAGGGCAGAGCCACGGGTCGTAACACATCTGAAATGTAACGTCCACTGTTTAAAGTGCCGTTAATGCGAAGAAGTGACCCAAACGTGTAACCAATGGCACCCCATACCATCACACCGGGTCATACGCCAGTGTGGCGATCACGAATACACGCTTCCAATGTGAGTTCACCGCGATGTAACCAGACACGGATGCTATCATCATGATGCTGTAAACAGAACCTGGATTTATCCGAAAAATGACGTTTTGCCATTCGTGCATCTAGGGTCGTCGCAGTCGCTCCTGTCTGTGATGCAGCGTCAATGGTAACCGCAACCATGGTCTTCAAGCCGATAGTCCATGCTGCTGCAAACGACGTCGAATTGTTCCTGCAGATGTTTATTGTCTTGCAAACGTCCCCATCTGATGACTCGGCGATCGAGACGTGGCTACACGATCCGTTACAGCCATGCGGATAAGATGCCTATCATCTCGACTGCTAGTGATACGAGGCCGTTGGAATCCAACACGGCGTTCCGTATTACCCTCCTGAACCCACCGATTCCATATTCTGCTAACAGTCATTGGATCTCGACCAACCCGAGCAGCAATGTCGCGATACGATAAACCGTAATCGCCATAGGCTACAATCCGACCTTTATCAAAGTCGGAAACGTGATGGTACGCATTTCTCCTCCTTAAACGAGGCATCACAACGTTTCACCAGGCAACGCTGGTGAACTGCTGTTTGTGTATGAGAAATCGGTTGGAAACTTTCCTCATGTCCGCAAGTTGTAGGTGTCGCCACTGGCGCCAACCTTGTGTGAATGCTCTGAAAAGCTAATCATTTGCATATCACAGCACCTTCTTCCTGTCGGTTAAATTTCGCGTCTGTAGCACGTCATCTACGTAGTGTAGCAATTTTAATGGCCAGTAGTGTACAATAGGATAAAGATCGTGTTGTGATACGTCCTTATTGAACTTAGTGGCAGCTGAAAACTTCTTTGGTCAATTGTTACGACTTTATTTAGGATTTTAACGCCTTTCTAGCACACGGTTTCCGCATGTGCATAAGTAGTTTTGCTTTTCGTCTATGTTAATTCCAAGGTACCCACATACGTCGTCTTTGGTCAATTGTTACGACTTTATTTAGGATTTTAACGCCTTTCTAGCACACGCTTTCCGCATGTGCATAAAAAGTTTTGCTTTTCGTCTATGTTAATTCCAAGGTACCCACATACGTCTTATATTCTCTGACACCGACATACCAATGGAGCAATAAAACTGGCTTCACTCGGCGCGTCCCTGTTGAACGTGCACGGGAGCAGGTGTGGGAGCCGCGCCGATGCGATGCTCAAGGATGTCCGCCGCGCCGGCGCTAATGCCTCCCTGGCACGGCACGGCACGGCGCACCACAGCACGTGTTGCTTACGTAAGCCTGAACTTCCTCCTTCTCCTCCTACTGCTCTGCACAACAAACGCCGGGACAGTGTGCTAAGCCCGTAACACGTTCACTGGGATACACACGTCCACTTTTTTTTCTTTTTTTTTAACGCGTAACGCTGTTTGACACACTATACCGGTACAAATTCTACTCTCTAGTGGCGATTCGCAGTGAGCATCGCCGATCGTGGAGAAACTCCACAATGCGTTTCAAATGGAACGAAACATAAGCGTCAAGGTTCCTACTCGTCATCTGTGAACATGTTATGTTAGACTTTTATACTCTGTAGGCCTACTTCCCATAGAAGTGTTCTGAAATATTTGTATGCGAAAAACCATCTAGATTTTGAAATACCAATACCTGAACAAACAAAAGAACTACCCAGTACGTAAATAAAATCACAAATAGCTAAATGACAATAAGACAGCAAGCTTTACAAAGGAGTGAAAATCGAAAGTTTACTCTGTAAACAATCCTTAAAATCTTTTACGTTGTTTATCAATTAGTACGATAACCAGATGCAAAGGATAAAATCCGAGGTGCAGTGTAATTGTTTGGAAATGTTGCTTAGACCGCACTTTTCCAATTCTTTCAGTTCCCAGCAGCTTGGAATCTTCATCATGCCATCACAAGACTATACGTTATGAATTTGGTTCGATTAGCATTTCGAATAAGTTAACGCCGACAGTTATGTAACTGTAATTCCACAGTTTAGTACCGCGCTAAACGGCGAGAGGCTATATCACCGTTCCATCTAATATGAACACATTTGACGCTGACATTGCGATTCATTGACATCCAACGTTAACTGTTCTTTACACTTGCTGTGGAGTGAAATAATGGTAAATTTAACACGCTCCAGTTCGAAAACATGAAATAATCAACTGCAATTTCCGAAGATCAATGTCACTGGATGCGCGTGGAACGGTCCATCGTTTCTGATGTGCGTACTTTTCTCTAATCCTGAGGTGGGTGTGTGTGTGTGTGTGTGTGTGTGTGTGTGTTTTACAGGAGGGACACGTATTATCAAAGTATACCCGAATACCTGTACACGTGTGTTTTAATTACTTCTTGCTATTGTTGGTCTTGTTCTGTACCTATTTCGACTCCTTAATCGGCCTTCCCTTATCCGGACCAAGATACAAGATAACTCGGTGAAGAGAGACTCTCGTAATCAGTGAATTTTTTGCCAATTACCCAACGTTATAATTAATGCTTGAACCCGCTGTAGGGAGGAGATGTAAACCAGCAGTAAACAATACTGTACATGATTCGCAAATTTACGTGTGTACGTTAGCACCCAGCGCTGTTAGCTCATCAGCTATTGCTTACAAATGTAGCAGAGTAACAGCATGTTGTTATCGCCCTTTCGGAGAGATGACGTGGTCGAAGAATCGGTTGTTCCTTCGGCACAAAAATTGTTCAGCTCTCCAAACACGAGCTGCTTGACAATTCTCACCAGTTTCCTGCCGTGTCCTAGCCGTTTGCGAGAACGGCCCGTGGCCTCTGTCTGTGAGAAGAAAGCGAATCACGGAACGGGCAAATGGGCCTAGAAGGACTAATTGATTGTGGGCCGTAAGGAATAGGAGACGCGGGCCACTTGCCGCCTGTGTACAGATTCTGCGTCTAGGTGGCTACTAACGTTTCCGTTAAATTCAGTAATATCGCTGTTTCGTGAAGTATCGACCTATTGTCTTCCTTGCTAGGTACTAGGGAAGCCTCCTACGACTGACAATTCATTCAGCCTTAATGACCCTGTAAGATAAAGCCATTTCAATGACGAACACACAATTTCCTTGCAGGGTTTTCGGAGCAGCGTACATCAATCCGTGCTTCATAACTAACCCCCTTAGCGACAGACGGCTTTTACGGAGGACAACTTGAAATATGACGCCGCCTGGCAGTGAGCCAGTGCCGGCCGACTTGGCAGTGATCGCGGGTAATGCCTGCTGGGCCATTAGCAGGGATTCGGGCCGGTGCATTAGGCAGCTGCCGACCTTGCGACCCCACGACGGGGGCAGAGCCGACACCGCAGCCATTGTGCCCACGCAGGGGCGCTTCACACCGAGGGGACCTCTCACTCTATCGAAATCCCATTTTCGTGAGGACTGTATGGTCAGTCTGTAAACTGAATAGCGGGCAGCGCTTGTAGTGGGGGACCTAGCCTGCCCACAAGAATGCAGCAACAGCATGGCGATGAATCAATTTTCTCGGTCCGTTTCGGGAGCTGAGCTATCAATGTGGCTGATTGCTCGCCAAAGGGGCCCCTGTTTGATTCCCGGTCGTATCGCAGGTCTTGTGCACTCAGGAACTGGGTGTTGAGCTGATTTTACATTGTATCGTCGTAATTCACACAGCACTTTTGAGAAGGCTGCATAGGACTGTACCAGACGCCAATACGTCTTAAACAATCAATACCCAGTCTAGTAGTGCAGCGCAATGTGCAGTGATTGACGTGTAATCTGTTTTCGTGGTGTTTACCCAAGTTATATCAATTTTTTGTGTTCAGTATAATGTTAACGCATTTACTGGAAAATAGAGGCTCCCAGAGAATGGTTACAGACATCGTCGCCATCGTTTTAAAACGTGCATTGGGAAATGATGGGTGTATCCGTGTATAACAGTCTATAGCTGCTTCTTATGATGCAGCTTTGAAGATTGGGGATTCGGTTGCTCTCTTCAGTTTACATACTATACTCCCATTACCACAGAAACACCGTTTCTCGCCGGTGTTTTATTGTGTATCGACTGCAACACTGCTGTTATGCGGGTATTTTGTAAGCGCGCGCGAGTGCGTGTATGTATGTATGTATGTGTGGAGCGGTGTTCCAAGTTCAGTTCAGAATGCGCTCTCTCTCTCTCTCTCTCTCTCTCTCTCTCTCTCTCTCTCTCTCTCTCTCTGTGTGTGTGTGTGTGTGTGTGTGTGTGTGTGTGTGTGTGTGTGTGTGTAATCTTCGCAGCCAAATCGGCGATGTACTAATTTAAGATACCTACTTCTCTACATGAAAAGTTGATTGAATGGTGGGGGCAATACGTAGGAGTGTAGGGCAGTATCAAGCGACGAACCAACCAATGGCTTCTTGATACTGTATCTTCCAGTCGTTTGTGATTGGCTGTTTGACAGTTTTTTTGCGGGCAACGTAACGCGACAATCTGAGGTATTATGTTAACAAGAGAGAGCGATAGTTCCCCCGCGTAAGAAATTTACAGAAGCAGAATGAGTGCCTCAATGCAGATCATATAACCCAGTGCTGATAACTGTCACGGGAGATAAGACCTAGAACTTCTGGTTTGGGACACGCAAGCCGAAGCTGTACAAAGCTCTCAGCCATTAGAAGTCTTCCTCTTTTTGCCGTGCGTTATCCACCTTTACTAGGTTGCTGAATAGTTAAAAGTTCCATCTCCAAGGTTTGTGTCCTATCTATCCGTACCTACAACAGGTAGTCTGCTGTGAGGTAGCGGGTACTATTCCATCCAATAAATGTTAAAACAAACCAGTAAAGAATCCAAAGGACCCTGCGAATGTTTGACCAAAGAGATACGAGAAATTAATGCTAGGTGAATTTCAACGATTCTTCCACCAGATTCATGGCGAGATATTGTGTTCTGATATACAATTCGTTACATACAAGACACGAAATGATGATGTACAATACATTTCCTTAGCGAAAATTTGCTCTCGCGTCCTGTTTCAAAAGACATAGTGACCTACTATACTTGATGCAAAACAGAAATAGCCCTTACCTCTTACATTTCTACCGTACAGGGCCGATGCAACAACAAATGCCATATGTTACAGCCCAATGATTGTAAAATAATAGAAAGTTGTTTTCAAATCTCCAGCGTCTTGAGTTTTATGTTTCAAATACCGTTTACTTTTCTGTTCGGTGCAAAATAAAAATGAAACTTTCTATGATGTGAACACATGAACAGTGGGTGACAGGCGCTACTACCCCACAGAACATTTGTCGAGACAATTCGTCCAAGTAGTGTGGAATCGAACTTACGAATCATATCCTAAGTCATTTGACCAAATACACCAGACCCCTTGCGCTGACAAGCAACATTAGCTGCCTACGCGGTCGATCGCCGTTCCACTACACAAATTGTTCGCCTCACCAGCTGCCGGCCAAATCAGCATTCATGATTCCGGCGTTCAGCACGACTGATGACTCCGCTCTTCTGCAAAGTATCACCATCGCCAGGTACGGTAAGTGAACCACGAGATGCCTCACAGTCTCACTGAAATCCAGTGTCAAGATTAACAGCGACAGCAAATGATAAAAATGACGCCATTAATTGTCGAGACGGTCTGCAGCAGGGTGCTGTTAACAGCTTGGCTGAACATTTTGGAGCACATCATATCCGTAAATCGGCCGGAAACACTTCTGAAAGCATGTACTATTCAGGTTGATTTCAAGCGAAAATAAGGGAGGAAGCTAACATCTTGCACACGACCATTGATAAACATTCGCTTTTCCTATTCCAACCAAGAATGGGAAGAACTGTTGGTAAACCTCCGCAGAAGCACGAAGTTCTCTCACTATCTCGTCGTGTCTTCTGCGGGATGTATAGGGTATTGGACAATGATTCATCCTGTATCACATTCGTAAGACGCTTTCTGCAACATGAATCAAAACAGAAACTAGATGCAAGTTTTAACTTATGCAAGAAAGGTGAAAGTTTTCCTTAGCACCAGATGTTGGTAGGGCTCGCTGGGTCGTTCACTGGCACATAATAAACTAACAAAAATCCTTTTTTAATAGGACGCAACGCCACTACATTGGCAACGGCATGTAAGAACTTATTTTAACGAAGAGCTGTCCCAACAGTACACTATCCGTGAGCTGTGCAGGAATCTCGCATTGCAGCATTACCACAAAGGTCGCCTGGTTTCTGTGAAACACTTTCAGTGAACCTTCCGTCCCAGCTGCTTTTGGTGCACAGCGGTGCCGCATACCAACATTTGTGAACGTGAGAAAACTTGTGCGCAAAAGTGGGGGATGAGTTTGCCCATCGTCTGTGACTGGGCTCTGTGCATCCGATAGGGGGCAGATTGGAACGTTTGTGGAAGGCACATGAAAACTGTGACCCTAAATGATACTGTAAAAAGTGATAGTTGTGCATTCGCGTATACGAAATACGCTTCTACTACGGATGTTTCTTTTGAAACTGGAAACTTCAGTCGGGTTCCCGGGTTCGATTCCCGGCGGGGTCAGGGATTTTCTCTGTCTCGTGATGACTGGGTGTTGTGCGATGTCCTTAGGTTAGTTAGGTTTGAGTAGTTCTAAGTTCTAGGGGACTGATGACCATAAATGTTAAGTACCATAGTGCTCAGAGCCATTTTTTGGAAACTTCAGTCCTAAACGTAAATTAAAATTTTCCTCGTGTTTCTACTTCATTAATGCAGAAAATATAGTTTGCGAAATAGGAAAAATGTTTTTCAACAGCATGCATTTGGGAGGAGCTCCACTCGGGGGCGAGCTATCTCGGAATTTTGAAAGTAAGGTTCACAATAAGGTTCTCTTCTGTAACGTCTGCAACTGCAGTCTCATGAGCATGTCTACTTTCGAATCCGTACGCAACAAAAGGCGCCCATTTTCCTTGAAACTTTTGCATACACATCTTCATATGTCAATCCTACCTGCTGAGGGTCACAGAATCATGGACAATACGAAGTAAGTCAGGTACGTCACTTCTTGTGAATGCGCCATCTCGCGCATGTTAGTACAAGATCTTAAACCAACACGCCACCTGACTCAGTGTTCACTGCGTAGCCCAGACCAGACGGCTTCGCAATGCTTGCAATAGAGGACATAATGATGCGACGCACGAACTGCACACGCGGCACTGACCAATCAGGCCAACAGCTGTGACGTGACGTCAGAGAAATCACGCGGGTGTTAAAGAGACGTACCACTCGCTGTCTGCACACGCTGTGCCGTACGCAAAGTACTGCACTATGTAGCCGGAATAAACCAACTCTTGTGACTGGCAAATTGCAGTAGCAGCGGGGCAGTGTTACCGACGTGCAATCAGCCACGCCTGACAAGGATCTGTACGTGCTACGAAACGGGCGAGACAACAAATACACCGAGATGGCAAAAGTCATGGGATAGCGATATGTACATATAGCGGTAGTATCGCATACAGAAGGTATAAAATGACAGTGCACTCACGGGGCTTTCATTTTTACTCAGGTGATTCAAGGGAAAAACGTTTCCGACGTCAACATGCCGCGTAACGGGTATTAACAGACTTTGAAGACGGAATGGTAGTTGGAGCGAGATCCATGGGACATTCCATTATGTAAAGCTTAAGGGAATTCAATATTTCGAGATACATAGTGTCAAGAGTGTGCTGAGAATACCACATTTTAGGCATTACCTCCCACCATTGCCGACGGTCTTTACCTAACGACCGAAAGCACCGGCGAATGAGTACAGTTTCAGTGCTAACAGACAAGCAACACTGCCTGAAATGACCGCAGAAATCAATGTGTAACGTATGACGAACGTACCCGTAGAACATGGCGGCGAACTGGACGTTAAAGGGCTATGGCAGCAGATGACCGACGAAAGTGGCTTTTTTAACAGTACATCACAGCAGCGCCTCTCCTGGACTTTTGACAGTATCGGTTGGATCCTAGACGACTGGAAAACCGTGGCCTGGTCACACGAGCCCGGATTTCAATCGGTGAGAGCTGATGGTAGGGTTCGAGTATGGTGCAGACTGCACGAAACCATGGACCCAAGTTATCAACAAGGCACTGTGCAAGCTGGTGGTGGCTCCATAATGGTGTGGGCTGTGTTTACATCGAATGCACTGGGTCCAGAGGATCATTCATAGGCATTGGTTACGTTAGGCTACTTGCAGACCATCTGCGGCCATTCATGGACTTCATGTTTCCAAATAAGGATGGAATTTTCAAGGATGAGAATGTGCCATATCACTAGGCCACAATTGTTCGCGACTGGTTTGAAGAACATCCTGGACAATTTGAGCGAATGATTGGACACCCAGATCTCCCGACATGAACCTCATCAAACATTTATGGGACACAATCGTCAGGTCAGTTCATACGCCGGCAACACTTTCGCAATTACGGACGTCTATAGGGGCAGCATGGCTCAATGTTTCCGTGGAGGCGTTCCAACGACTTACCGTGTCCGTGCCACTACGTCTGGCAACAGGGGTCCGACACGATATTACGGGGCGCCCGAAAAGAACTATAGTTGGTTAGTCGCTGGCCCCTACCACTCGACTCGCCACAGCGTCTAACACAGCGGGTAGTTTTAATCTGAATACCGCAGGCTCAGCTAGATGCTGGGCGGACAGACGATGCTGTTAATGGAGCCTCCCAACCCACTCAGTCCTCCGTCCGACAATCGTGATAGTGCTAAAAGTTCTGGATCAGTCCAGGTTCCTTAAGCAAGGCCACATCTAATCCCCATCTTATCCTGGAACACATTAACAAAGAAATAAAACTGAATTATATTATAGTACACTGCGGTGTTGAAGCAGACAGATTTACTTTTGTTGACTCTTCAGGTGCAGAAACATGACTGAGGCGGTAGTGATGGCTGCTGTGGAAGGAAATCTTGTTGTGATATTTAATGAGGGGAAGTTGACATGAGGTGGTGCTTAATGAAATCAGGGACACTATCTACAGTACTTCAACCTCCAAAGGTTATGCCTGTTGACAAAGAGGTCTTTTTCTGTAATACGGCACGCTGCTGCTGAAGGTATCTGACAAGTATCTGGTTTAATCTCCCATTTTTCTACTTTTATGCCGGCCTCTTGGTGGCCGAGAGGTTCTAGGCGCTTCAGTCTGGAACCGCGCGACCGCTACGGCCGCAGGTTCGAATCCTGCCTCGGGCATGGACCTGTGTGAAGTCCTTAGGTTAGTTAGGTTTAAGTAGTTCTGAGTTCTAGGGGACTGATGACCTGAGATGCTAAGTCCCATAGCGTCCAGAGCCTAATGAAAGCTGTTACCAGCAACTTTCTTCTTCAAGTTTCTTTTCCCATTCTTTCATGACTATCTAGAACTTCACTGAACAACAAAGGCGATAACTCATCACCTTGTCCAACCCCAGTTTTTAATCTCTAATGGTTTTGAAATTATTATTATTATTATTATTATTATTATTATTATTATTATTATAAACGCACAAAATGACATCACTATGCTGAGTTTCGTACTTAGAGTCTGACACTTCCAAGCGTCTAGGGCAGCATTGACTGAAGGGCGGGCAATTCGAGCATATCCCAGTGAAGTGGCTTTTTTTAGTTGCCAGATGGATATTGTTTGCAATGGCAAACGTTTTCAAGTTCCCAGTAAGATCTTTTTGCCACTGTTCACAGTGTGCCCACAACCACTGGGACCAATTTGATGGTTTAACGCCAAGGTCGCTGTATTTCGAATGTCAAGTCCCTGTATCTGGCAAGTGCTGTAAGTTGATTATTGTCAATTCTATCAGATGGGATAACAGCACCTACAGTAATTGAAAAGGTTTTCGACAACTTTTTATGGCTTCTGGTCCACCAGTTCCTTGCAACTTGCGGGCAGTAATTTTGGCGTAAGTTCCAGTGAAACATTCGTATGAAAGCTTCACGTCTGTACTTGTAAGCTCCCTGAGAGATCCTTCTGCAACAGCCCCTACTTCTTGCAGTGTTATCGTTTATCTATTTTGCCTTCAATCTTTTTCCAGCTTCTCCATCAATACTTTACTGCACAGACTGCCAGTCCGACATTCACTATCCCTCACATTTGCCAATGCAGTTCTCTTCTTCCACCGTCTGCCTCACTTGGAAAAGTCTTTGCCGCCTACTTTGCTGATCTGGTAGAGTCTGCCGAAGTGACTACATAGGTTGTTTCGTAATGATATAATATTACCAGTAGCACGTCACTACACTGTAATGAAGGTAAAAACTTTGGTTTTAACCGAGTTCAATTAAGAATTAAAACGCATTTTTATTTTATTGTTAAAAAGCAGTTGGGGACCAGGAAACGACCTTTTCGGTGCAGCAGACTACGGAAAATGCTTAATCGCGTACGCGTTTTTCCTACACGATAACACACCCGGCGAAGCGAGTCCACACAGGTATAAAATGTGGCCCGAAGCAGTAGCTAACATCAGCAAGCTGTGCAGAATGAAACCAAGTCGAGTATTTAAATTTTGAAAGTACCTTGCAGCTGCGAATAATGAATGCACGTCCGGAGATGGCAAAGATTTCGCTAGAATGGCGCTGCTCCTGGAGTAACACGGAACAGAATGCAGCAACAGCGGCGACTCTCTCAAATTCTCGCAGCCCTTTTGCTACTTTTAAAGCTGGACTGCGGGACATAAAATGTGTAGAGCACGATAAAAGTTCTGAAGCCACAATTTATCAAGCGCCCGATTCCCATCACTGAGAGAGCTCCGACAATCGGCTGATACGCGCTGTAAAAGAGGCCTACAGTCGTTTTACTAGCTATTACGACGGCATCAGGAGCTTTTAGACGTCTATTAAACACAAAAGGTTTTCTCCCGGCTAGGCGCTCGCTTCGCTTCAGTAAAGATGAAATGGATATAAGCAGCTACAAAAAAACTTCTGATAAATGAGTGGCAAGAGGAAATGAAAGACATCTAGAATAAATGAGACTCTCTTAAGCAGAGAAATAGGATGTGACAGTTTTTTCGTTTGGCTTAACACTACTAAATTTTTCCAAACTGGTCGCCATTGTATTCTATAATGGACCCTTTTTTCTTTCCTGGTCCGGGAACATCGTCAGTCCGAAAACAAAGCGCCTTTTCTTAAAATTAGAGACGAGGACACAAAAAGTTTCTACATTTCAAGAGTATACACAGAACTACAGTTATAACAGGTGCCAACTGAGGACTAAAGTGTACCAATTATGAATTCTCACCTGTGTTGCAATGCCAACGAAATAGAAGAGCATCGCAAGGAGTACGGCGCTATTCGTTAATTTTGTACAACGGGATAGAATATAACACAGTGTAGCAATTAGATGAGACTACTTACAGTGTGTACGCGTGATTTCGGAGAAAATACAGTGGGCCTTAATTCATTGAAACCACGAGATTTATTTACCTGAACGGTAAAGGAGAGTTCGTTACAGAATTTTCTTCAAATTAGTACACGAACGCCATTTGTAAGGCAGAGAGTGCCTAAGTGATTACTGTATTTTCTGACACGCCCAGAAGCTCTTAATACGCCTACGGTGAACTGCAGCATCGGCTGCAAGAGTTGCTGAAAATTATTCCTGGTGATAAAATAATGCCAACCTTGACCATGAAGCGCCACACGTTCATACGTGGGCTATAAAACTGAACTCAATTGTGGTACGAAGCTTCTCGTTGATCCGAATTATCTAACTGTGCCTACACTGTCACAGAAACGAAATGCTGCTCTTGTCCGGGATGACTATTTGGAAAAGTAATATTTGGAATAAATTTTCTTTTATTTTTCACACTACCGGTTTCGGATATTGCCCATTCGAGTATGTCTCTAGCAACAGATGTGCCTATGTTCCTAGAGAGACGGTTGAGACGGTTAATGCCCGAAACCGGCAGTGTGGAAAATAAAACAGAAATTATGATTTGTTGCCACGTCAGACTTTTATGGCATCGCAAGCATCTGATGATGTATTGTAGGCAGTGTGGTACTCAATTGAGTTGGCCGAATTATGTTATGGAGATGTCAGTGAATTTCCATATGCGCACTAGAGATTATGTTTACGGTAGATGGTGGATGACCGCTCATTTCTATTTTTGCTGTCCAAGTCAAGTGGTCTTTTCCGTGTACAGTAACAACAGCTTCTGCCGTGACAGCGGCGACACGCTGAAGCGTGCGCTTGATGCTGACAGGGACAAATAAGCGAAATCACCCAAACCGCCTAACGAAATCAATATCGCTACATGTTCTTCCATCACACACATCGAAATCATCTCTGGTAGTATACGGAAGTTCCATAACGTCTGCATAACATAATTCGGCCAGCTACGTAAAGCACCACCGGCCTACAGGTAACTACTGAGAATGAAGAGAGAGGAAGTCGTCAAAAGCTTGAGACTGCGTACAAATGTGATTGGCAGGAACAACATGTGGCGATTATGTATCATTTTCGCCCCAGAAAACTACGTTCTTGAGCTCAATTTGAGCTACGCGCCCTAGTAACTGCCTCGAATCGCGGGCTTGTCAAAAATCTAACCACCCTCTCATTACCTATCCACAACGAACATGTCAATGTCCATACGGAATGCTACCCCCCCCCCCCCTCCCACCCCCTTTCAATGGCATGTAGATGCCAGACGCTGTGCACTTCCATCACTGTCATAAAAAGAAAAACCGAAAAACCCTGACAAGTTTGTCCTTAGTACACGTCGACTAAAATTACGAAAATTTATACTGGCACAGCGCATATTTTTCCTTCCGTCTATTTTCGTGCGCCGAGAGCGCCTTATATCGTAAGCGAGATAAGCAAAGCCGCCCGGGCCATTTCCATCGCTGCTTCTTATCGGGCGCTTTCCTCGCCGGCGAAATTACATATCAAACCCAACTGCTTCCTGCTCTACACGCCGCTAGGAGCACCGGTATGAATATTTAATGCGCCGCCCGGTTATTGGCATATTGATCAGTTAATTTATGCCTCCCTGCGCTGGCTGCCTGGTCGCGAGCTGCTGAGAAACTGTTATTGAAATCCCTTTCGGGTGAGTCGCGGGCCGGGCATAAAAGCTGCCGTCCTGCAAGCACGCAGTCCTGCAAACACGACGGCCGTCGCACAGCCGCTGCGCTGCACCTCTGACGCCAACCAGCACCAAGCACATGAGCTTCGCAGCCAAGTAGAAACGCTACTCAAAATGTGAAGCCGGAGACATACTGTACAACGAACTCTTTAGCGTAATAAAAGATTTTGAAACGACGGTAACTGGTAGAGGGAGAATAGGACACACAGTTGCTGGCATAGAGGGGCTGATTTAGAGACTGAACTATGAACTCATCACTCCTCCGTTTCCTAAATCAGGCAAAGAGAAATATCTCTATCATTCAACGGCTAACACGGGGCTTATTCCTGGTTATTTACCTGCTCCTAGGGACAACAAAAATTTTTGATTTTGGACATTTCACGTAATTATTATTGACCGAATTTACAAATTTAAAGCGTCATTAAGAGATATAATACTGTGTTAAAGATTAAACGAAGTAAGTCAAGTGTGATATCCTGGAGCAAGTTAATTCATGGTGAGCAAATATCCGGACTTTATTCATCCGTTGTTTGAGAATGAGAGCACTTCGTAATACCCAATAAACTTCCAACTTTTGCGAAACTTTTTCTCGCAATACCGCCAGCAAAACGATGAAAAGGAAAAAGTTTATCACTGATTACAGTTTCGCTGTTCTTACATTACACCGATTTAATTCTCACACAACTGTAAGGGATCCGTGATCCCACAAGCATAGATGCTGGTATCCGACGCCAAGGTCGATAGTAGACAAAGGTCGATTGTCGAGTGCTGCAAGAGGCAGAGAGACTAGTGTCGAGTGAGGAGAAGTACTGGAGACCGTCGACTGAGCGGTGGTGCTGGAGAGACTGGCAAGAATGGTGGTCGAGTGAGTTGTAAACGGAAAATTCGCCGGAGTATGACGAGTGAGTGCGTCCCCCTAATCGTCGTGGGGTTGACCCTCACTAATACCGATTCGCGAGTGATATGAAACAGAGAGTGGCAAGTGCCGAATTACGTGTTCCGCGTCAACCGCGTCGGCCAGCAACAACCGGGGATTGCAGTGAGGATTGTTGTCAATGTTAACCATCAGCATTGCGTGTGACGAAGTACTCAAAATCAGCAATCAATAAAAAGATATAACCGCAATCAGACGTGTAAGGCGAAGGTAGCTACTGCCTCAGCATTTGTGTGTTCGCAGAAAATACAATACAGTTTGTACATCGCACACTTTCAATCATTCCATTATTCTGTCTCAGAACAGCCGCACTCGGTTGAAATACCCCCGAAACCAGCAGAAAAACCGATAGCCTTACTTCCATTAAGCACACGGTCATATAATAATTAACTGTGTGGCGGCTTCGGCAAATAACTCAAAACCCAATAAAGGAATTTAAACGGGGGTGTTTCACAACACAATTCGCAACACGTCTGACACACAGTAACCATACAAACCACTGAATTTATTTGCACAATTATATCATTGTGCGACACGCAGATTGAGAAATATGACGTTTTGAGAAATATGACATTCTACACGCAGGAACTCTTTTAAGGTATCGGAAAAGCAGCTATACTGGTAGCGAGAGAAAACACAAACTTTTAAAAAATTATAGCTCTGTCACTTTTTCAAAGTATGCCACTATTCTTATCGTCAGGATAGGACCGTGATTGCTAAAATAGGTTTTTTTTCTTTTCTAACACAGTCGATTATGTTTACAAAAGACTTGCTTCTACCGTCTTGCACAAGTGTGACAACCTTTATTGGATTTATATGCATTGTCGTCTGTATTTCATTCCAAACTACCCAAAAGTTTTCTTGTGTAGCCTGCCAAACTTCAGGAAGAGGGAAATTTACGGAGCTATGACTGGAAGCTGCGATTGCGTTCATTCTCCAAACAGATCTAAACACATACTCTCAGTTAGTTCCCACTGCAAACATTACAGGTAAATTAAACCTGCTCTTCGGTATCGAAAACGTCGATGCGTTAAAAAGGCGTAAGAAGTACAGAACTGTTTCAGGGGCGCCACACCAAGACTCTTCGCGGTATGATGGAGAAGCAAGATGGCGCTGCTACAAACCCGTCTTGTGAAGCGAACTGAATCCATCAACTGCCGAGAACTCTTGACTTTAATGCTTGTGCTTCACTGGCGCTTCTGATGAAGAACGTTAATTACTCTTAACTTTATCCCAACTTCGTGTTGGGCTCGCTCCACGTCACTGGGAGGACCGGTTCTCTGAGTACAGAGTTGCTGGCATCTCGCGAGGAAGCAGTACAAATGAAGCCAGGCGGCGGGATGTACTGCTCAGATGCAAGACCTTCTGGTGAGTAACGATGCCTAACGCCTTGAGACCGAAGCGTTATCAATGACCTATTTACATGCGGGTCGCCGTTGCACGATAAGACCGAAAGATTTAATTTTTGCGAATAGAAAAAGGAGAGCTATTAATACAAAGGCTGACGAAACAGTGCAACTACAGCCTTTAGTAGGTTGCAACGGCCAACTTCAAATTGTTTACTTAGGTATGCTGCTTCATTTATCCTAGTTGCTTTACGAAATAAGACCACCTGGTTAAAAAAAACTGTGCGCGAATCACGACGCGAAACCGATCATTATCTTTGGCGCGCAACATTCTACCACCGCTGCCATCAAAACACGTCTGTCGGTGGTGCTCCTCTCATTTTCTAGGCAGTATTCGCATATAGTTACGTGTCAAAATGTCGTTTTTATGTGAATCGAGATCGCAGCATATTCTTATGATTTTTTTAACAGCGAAAAACTTTTAATGTGGCATTCTTAGGCAACGGGACATGTCTTTATAAACCGGCATCAGCCGGCCGATGTGGCCGAGCGGTTCTAGGCGCTTCAGTCTGGAACCCCGCGACCGCTACGGTCGCAGGTTCGAATCCTGCCTCGGGCATGGATGTGTGTGATGTCCTTAGGTTGGTTAGGTTTAAGTAGTTCTAAGTTCTAAGGGACTGATGACCTCACATTTAAAGTCCCATAGTGCTCAGAGCCATTTGAACCATTTGCTACTGTGACAAACATGCATCACCGTACTGAACCTTCATTCGTCGATTAATTTCAATAGGTTTCACACATTCACTACGCAAAAACCAAATAACAGAATGCTCTTCTTCCCTGGTGCAAGTCGCAAGTCAGGCGGCCATCTTCACACTGAAACTGTGACGGCATGTGTGCATCTGCACTATGCTGCCACCTACAGGCCATTCTGCACGCTGTTTGTAGCATGCTTATCAACTTACAAGACAGCGGAGCGAAATTTAGATTTGTTATTACAAATTTAAGATTTTCATTTGACTCACCCTCGTAAGTATGCAGACTGAAGCGACGAATGGAACTTTGCACCAAGACGGGGATTCGAACCCAAGTCTCCTGCTCACTATGCAAGTGCGCTAACAACTACGTCACTCCGGTACAGTGGCTTTGCACGGCTGTATGGACCGCCATAGCACGCCTCTCTCCTCAATCAAAGTTCCCATTCATGCCTCAGCCCCCTTGGCACCTCCTCGTAACTCTAACGGCATTGCAGAGGCTGTCCTACTGTATTACAACAGTACGTTCGAAGCTACACAGTTGGAGCTTGTACTTCATCTCTAACAACATTGTGTCGACCGGGTAATTCTTATCCTTTGACCTACATATCACCAACGAAAACTTTAATAAAGTGAAAGAAATTGCGTTGCAACGCAAGTTCACCTATCACTGTTTATCGGTAACGATTAAAGTTTTGGGCTGGATACTCTAGTGTATTTTATATCCAGTTTAATTTAGGTACTAGAAATTCCTCTTTGCTGGGTCGTTGACGGTCATATGTTTCTAGGGTGCTGATTCCCTCCTGGGGAAGAGATGCCGGTTTATAAAAATGGTTCTGAGCACAATGGGACTTAACATCTGAGGTCATCGGTCCCCTAGAACCTAAGGACATCACATAATCCATGACCGAGGCAGGATTCGAACCTGCGACCGTAGCGGTGGCGCGGTTCTAGACTGTAGCGCCCAGAACAGCTCGGCCACTCCGGCGGGCCACAGACATTTTGAGTGTATTCCTCATCCACCATACATACCAGACGTTGCCCGAAGTGATTTCCATAAGAGTGGTTGTGCGGACTACTAAAAGAATTTTTTCTAAAGGTATTTATTTACTTTGTAAACGCTGGAGGACTTGCATTGAGCGTGGGGGAGATTATGTTGAAAAGTGATAAAGCTTTGTACCACTTCTGCACAATAAATAATATTTAAAAAATATTTAAGGTTTTCGTTTGACTCACCCTCGTACATAATTAATTATCGATGCTTCTCTTTAACAATGGACTGTCTCAACAGGCTTTGTCTCCTTTAGCGGCAAGCTATGGTCACGTTTATAAAAGTTGGAGGGATGTACCTGGAAACGCAGACCCAAAACTCTACCTGCTCCTGAAGTGGTCACGTTCACGTGCCGTCACTTTTCGACACAAGTCAACTGCGCGTCCTTATTCGGTGAAGTTAACTATGCGCGGAGAAACAACTTAAAGTTGGCACTCTAACATTTTCCTTCCAATTCGCAGGGACTTAGGTGTGCTATTGATGAAAATGGCCACAACTGACAAACTGCCTTGAGTACATCTACTCCAAATCAGACACAATGATTGACGGTTGAAACATAATATCCATATCGTCGCAAGGTCTTTACGTTTTCAGTTAATACTTTTTCTTACCGACTTCCGTTTTCTCTGCTGACCAGTGGAAGCGTTTAAACTCGTAACAGTGTTCCTGGAGCCATTCTGTAGAAATGCTGGACGTGCGGTGTCGCACTGTCCTGCTAGCATTGCGAAGGTCCGTCGGGATCCACAAAGGACGTGAATGGATGCAGATGATCAGGCAGGATGCTTACTTACGTGTCACCTGCCAGAGTCTTATCTAGACGTATCAGGGTCCCACAGCACTAACTGCACACGCCCCACACCATACCAGAGCTTCAACCAGTTTGAACAGTCCACTGCTGACATGCTGGGTCCATGGATTCATGAGACTGTCTCCATACGCGTACACTTTCATCTGGTCGATACAATCTGAAACGAGACTTGTCCGACCAGGCAACATGTTTCCGGTCATCAACAGTCCAATGGTGCTGACGGGTCCAGGCGAGGCTTAAAGCTTTGGGTCGTGCAGTCATCAAGGGTACACGAGTGGGCCTTCCGCTCCGAAAGGCCATATCCATGATGGTTCGTACGCTGAGACTTGATGAGGCAGGTTTGAAAATCTCCTATTCATCGCTACCTCCGTGATGCTGTGCCCCATCGCTCGTGCGCCGACTGTTAACACCACGTCTAAACTCAGTTAAATCTTGATAACCTGCCACTGTAGCAGCAGTAACCGGTCTAACAACTGCGGTAGACATTTCACACAGCACAGTACTCTGAGAAAGTGATTAAATATACTACTGCTACCAACATTTCAAACAAACATTACGAAGTAGGAAAAAACACGTGCGCCAAGTCCACCTGTTTGCTGATGTAATGCTGAGCCTGGTCTTACGCAGTTGGGTAAACAGTAAATCTCATGGCGCGCAATCGTTACCCACCTAAATTAATTACGTAAACGCCGTATTTTTCTAAGCGATTATTAGATCTATATGAATACGGCTCTTAAGAATCAAGACAGATAATTTAAGGTATTTTATAACACACAAAAATAAATTTGTCATTAACAAGGGCGACTATAGCAACCGGTGAATGTATTCCACATTCGGGAGGTGCTGACCGAGAACGAGATGTTTCCTCACAAAATTAAATGTGTCACCCTTCGCGCCGAATTTTGAAGGCAGTCCACGGCGGGAAGACTCGCGGACGTACGAGAGAAGCATGACAAATTTCAGGCGGGCGGTGATTGCAGGCGCTTGTCCGTGCTTAGCGACAGACAATCGACACAATTTGGCGCGCGGGTCACATATTGGCCGCTGGGGTCCAGAGGAACGCGGCCCACCCCACAATGCACCGCGCGGATCGACGCATGACGTGCGGCCGCGACCTCGCTCTCCATCCGTCTCGCCGGCGGGGCATCTGTTCCGAGGACGCAGTGATTTATCGCCACTGTGGCGCGCGCGAAGAATGCGTACGTCACGCAAATGGCGAGAACAAATCGCATCCGAATAAAAGAAGGTGGGCCAGTGACGTACGTCGTGTTTACACTAGCGACCGCCCGCACCACCGCCGCCACAAATTAAACTGCGCAGTGGGGGGAACGTAACGCGACCGGGCAGTACGCAGTGGGAAACTGACGCGTTGAGATAGGTTTCGCGGTGCACAGTAACTGGGCGTTTTATTCCCATGTGTTTACATTTAACGCGTTCGCATCTAAAGGTATAAACAACGCCAGAACTACGCTGCAGTTTTACACATGTGTTGTAAGTGGGTCAACGTTTCGACGGAAATATCACTTAGCCCAGAGAAATCGGAGGGTCGTTCTACATCTATTTTCCAGTCAACGAAAGAAAATTAGGGGAAAAATTCGTGTAGTCGCGAATGTTTGTCCCGTGGTAGGAGGGAGCGATATGACCAACGTACTAAAAATCCTGACCGTGGGGTGTGAGGTGTGGGTGGGGGCAAAGAATGGAAAGTTTTCAGTTATTCTTGGATAACTCTAAAACCGAGGATTTTGCGAAAATGTTTCCCGGTACAAAATTAAATTACTGCACATTAAATTTCCTACAAAAAAGGAGGTTCAGTTTCTATAGGAGAAATAGTATACATGCTGTACATAATTGTTAAAAATGTTTTTTCAGTACGACATCATTCTTGTTAACTGATAAACGAAGTGGGTTACGAACAAATATTGAGTGTGTGTAACATGTAAGTTCAGTAGAACATTTTCTGTAGGTGTGACCGGTTCGACGGGAGGGACGTGTTTGTAGGCCGTGCCCTCTCTCCTTCATAGGTCTACGAACCGAAGAGCGATCACGAGAGTCCCCATTACGTCACAAAAAGCAACTAAACGGGTGTGTCACAAAAATGACCTTTCCGCAGCTCACCTTACCAAACACTGGCGACGCAGAGATCAGACCTGCCCGGTGATGTTCGTTTTCCACGGAATATAGGTGTGAATTACCAACAACAATGGCACAGGTCCGAAAGTTTTCTGTCACCGAAAACTTCTCAGTCTCTATTCAGTGGTCCACCACGTATTCGTCAACGCCTCCAATTTGAAACCTTATTTGGAAGCGAAGTATAACGCCACAGGTAGCTCCGTTCAGAGACGACGTTTGGAAGCTCTGAGTCTTCCCCCTCCATACGGAATTTAATTCACGCGGGATATTTATAGACACGTCGGGGTGGTTCTTACCTTACTGAACCTCCAGTGTACTTTATTGCTGTAAGCTGATGAGTATGCTTCATTGTACTACTATAAGCGAACGGCACATGAATTTACACAAAACCAATTATATCCTCGATAAGCTCCGAGATCCTTACACTGACAGTGTAGTACACGGAACGTCTGCTGTTAATATCTAAAGCAATGAAACAATATTAGCTTCGTGGAAAGAACTTATTACTTCCAGCTCTTGCAGAGTAGGCAACACCAATTCAGCTAACATCCAGTTTTTTAATGTAAGCATTAGGCAACACCAATTCAGCTAACAGCCAGTTTTTTAATGTAAACATTAATATAAACAGATGTGAATATCCGCCAATGTTTAAACTGCTTACGTTGACTAATGTAAAGTGAGCGAACATTTGAATCATTTTGGAAGTGCGTCTATGACACTGCGAGACCTTAGGCTGTGTAACAAAGTACAAGCAATAAATTAAACTTAGATCTCTCTCGTGTTACCGTTCTCGACGGCGTGGAATCAACCTCAGTGAATGAACACCCTCCAAAGTAAGTTAACACATGAGACGGGAGACCGTACGTGCACACCACTACGGTTACGTCGACTTTTCTCTCTGTACATCTACACATGTTACTCAATTAAAGCCCTCCGCTGCGTTTCTCTCTCTCTGTATGTGAAGGATTATCTCGGAACTGCTATAGGGATGTTCACTAATACACACACTCATTCACGAGGAAGGTTTCTGTATATAATTTATGGCCGCTGAGCCTGCCAAGTAGTGGCAGGTCTCTAACTGATCTGAAATCTCTCACCAGTTTCGGATCGGCTAAGCTGTTCAATTGGAAGAAGCCCGCACAGTCTCAGCTGCAGTAGAGACTTTCTAACAGGTGTTCTTTGTGCGCTTCTTACTGACTCTACTCTGTACTTAATTATCAACACAAATAATTTATTCTGTGCAAGCGGTGTACCATCGCTCGTAAATACACAAAGAACATATTTTTATGTAATACAATGAGCTGTTAATATTTTATTTGCTATCAGTTTCCATCTGTATTCATTGCGCTGTTTCTAACATTTCCGTTACGCCAGAATGGAAGTATATATGCCGCTATTCCAGAAAGGTTATTTACACAAATGCACAAATTAAGGGAAACGTGAACAGTTTGTTTAAATTAAAAAGAAAACTTTTACGCATTACCAGTTTCCCAACAGTGGACATTCGTGTCGTCTCGTGAAAGAAGGTCAAAGCGGAAAGAGTCGATGCGAGCAATTCGTCTTTGGGGAAGGCGCTGTACAGTGAAGCGAAGCAGTTCTTTCAAATGCATGAGGTTGGTCCTTGTCGACTGCAGCTCGCAGAACTCTGTGCCAGGCCACAGTAAGAAAGATTGTGGCTGTGAATTCCGTAGTAAGCACAACGCAGCTCATTTTGCATTCTGGAACAACGCACACCCATTTCTCTGTTCACCCCTCTATCCCTCAGCTAAGAGAAAACACACACACACACACACACACACACACACACACACACACACACACACACATCCGAATCTATCACACTACGTCTTTTACTGCTTTGCTACGCAACAATTAGTTTGAAAGAAACCACCTGTCATACTGGACTATATCTTAAAGTGTCAGGATCTAAACCAGCATTATATATACTCATGTTTTATTTTTACTTTGTTCTGAAGGGGTCGGGGGCGACAGACGTGACCAATCTGCAATCATTTTCCTAGAGCCAAACTGCCATACTTTACGTCAGTTGAGCTGTGACGGGACACGCCATTAACAGCAGCAGGACCATCTACTGTGAGCTAAACCGTTCTCTTCTTACGTTACACTAATAGTTTACCTTCCAATAAACACTCTAAGATGGTACATTTTCTGGCGTTCGTGCGCAATCGCGAGAACAACTCAAATAAGTGTAAAATCATGCAATTGTAAGTTTCAAACACACTTTGCCAGAAATATGAGTACGAGACCTCCAGAATTCACCTCATAACCCGAAATGTTTCAGTACTGAAATTCGACGATAAGGTAAGCTTTAGCACACAGTTCGCTTATGCCCCGCGGATGCTTGGAGGCACTCTTTGAATTAAGTATTACAAAGTTCGGAAGGTTGACTGTCATCTTCATAGTAGGTTGAGGGTGCCGAAGGGTCCAAATTTAGAGAGGGAAGGTGTACTTATCACAATGACAATGACCTGAGACGCTGCTTAGTCGGATGGTAAATCGATGTTATTTCATCTGTGATCTTCACACTGCAAGTAGTTAAATAACTGTGCAAACAGCGTGGATCGGTGCTATACCGATCGCAGAGTGATAAAGTAGGTCATAATAACGGCAAGAAGATTGCTTTTTTAACATGTAGTGCTAAATTGTAGTTTCAATGCGTTTTGCCGCAGCAATACAAACGAACAATACATATATGTGTGGTGCCTGCTCTGTCAGACATCCTAGACAGAACAGGATACCCCGATAACACCACCCCCCCCCACACACCCACCCACACACACACACACACACACACACACACACACACACACAACCACACCCACACCCACACGAGGGAGAGAGAGAGAGAGAGAGAGAGAGAGAGAGAGAGAGAGAGAGAGAGAGAGAGAGGAGAGAGAGGGAGAGAGAGGGAGAGAGAGGGAGAGAGAGAGAGAGAGAGAGAGAGCGCTCATGCTAACTTCAGTGCAGATCTACACTGCGTCCCAATTCTTGCGGGACTCAGCCGAAAGCTGCTAGTAAATGGGATAATGGATGGTAGACTGGACGTTACTAGAGCGTGACAAGTTGAGAATTCGGGTCGAATGGAAAGCCTGTTCTGATGGCCAAGGCGATTAGGGCTAGCACGCGTACAGCGGAACATTCGATTTCGAGTCCATGTCCGGCAAATATTTTCCACTTCTCTCCCTTTAATTTATTTCAACGCAAGATTGCGGGCGATGCCTTCGTTTGTCTTAAAAAATTTTATAAACGGCAAGCGGTTGTGTTGTTTAACTACCGTAGTTCCAGCGTAAGCTGAGATCTGTGGCTCAGCGAACAGTGTGTGCGTGACTGTTGGTGCTACTGCTGCGCGATGAATATGGAGCGGCTCGAGTCGCAGTAATTAGCGCGACAATTAGCCGCTAGGTGGCAGACCAAGCAAGTGAGCGGTGATTATTGTCAAAAGCCCGACGTGTCCCTCTCACGCACCGCACCTGCTCCTACACAGTTCTGACCGTTAACGTTAGTACTGGCACCTGCGATTGGGAGCTTCATTATCACTTGAGCACATATCAGTTACTGCACTACATTCTACTTCTGCTTCCGGCACAAGTGTAACCTATTGTGTGTCCCTACTCCCGTTCCCTCACATCCTTACCCCTAGCATCATTTCACACATTGAATATCTTTCATCGTAGTGCTAGATTACAGAGGCTTGTATAATGCTGCAAATATTATACCTCAACAAAACCACTCTACAAGGATACAAGGCGGGTAGTTTACTTCCCCTATTCCGTTATGGCAAGAGCAATAGAAAACGACACTATGTAGGTACCCATCTCGATTTACACTAAGACGTGTTCGAAAAGCGAGATACACAATGGAGGCAACATAGTTGCTGGACAGTCTATCCACAATGACGATTTTCCAACTTCATCCTAGAAGGTTACTGCCAACAATTTACATTTAATTGGTTTAACTCATCTGAATGAAGGTTCTCGGCGAAACACCGTAATAATTTAAAATTAACTTATCTGGGAATCGCTGCTGCACTTTCGTAAGGACTACGCTACAAACAAGATGTTACAAAATATCTTCGACTATTTCGTCAGACTGACTTCATGAACAGTCCATTCATTGGAGCAATACTGAAAACAGATTGCTGTAAGCCTCACATTCAATATTTGCCTTCCCCAGAAAAAATTTCACACTATCGCTCCATTTCGAACCACCGCCTACTATATGTATGAGACGGGATCTGGAAGTTTGTTACTAATCACAATGTCATATCATCATCATCATCATCATCATCATCATCATCATCATCATCGCACAATCGACTCCTAAACACAGCTGCATTATCAATGAGAAATTATATTGCTGTTGACACTAATAAAAAGTGACGATGCCACAAAGTAAGTGTATACGCCAAAAATGAACGACGAATAGCTGTGAAGCGCAAAGCTTTCTCAGTACAATGCGCCGTCTCTGGTGACAGTGGACAAATAACTGTGGCGTGGACTTTGTGTAACAGCTGTTATTTTGTTTTGCCGAAAAAATGTAACTATAACAATAAAGCAACGAACTGTCCATGAAACTTCGAGAAATTACTACTGAAACATATCTTATACTAAAACAAGGGTAAGACGATGACAGTTTATCACGTACGGGGGGAGGGGGGGGGGGGGGGGGGGTTGAGTGGTTCATGCGTTTCCAAGACGGACGAGAAGACTGAAGATAACTCGCGAACGGAACGCCCGTCCTTAAACATAAAAATGAATGAAATATCAAAATAATATGCAATGTGATACGATCTGACCGTCGGTTGAGTATTCAATGACTGAAAAAACTGTGGGAATTGCCAAAGATTGCGAAAGGCAAATTTTACATAACCAATTTTACATCATCAGGACAGTGTGAGCGAAACTGATGCCGAAAATTCACAGTATCTAAGAAAAGCAGCTCGTGAAAATGTTTGTACTGACACGTTGAATACCACTGAACAACATCCTAATTCCTTGGAAAGCTTGACAACATGTGATGAATCTCAGTTTATCCTTTACGATCCAGAAACTACGCACCAATCCATGAACTGGAAGAACCCAGCTTAACCTAGAGCGAAAAAAGTTCGAATGAGCAAATTAAAGATTCAAAAAGGTGATTTTTTCGATATTCGTGGTGTTGTTTATCTTCACACAGTTCCTGAAAGACTATTCATAAACATTACTGCGTTGGCTCTTGTAAAAGTTCGTGAGGAAATAATAAAATATCGAGCCACGAAAGACCGAGTCATGGGTTCTGCATCAAAACAACGCACGAGCTCAAATCGCATTATTTGTTAAGAGGTTTCTAGCTAAGTACGGTATCCCAGTGTTAGGCCATCAACCTTATTTGCCTGACCTATTACCACTGGCATTCGCCAAAAATCTGGACTAGAAAGAAATAGACTTTCAGTCCGCTGTGGCAGAGGAAGACACTTAGAATTTTTTTCATGAATGGAAAATTCGCATGGAGCGTTGTAGGAATAGAGGGGGGAGTATATTTAGGGTAACCATAGTGAAATATGTATGTTTTCGAATAAAATGTTTTACAGCAATAGTCCTGTGATCTTGTAACCACACCTCGTTTGACACTTTCATGGAGCACGAATGATGTTACTTTTGTTGACGCTGATAACACGCCCTTCAATATAAACTGGAGGACTACTACCTTTCACTCAAACATTTTCGTACGATTCATATATTTGAGAACATTCTTTTTCCGTTCGCATCTTCCGTATTGCGTCAGTGCGTCAAGGGTACTGGATCATCATTCCAATCGTTACTCTGTTAGGTGGTTCCGCAGAGCCATATTTTTACCATTTAGGGTAGGTTCTTTAAGTCGCACGCGATGACTGTTACACTTACAGAGAATATGAAGCAAAGTTTCCTTAAACTATACTCTCTCTGCTGTGGTTATATGCCAATAGTTCTCAGGTTTTCTTGAAGTGTCGTCTCAGTCCGAGCACACACGTTACAGGAAACTACAGATCATCATTTTTCTCCACGGGAAGATACGGTAACTTTGGAAGACAATGACCGTTGTTAATTTAATGACAAGAGAGATAATATAACGGTCTGCCTCACTATTTTGGACCCATACATTCAGTTGAGGCATGATTCACAGGTCATCTAGAGAGATAAATAAAATTTAAAAATTGTACTGTAGTTTACTGAATCATCCTCGCGTTGCGAGCAACTGCACATGGAAGTCCTAGTTTTGTCGTGGTAACACTGTTCGCTCGTCGGTCGAACTCTCTTGTGGCAAAATACCGTCAGATTAGAATCGCTAACAACTACGAGACTAACAATGAGTAAGCAACGGCTGAGCCCACAAGGAATAGTTCATGTCTATACCTGTTTGTCGCGCAGTATTTGGTTTGCCTGTAAAGCCGTCGTACCGGTGTAGGCGCATCACTCTTACGAATTAATTTGTGAAAAATTGGAAATTGGTGTAGGCTAGGGGATTGATTAGGTGTCAGTGGTAGAACTTGCGGGACACTACTAGGATACAAAGCTGGATAATAAAAAAATAATAATCGCCGAAATAAGTGAAAATCGGTATTAAATTGAAAATTAATAAGTAATGAAAAATAAGACTTACTAATGTGTGTGCAATTATAGGAAACGAAAGTCAGAGGAACGTAGCGTCGAAAGAAATCAGAAAGCCTAAATCTGTAGAAAGTACAGGGCAGAGCGAATACGAGGACTACGCCAGCGCCGAAACGGCACAAACCGAATAGGTAGGTGGAACACGTGCAGGCGTCGTTGGAATGCAATACAGTTAAGTTTTTACGGTCTGGCGATAATTTATGGATATGTAGTTTTAGCTTGACGATGTCCACTGTGGACAAACGTAAGTTACTGTTATTCTGAAGGAGGTTGGGTAATCCCGACTGAAACCTAGAGAAATTCTAGGTAAACGGTGCAACTGAGGCTGTTGATTATAAGAATTAAAATTAATATTCATACAGTTGCTGACACGGCCGCGAAATGTTGATGTTGAATACAGAAAACAGTTGTACTATAAACACTCATTGTACGGTTTCAGTGTGACCTGAAGGAGGTTAAGGTGACGTTTTCACGAAAAAAATCTACGACCCGCTGCCGCACTGCGCGCGCACTATTCTTTTTCTGGAGCTGAAGATGACTTGCGCATCAGGTTGTAACCGATTGTCTGAATTTAAAAAAATTGTGCGTTCCTTAGAAACTGGCAGCCAGTGTACATCATCACAATTTGCGGCTCCGTACAACATTGATGGGCTGCTCGCCGTTCAAACGTACGCACGCTGCTCTGCCCTTCGCGAAATTATTCTGCAACACGAATCCCGGATGCCACAGCCGGGCGCGCCCTCCTCAGACGGCAAGAGACCCCCCTCAAAAGCAACGGCCTGACGAGCAGTGACGTACAGCATGTCGCCGCGGCAGCGGAGGGAGGGAGGATAATCCAATCCCGCAGTCAGGCCGCCCCGCGCGAGGCAACCGCGAGGGGACGGTAAAAAAGACGGATTGTGTCGCGAATTACAGGGCCAGTCGCTTTTGTGAGCGGCCTAAAAGGCCACAACGCCAGCCAGCCAACACGCCTAATCCCGGCGGGGCATGCGCTGCGGAAACCCGACCGTGCTGCGCCTTTCATTAGCGGCCCGTGGGACCGCGTGGGCCTGAGGGCGACCGCCCCGCACAAAGGTGGCAGCACCGGCGCCGCTGCAGCTACTTGTTCCGCCGTTTAGCGGGCGCGCCAACAGCTGGACACAGCTGTGACCCCATCTGACCGTCCACACACACACAGAGAGAGAGAGAGAGGGAGAGAGAGAGAGGGGGAGGGGGAGAGAGAGAGAGAGAGGGAGAGAGAGAGAGGGAGGGAGGGAGGGAGGGAGGGAGGGAGGGGGGATATGGAAGAAGGAAAAGTGGGAGAGTAACTGTTGTAGACAGGTCTATTGACGCGAATACCTATTCGAGTATAAGCTTTTGTTTCCCCGCCGGGGCGCTACTGACTCAAGACTCGACGTGCCGCTTAAAGTGTCAGTCTAGCCACTCCTCTCGCACAACACCTCTGGCTCCCTCTCGTAGGCATACAAGTATGACTCTGCATTGTACACTGTCCTAAAGTCCAGTCACTGCCCCTCTTTTGTGGTCATGATGTATACTTATACTCCATACGTCTTTTATTTCATTTCAGATGGCGGGCACAAGTACCTACTGTGTGGAAGAACGTGTTCTGGTAAGTGCGTGGGCTCATGAACGTGGAGACACCGGGAAAGTCTAAGCGGTGTGCAACGGAAATTTGCGGCACGATTCCTTAAAGAAGCACCACCAAATCGCACCAACCTGCGATGGTAAAAGAAACTTCAGAATCGGGTCCATTTTAGATCGAAAGAGGACAGGTCGACCATCAGCAAGACAACAAACATTTGCAGCAGTGATGGTTTCTGTCACCAAATAGCCCATAAAATCACTGCGGGAAAGATCATCTCAACTTGGAATTCCCAAAACGATTATGCTGGCATACATGGTTCAAATAGCTCTAAGCACAATGGGACTTGACATCTGAGGTCATCAGTACCCTTGACTTAGAACTACTTAAATCTAACTAACCTAAGTACATCACACACATCCATGCCCGAGGAAGGATTCGAACCTGCGACCGTAGCAGCAGCGCGGCTGCACACACGAAAAAAAGATTTTGCATTACAATCTTTTAGACCAACATTCGTATATGAGTTGTGTGATGAAGACATGCGGCGAAGACATGAAAGTTCCACATATGGGCGAAGTTTTCTTCTCAGAAAAAATGTGCAATTTGTCGATGTTGTCGGAATAGGGACATTTTTCTGGAGCAAGTAGAACCCACACTCTTATGAAGAGTAACAGAATAATACCCCACATTTTATGATTTGCACTGCAATGTCCAGCAGGCGTCTCATAGGGCCGTATTTTTTTGACGGTTCAGTGAGCCAACACTTGCTTGTAAATGTCGTGTATATGATTTATTCCAGAGCGCCAGAGACTGAACATTCTTGGTGACAGTTGGTTTCAACAAGACGAGTTCCTACCCACTACGCTCTCTGTGTTCGATAATTCTTGGATGAAGTGTTACTCCAGAGATGGACAGGGAGCCATCAGTGCATCGGCCAGCGCCTATCGAGGGACCTCCGAGAAGTCCAGATCTGACGTCATGCGACGATTCCATTTGAGGTAGAAGCAAGTAGTATGTCGCGAGACAACGATACCGTACAACTGACGAACTGAAGCAAGTTGTCAGGGAGGCATTCAAGGAAAACACACTGTCTCTGTTTTGGAAAATGCATCAGTTTGTGCAGCTACAATGATGGTGCCCATTCTGATGTCCCGGATCACTAAAACATGATGGAACGTAAAGTACAAACGTTTAAGAAAATGAATTTCTGGTGCAAGTCCGTTATCACTGTGAATAAAATTCGTCTACATCGCTATTCACATTTAACTATTATGACTTTTCGGTACTATCATCATTATATATCAAAAATCTTAGAACTTGCAGAACAAGGTTCAGTGTCTGTATTAAAACCTTCGCGTTATCAGGGCATCGATATTTTCTTAAGTTTTCCTTCCTTCCACGGTCTCTGATTTGTCTTTGGCTGTAACTTTTTTAACTAAGGTAAATGAACTTGCCCTATGGACTGCTTTTGCTTTGGAGCCCCATCTCTAGCCTACGAAACCTGGCTTGCTGAGCTAGATATAAGTAACTGAAAGAGTTCGGAACTGTCCAGGAAACCATGGTTTTCATTTTATCTTTTCTCGTTGTGCAATTTCTGGTCATTAGCACGTGTCTAAGGAATGACACACTGAAGACTATCATTCCGAGTTTTCAAACGCCCCAACAATTGCTGTGACTGTCGCTTACTTCATATCGCGGGCATTTTCAATGTATTTGCTAACGTCTGCGTTAACAGAATGTCGACTGTAAAACGCCTGTCTCTATTTAGACTTCATTATAATTTCCAATGTTTCACCCTTTTCGTCCCTCTGTTATGAAACATTCCAATCACGTCCATAGCTTCACATTTTAGCATTATGTAGCTCTTTTATCACTGTTATCAAATACGTTATGGCAATGTAAACTTAGGCAGATACACTACCTTTAAAGTAATTTGATACTTCGTTCCCATGTTCGAGTGACAACTTGAAACAATGCTGCTAAAGAAAGCTGCCAAGTGAGAAAGGCCAGATCGACTTTATAAAAACTAGAAACGTTCTTACATTATTTGCCTGCGTTGATTACCGTGTTGCAACGTAATTGCAGGTCCTGACGCAAACTGATGACAGTATTTCTTCAGACAGAACTACTGTGAACTAATCGAAAATTCTCAAAGAGAATACAGCAGAATGAAAGAATTCCAATAGTCATCAATTCCCCCCCCCCCCCCCCGCTCTCTCTCTCTCTCTCTCTCTCTCTCTCTCTCTCTCTCTCTCTCTCTCTCTCTCTCCTTTACCGATTTTCTAACTGTGTAGTGCGTACTTTTTATTTCTCCACTGTCCACTGTAGTGCCCATGATGCACAAAAATGCATTTCACCTCATAAAATGTTTTAATCATAACGTTTGTTCCTTCCTCCAGTCGAAAATTCTGCTCGTTAGGTCCTCTGTAAACGAAGAGGAGGATATGTGAGTGACGAATCGGAATAGACTCCGTGTCTCGTTCTTTTTACAAGAAAGTCAATTTAAAAACTACTAGTAGCACAGCAGTGGCAAAGCGGCGGGACAGGAGAAAAGCTATTCCTGGTAGTCGGCCGAGACCGGGGTAATTTACCAGCTTCTAAAATGGAGTGACTGATGTCGAGAACTCTTTCTTTTGTTTTATTATCCTGAGCCGCTTCAGGAAAGGCACCGGCTTTCACTCTCGCGGAGAGGTTAAAAAAGAAAGAAATACCCTTTCAAGTTCTCTTTCACGTAAACACAAAACGCCAGCAATAAAAGCATAGCCGGCAAGGGCCTTTATGATCTGTCGCGTCGCGACAGACAGCTAAGCAGCTTGCTCCTGCCTGCTCTCTGTAGCGCCCTTGACGCACAAGTGGCTGCCCGTTTACGAACTGCTGGCTGGCCACTGCCTTCTTACGTGCGCGACTTCATGGGTGCACTTCGGGTGAAATGGTTCCAGCTCTTACAAAAAAAATGTAGCCGAACGGAGAATAAAGTGAAGGGTTCGGTGGAAAAAAGTGCTAAGCCGCAACAGCGTATTTTCAGTTATTGCATGTTGTGAGTTTCATCAAATTCTGAGGCGAGAAAATACGTATATAATACAGGGTATTTCAAAAGGAATGACCTGATTTGAAATTTCATATTTATTGATAAAAACGTATTACAGACGTGGGATAAATTGCAACCGCAAGATCTTCAAGTGTTTTCTTTAAAGTCAGTACCGCCATTAGACTTGTTTATTTACAGTGTTACATTTACACTTACACAATCATGATTTCGGCTTAAAAAGTGCCAATTATCAAGTGTTTTTATGTGTTATAAATTGCCTGGGATGGCATACTGTCGTATTAAAATCCACTATCAGACTTATTCTCTGCCAGAAATATCGACTCTTAAACAATGTGTCTAATAGTGGACTTTAATACAACAGTATGCCATCCCAGGCAATTTATAACACTTGATAATGGCACTTTGAAGTCGAAATCATGATTGTGTAAGTGTCAATGTAACACTGTAAATAAACAACAGTCTACCGAGCAGGATGGCGCAGTGGTTAGACACTGGACTCGCATTCGGGAGGACGACGGTTCAATCCCGCGTCCGGCCATCCTGATTTAGGTTTTCCGCCATTTCCCTAAACCGCTGTAGGCAAATGCCGGGATGGTTCCTTTCAAAGGGCACGGCCGACTTCCTTCCCCGACCTTCCCTAATCCGATGAGACCGATGACCTCGCTGCCTGGTCTCCTTCCCCAACCAACCAACCAACCAACCAACCAACCAACCAACCAACCGTCTAATGGCGATACTGACTTTAAAGAAAAATGTTATGACTAGGGCCCTGCATTATGAAAAAATTATTCAAGTTTTTTGCTATGCTACAGAAATGCTCTGTGTGTCAACCAGCAGTAGCACGAACAACATGAAGACGACAAGTAAACTTGTCGAACTTTACACATTGTATCTGCTTGTAGAGAAGTTATGGCACCTGTTAGTCTGTTCTTCACACTTCTGCATCACGAGCTAAAAGAGAGATAAGGACACTTTCACGTATCAACACAAGAAAAAAGCATATAGGGTCATCTTTGGCAATCTAGGAGACCAAGACTGTGGGGCGGTGTCTTCGTGTCCCGGCGCCCTATCCTGTTGGAAAATGAAGTCACCGGACTACCACTAAAGTTGTGGAAAAGCTAATTCTGCAGCATTCGAAGAAATCTCGACACTGGATAGGACGCACGGTACCGCGAAACGCTGTCCTCCAAGATGACCAGACATGAACATGCAATTTTTTCCTTTTGGCGATATGAGAGGGAAACTGTCCATCTCTCCATTAAATCTTGACATAGAAGTGAAGTACAGAGTATCACCCGCAAAAGCAGACACATCGTGTAAGGTTTGTGATGAATTTAGCTATCGTCTACACGCTGTTCGTTGTTCAAATGGCTCTGACCACTATGGGACTCAACATCTGAGGTCATCAGTCCCCTAGAACTTAGAACTACTTAAACCTAACTAACCTAAGGGCATCACACACATCCATGCCCGAGGCAGGATTCGAACCTGCGACCGTAGCGGTCGCGCGGTTCCAGACTGAAGGGCCTAGAACCGCTCGGCCACAACGTCCGGCACACGCTGTTCGTGCTGTTGCTGGTGGACACACAGGGCATTTGCAACCGAATAGCTGAAACTTCACGATTTTGAGAGTATTTTGCAATGTATCACATGTTTGTAGTGTCTTTATCAATAACTAACGGTTTTTGAAATCAGGTCGTTAATACAGAAGACAGAACTTTCTAGCTGTACATATTGAATTACTTGGAACCGGCAAATTTCACTCTCTAATATGCAACAGGTAATGTGATCAGACTACTTGTTACTAAATTGAGGTTAAGACTTCATTCCCCCATAAATTACCTCCGAAAGACTCAGCTGCAATGAAATGAATTATTTGTGCCGCATGATCTTTGTAGCTCCCTTTTACGGAACATTCAATGGCATTTATGGGCTAAAGAATCTTGGACAGGGCTTGTAACATTCGTAGTTGGAGTGATAACGTAATGTGTTTTCAGACATTTTACTAAACGGCGAAAATTTATCTTCCTTGTGAGTAATGCAGTGAAGTTATAGATCGCTGTTTAGAATGTCGTCGTCGACTGCTCGTTCAAGTTCTCGGCGAAATCTGAAACCTTACGACGGACAATTATTTTCTCGCTACAGATCGTCCGGCCTTCGTGTATGTGCTGTGACAGCATTCGTAATCAAAAATGGATTGAGGGTCCTAATTCGGATTTCATTAAATACTTTTGAATGAAACTTCCTGGCCAGATTAAAACTCTGTGCCGGACAGAGACTCGAACACGAGACCTTTGCCATTCGCGGGCAAAAGCTAATCAATTAGAAGGAAAAAAAAAAAAAAAAAAAAAAAAAAAAAAAAAAAAAAAAAAACATGAGCGAGCCAGTTGCCTTGTTAACTTATGAAGAACACCTCCGTAAAATTTTCGTAAACAAGCTGGGCCAATCACAACACATTAAAACTATCACCACATTCATTTGAAAGTCACTTAAAATAGAGGGTAGATCTGCCACTGAACTCCGTCTAGAAATAAAATACAGTCTAATAAAATGTGGCACACAGTGATCTTTACGCTACAAGCAACACACACACACACACACACACACACACACACACACACACACACACACACACACACACACAGGAGAGTCCTTTCGCCGGAGCAAGAAGCCATGCGACATAGGGCTACGGCCTGTGCCAGGGACATCCTTCACCCTTCGTGCCTGAAAGGCGGTATGCCATGACTGTGTTGCGTGCCCTACTAGCCGCAGCTTAGTATCCGTCACTTCCAGCCACTCGTATGACTGCATCGCAACTTCCGTAGTGTCTCCGCTGTATTTACAGAAAATACAACAGAATTATTTTGTTAATGTATTCATGTGTTGTATGAGACGTTCGCGCCTAACTTGTTCCATTCTAGACAAATGAATTACACCAGTGTGGATATTCTGGAAATGAAAACCTAAAAAAAAAAAACTAAATTTGTGTCAAGCATTTGAGCATCATGCCAACAACGCCTGAAAAAATAATTTTCAATACAGCCAGTTCTAGGCAACAGAATTTGTATTCCGCATTCAGTAACACATCTAGCTGCACCACTGTTACCCACCAACTATACACGTTTGTCTACACATCTGAAGTCCGTTACGACCTTGAAGGACTCAGTCTCTCACACTATTACAGTACTGTCCTCTGTAATCCCAGCACCGTGTCTCCGCATTAGCCGCGATACGCTGCGTTCCTCGTGCCGTTTCACGTTACGACAGCCCAGACGGCTGCACGACGAGATGAAAAGTAATGCTCCGTTCGCTACGGCCGTGACCGCGGCGGTGTCAAAAGGATTCCACGCCAGATAAAAGTTCTGACGGGTGCTTAACCCTGCGGGTCGACGAGGCATTCCAGAGGTGTGGCGGGCGCCAGAGAGGAATGCAGAGCCGCTGGCCAGAGATGTCATCTGATGAGGTCCAGAGATAACGGCATAAACTGTGGGCTGTCGCTCTGCTCGCCCGGGAGGCAGTCACAAAGGCGGCCAAGGCGAACGCAGCGCATGCGACCTTTCAGGGGACAAGAGGGTCAGCGCACCGGCAGCGCGCTCTATTCACGGCGAAATCTCGTTTATGGAACGCGGTAAATGAAACGCTATTCTGTATTCATTGGCTCGCTGGCTGGCGCGACATCGGCTTCGTAGCTCCGCTACCAGAGGGCAGACGAGGTTCCAGACTCCCAGCAAAGGCTCTCGATCGCCAACGTCTTCCGCCTATATAACATTGCATCGACGTATACGGGAGTTATCGTTTCTCCTACAGTCAATCAGGATAACTTTTTACCAATCAGAGTATCTTTGTACCACTTTTGTTTCGGTCGACTGCTGCTCTACCTTCTTGCATTATTTTCAATAAAAGTAACAGTTTCATTACCTCTGCGATTTATAGTTAGTATTTCGGTGGTCTTTCCAAGTTCCTTCAAGCTCATAGCGTTCTGATTATCCTTTAATTGCGTTGGCTGTGAAGAGAGGGTCTAGCGACAGTGATTTAAGTTGAAAAGTGTCAGGTCGATTTAAACACCTTGATACTCCAAAAGTAAACCTGCCCAATATCGCAAGTTCGTATCGTACCAATGTGTCACTAATAAACTTAAGTTTAACGATTTTGAGCGCCAGTGACGGTAGGTGCATATTCTAAATGAGGCTACCAACGCTTCCGACACGTGCAACCATCTCCTGAGTGTTCCGTGAACTTCAATATTTTTTTTCATTCATGTAAAAATTTGTTCAAGCATTGAGAGGTTAACACTGTTTGTGTCTACTTATTAACGCCTTATTTCCTTCTTGCACGATAAATGTACCCGGAGCATCACATACAGGAAGATTTTTTTTTTTTTTTTTTTTTTTTTTTTTTTTTTTTTTTTTTTTTTACGGCTGTCTATAGTCATCCTGAGCGACAATGTAGTTTGTACCATCATTAAAACTGAAATTTTACTCATTAAAACTGAAATTTTACGCATTTTAAATTTTCCAAGCACTCGATACCTACAGATATAAAATGTTACATGTCTTATGTAATGTATACTTTGTGTCCAGTATTTTCACAAAATGGTAAAAAGTTATTTCGAGTAAGTGTACTTCCTACGATCTGAGAAAAGCGATGCGCCGTCACAATGACAAATTAGTGAGAGTACACACGGTCTGAGAAACAGTGTCTGTTGATACAGGCAGTTACGTCTTCAGCTAAATGTAATTCCTCTGGCGCAGTGAGCAAATAATTTCACGTGACTATTATGTATAGTCTTACACTGTCTCTCGAAAGCAGTGAATATAACTCCCAAACTAAAAGTTATTCATGTTCTATGAAAATGGTTGATGTTAGCAACAGCATTATCATTTAATGAAATAAGGGCTGAGGAGGTAAAAAATTATCAGCACGACGCTTTTCGGCATCATCATCATCATCAGATACATTCCAGTCACACGACACTGTAGGTTTATCTGAGTGCGAGGAGAATTATTTGCTGAGTGTGACGGTGAAGGTATCTAATAAAATTTGATTCTATACGGAGAGTCATTAATTTCTGTGTATGCTTCTAAGTCTAATGGTTTAATTGATATATTGACTTGCGCTTATACTAGAAATTTGTATGACGTATAAAGCACAGTAATAAATACACGATCATCACTTAGAATATTTTCACATTGAGATGCTTGCATTCCAAAGACAGTTAACTGCTACGATAAACTTATTTCAGTTGTTAATATATACAAACAATTAACACAATGTTTTTAATATAATCATTTATAACATTTCTTCATTGTGTTCCAAGATGTGATAACTTTGAAGAAAATTTAGCTTTTTGGGCGGGGGTAATAAACTGCCACTTCAGTGAACAGGCACAGTTCACGGCTGGACTGTAAATTTCTGTATGTCACATCACTTCGACGCGGAAATGGGTCTATGTTCCTGCCTAAGTCAGATAATTTCTTTTGCGTTCTTTCTACTCATTTATCTTACTCGTTTATCTTGCTACCGTGTAGGACATTTTCTCACCCGCAGATTTTCTTAACGCCACAAACGACACGACTGACGTATTACACCTTCACTTCCCATTTTCGGTCCGTATACACCATAAATATCTGGATAAATGTCAGCACCGTTGGCATGTTTTACATCCTCAAACCGTGTTGCAGGGTGGCAGATTTCAAATTTGGCAGATTTTCTGCCCCAAACGCTCGACCTGAACCAGCAGTTGCAGGTGAACGAGTAACAATGTCTTCTCGGGCTTCCAACCACGTCAATTGGTTAAAATGCCACTGGCATTCGAGCAAGCACTTCTTGGCCATCGTCACGTGGAATGACTGCCGATGGGCTGCTGGGAAACCCTTACCTACTCTAGATGGCGTCTATGACGTCACTGGTGCTCGCAGCATCTGGGCATACTTAGACGCGCCCGATGCGTCGGCTTCTACCTCGTCGTGGCTGGGTCGCTAACCCGGCAGGAGGAGATGTCAGAGCGTACCAGCAATCTTTCGGCAGTGATTCCACTTGACAATGGACAAGGTGTGCCTGATCGAAAACTCGCGCCATTTTAACAACTTGACGCTCCTTGAAGCCCAAGAGCATTTCATTCAACGTTACCGCCGCAAGACACTGCATTCTTACGATGTGTGATTAGATTTTAACAGTCAGATGCCAACTATAGTTGGGACGTAGCAGCGACAAGCACTGTCTATAGGCAGACAGAACGCCGCTCCGTGGCGAAATAAAACCTCTTAAAGATTATCTCTTGGAAAATAAAATTCACGTACGGTTTACATCTCTGCAGTGACTTCTAACGTGACAAAAACTTATTCCGAGTTTCAACTAGGACCGAAGTTACGTCTTTTGTTGAAACAGGCCGAATTTTCCGCGTCCAAAATAGATACCGATTTGGGAGCTGCCTGGCACAGCGCTTTGTGCAACGGATGGGACGACGCGGTGTTAAGGAGACATCACCGCTATTACTGGTGTATTCGCGTTTAGCTAGCGGGAGCTGTCCACCCCGGTAGCTATAAACTGCCAACTACTTTGAATTGTGCTGAAGTTAAAGCGCACTTCTTGTTCGAGTTTGCTTTCAAGTATGTTTTGAAATAAGCTTTTTGCACTGAGCTATCAATTTTCTTCTTTGTAGCCCATCATGTACCGGTGAAGTTTCGCCATTGGCATTTTTTTCCCCTTAAAAGCACGGGTTAATGATGTTTCTGAAACTAACTGTCGTCTGCACACATTGTGTGCGATGAAGACAGAATCCTTCTTGCACGACAGTTTCTTCAAACCGGGCTACAAGCGCACTGTCTCACCGTGTAAGAAGTCTTCTGTTCCCAACCACTTCCGGTTCTACTTGGAAACGGCGGTCACTGCATGTATAGTCTCCATGTATTCATGGAAAATTCTTAGTATTTCAATAAGTGAAATGCTGCAGTTTTCATTTTTTGTTGGCTTAACTGCAACATACAAACATCTGCGGTTTTGTAATTAATGACGGAGGTTTATATAGAGCTGCCTGTTCCAGGAGAAATGGTCAGTATACAGGAACACGGCACGATCATTCGAAGCAAAAATGCCCAGTAAATATGGAATCAAAAATACATACCTGAAGAGCTGTGAGCGCTTTTTTTTTCAGCGGATGAGATGTGTTTCATAGCACCGCAGATTACCAAATACTCATAGCTCTTAAGGAATCCATTTTGGACTTCTTGCTTCGAATAACCGTTCCTGCTATATCCCTGAATACTGAACGTTCCTGTTGGGGACACCCTGTGTAGCTAATGTCGAGGTTTGAAAACCAAATTTTTAAGTTTGTTGCAGTTAATTTACGCAGAAGGTCACAAGCATTAAACTTCACTCACACTACACCTTGGAAACGGCATACTTTTGAACAATAACAAACTGCAGACCCGGTGGTAAACCGGTTCGAATCATGGTGGTTGAAGAAATTTTCACTGACCGTATTTGGCCGGCAAGGGTAAGAGAGGTGGTGGCATAAAGTTCCTTATCACCAGACATTGCGCCAGTGTTCCGGTTTAAATACCAAACCTCACCGCAGTGTCTCGCGAACTGAGATTATGTGACCCTGTTGATTGCGATCCCTGTTAGGTTTAAGTAATTCTAAGTTCTAGGGGACTGATGACCTCAGAAGTTAAGTCCCATAGTGCTCAGAGCCATTTGAACGCCTGCTTGAAATGGCTTAAAAGTTTGTGGCGCCCTCCATCAGTGATGCTGGAATTCATTATAGTGTTGGCCCACCCTTAGCCTTAAAGATAGCTTCCACTCTAGCAGGCATACATTCGAACAGTCGTGAAAATCACGACCACACCATTAACACCACCGCCTCCGACTTTTACTGTTGGCACTACACACGCTGGCAGATGACTTACTGGGCATTCGCTATACCCACACCCTGCCATCGCATCACCACATTGCGTACCGTGATTCGTCACTCCACACATCGTTTTTCCATTGTTTATGCTTCTTACAGCAAGCGAGGCGTCGTTTGGCATTTATTGGCGTGATGTGTGGCTTATGAGCAGCAAATTTTCTCACCTCCCGCCTCACTGTCATAGTACTTGCAGCGGATCCTGATGAATTTGGAATTCCTGTGTGATGATCTGGATATATGTCTGCCTATTACACATTACGACCCTCTTCAGCTGTCCGCGATCTCTTGTCAGTCAACAGACGAGGTCGGCCTGTACGCTTTTGTGCTGTACGTGTCCCTCACGTTTCCACTTCACTATCACATCGGAAACAGTGGACCTAGGGATGTTCAGGAGTGTGGAAATCTATCGTACAGATGTATGAGACACGCGTCACCCAGTCACCTGACCACGTTCGAAGGCCAAGTGTTCCACGGAGCGCCCCACTCTGCTCTCTCGCGACGTCCAATGACTACTGATGTCACTGATATGGAATACCTGGCAGTAGGTGGCAGCACAATGCACCTAATATGAAAAACGTACGTTTTTAGGGGGTGTCCGGATACTTTCGATCATATAGTTTAAGTACATCTGAATGGTACATGATGTAGTTTGTTCAGCACCGCCTGTATGCAAAAAAGCCAAGTGCGAGTAGGACTCGCACATTGAGGGTTCTGTACAAACTTGATTATCTACATATACAGTCCATCCACTCCGGGAATCGAGAACTCGATCATTTTTGCCTGTTTGCGACACTGATGCTGGCAAGATACCGTCCCGTTAGTTATTGGATTTTCGAGTGTTTTAATTTCGGAACTAATAAATGCGACGTCAGGTTGTGCAGAACGGCGGCCACTCTTAAGAATTAGTAGTACTCTTATAGTGGCTGGCTGATTTGCGACGGTCAAAGTCAAACATCAGGCAATGAATGACTTCATTGTTCGTATGACGCGTTTCGGACTCCATCCATCGTCAGATGTCAAGAAGCGATATGTGACGATGGAACCGTAAAATCATTCTTTGCCTGATGTTTGATTTTTAGCATTGCGACCCTGTCAGCCTGAACGAAAAACTACTGCTTGTGGTAATTTGAGGTTCGATGTCGGATAACAAATGACAAAATATTTTCTTCTTGTAATGCAATAGAAATTAACAATTTTCGGATTTTTTCCTTTACTTGTAGTGTGCAGCCTTGTTTCTTACCTAATTTCATGATTCGATATCAACGAGAAGCGCCCTGTGGGGTTCGATGAGTGTTTTTGCGTCTATTGAAATAAGTGATAGAAACGACTATCTTTTGACTGTACTGACTGAAAAAAGCTTCAATGTTTTGCACCGTCAATCGACAATAAACCCCAGTGTGTGACATTAATCCCAACTTAATACGTCTATTAGCTCCTGAGGGGGAAAAAACAGGTTTTTAACAGTCGTATGGTCAGTCAGACAACGAAGTGATACTATATGGTATAAGGGTTCCGTTTTTACCGATTGAGGTACGGAACCGTAAAAATACAGACAAAGGTGGTCGTAAATCATGGCACATCTGCAACTTCTTAAGGAGGCGACTGGACTTGGATATTTACTTTCGTGACTAGCGTTGCAGTAATGTCTGTGGTTGGGAAAGTGAAGTGAAAAAGACATCTGCACCGCATCTCCGAAGGCGCAGGACAGAACAGCGGTAGCTCCTATCGGAGACGATATTAAGGTGGGAACGCTCGATAGGCAAACGGAGGCCGGCGGTGTGCAACCGCAGACCTCGGTGTGCGCACAATGTAGCCCGCGCTCCTTTGTCAGGCGGGCTGTCGCAGATTGGATTAGATTGCGGCGAGGCACAATTAACGCGATCCGTTGCTGTGTGTGCTCAGCCGGCGCCCGACAAAGACGTCACGGGATGTAACGTTTTCGGGGCGCGCGGTCTGGCCGCAAAGAAAATTAGGCTGCGCATTGTGGCGCCGCGGGCCCACCTGTTGTGTGGGTTCCCCACAATCCCCGGCCGGGCCTGGCTTCCACTCGAGTGGCGGCCGTCTTATCTTAGCCCCCTGCCGGCGCGCCTATTATGCCCTTAGAATCGACCCTCTGCGGCTGCCACGTCTTTACTTTGTATCGAAAGGGCCCCCTCGAGGAACAGCCTCCTCCCCCTGCCCCCGCCTCCTTTTTGTATATCGCCCAATTTCGTGGCCGTGGCTCCGGAGTGGGGGCGTTGTGTAGCGAAGGAACACATGTCGCAGGTATTGTGGCGGCGGCAGCTGTGGGACCCGCATGCCGAGACAATAGGCGGCGCTTCCTGCAGCAATCTCTGCCCGCCGTCTAAACACGACGCGCCCTATCTCGCATGCGGGCCCAATTCTAACGGCAACTCTTTCCGACCTCTCCCCCTCACTCTTTCTTACTTTTATTTTAACCGTACCACGTCTCCTTTCGACCTCGCGCGCAATTTCGGACGGTAACCAATTTTTCCATTTTTGTGTTTCGCTTTATATCTCGGCAGCGACAGCTTTCTATTGTTCCCGCAGACGCTAATAGGCGCTCCCCTCAGTTCCTTGTGACTTCTTCCTTGATCATTTTTCTCGTTTCTGTAGGCATTAGCGGCCAACAAAGCACGTTTGTTTAGTATTTTTTTAAATTCAGCTATGGTGACTGATGCTTTAAGATAATTATTCTACTCTCGGTATTCTGTTGAATACAATGTGTAATTACATTGCTATTGTAAAAAAAAAAAAAAAAAAAAAAAAAAAAAAAAAAAAAAATCTTACACGAATTTCTTCTATGACCTCATAGGAACTTCCAGTGAGCATACAGTTACGAAATTAGTGAAATAAATTTTGGCACCATATGCCATCATTATGGTGCCACAGAGAACGTAAATTATGTCCGATCAATTCAGTGCGTGGCAGGTCGCATAGGGCAGGTGACAAAATTTTAATTGGTCACCGTACAAGGAGATATACGCACACATTCCATTTTAATTCATTCGCCGAATCGTCAGTGAATAAATGCCAGTGGACTACGGAAACTCCACGTACTGCAGAGCCATGAAATGGGCTTTGGGAGCTATAAAACTAGACACGAAAAGGTGCAGAGGAACAACGGTAATAGCTTAAGATGGAATTTTATACAAATTAAAACATATTAGTTTACATCCTATATTAACATAGTGTCCCGAATCACGCCCCCCCCCCCCATCTGAGTCAGGGCTAAGCAAATACTGCAGGAAGATGAGATGTAGAGTTTGGAAAATAGGTGAGGGTAATCGAATGAACGTTTTCGTCATCCGTGCCTGCTTGATGAGTACGTGTCGCGGTCCTGCGTATTTCGTGAGATTTGTTTCCATAAACTAGCTTCCTCACCTCACTCTCCTGTGACAACTTTTCTCCAGGAAAACATATCCAGTTTGTGTTTATTGAATGCCTTGTTCGTTGAACAAATGGATGGAGGTTAAAGATTAACGGCTATCATTAAACGTCATCGATAGTGTGTGTGGTGCTACAATGCATAACAAAAATGACGCAATTGCTACAAAGAGAACCAGGATCGGTCATTACTGAAGTGTATCTGTATGTAAGGTCAATGTGCCGCACTTTTAAAGCCGCGAAACTAAACATGGCGCAATGTAACTTAAATAAATTAAAATACCACTTCTTACTTCTTACGTCTTGGCCATCTTGGTGATGAAATTTACCTGAAACAGAAAAAGAAGAACATCACACACTGTATTAATTTGCTTACTGGTAAAATATGATTGCACATATTATTTACACTGCATTTCATTAAAGAATCCAGCTGACAATGCTTACCGAACATTAACTTTTACAGTCAGTTGCAGTAGTTTCATTTTTAAACAAAAGCAAATTTAATAGCATATTAAAATAATTGAGTAGAATGTGAATAGACAGTAGTGGTGGTGGTGGTGGTCGTGGTGGTGGTGGTGAATAGCTGTGTATTCGTTCCGTAAACTTTGGGCTACGCCGGGCGACTGCTGCAAAATTTAGGAGGCTGACGTGTGGGGGCCGCCTATTTCGGTGTTAACGACCTGCTGGGTCAATAGAAGCCCGTCAAAAGCTCCACGCTCACATCCCTCGGAAATTCTAATTAAATAGTTGTGTGGCCTGGCACACACATGGCGCTCGCTGCGTCACGATTCTGCCAAATCTTTCTTGGCCGTATATGTCCCGACATAAGCAAGGTTTCGACGACGTTTGCCACCATAAATGCATTAAGTTATGTGTGACTTAAAACAGAATATAGTGACATGGACATGGATAACTTATAAGAGTCCATTCGGCAGTTTAGTAGGTTCAGATAACCTGGAAAAATGATAATAATGATGAATGGTTTGTGGGGCGTTCAACTGCGCGGTTATCAGTGTCCGTACAAATTCCGAACCTTTGCTCAGTCCAAACTCGCCACTTTCATGAATGATGATGAACTGATGATGACAGCAAAAACAACCAGTCATCTCGAGGCAGGTGAAAATCCCTGACCCCGCCGGGAATTGAACGCGTGACCACGTGCTCGGCAAGCGAGAACGCGATTGCGAGACCACGAGCTGCGGACTGGAAAAATGAACTCCGAAGGGGATGGAAAATTAGGAACATCAGAAAAGAATGCAAGGTTTTTCATACCAGTTATTTAACCCAATTTTCTGGTATACGATTACCAAAATGCATTTACTTCTGCGAATTCTGAAATTTTCCTTCAGAGACTAACGGAAGATAATGCCCGTATAAAAAGATATCACTGAACTTGTTATTAAAATTGGCAGAACGTTTTATGTATTCACTAAATTCCTCACGGGTCTTCGTTCGGAAACCAACTGACTATAAGAGGGATAACAGAAATCCACAGAGGTAAATGATACTGCAATACGTGTTGAAAGATGTTATAAATGTATCATCGGTGCCAATGATAATACCACGAAACTATTTAGAATACGATTAATGCTTTTCTATATGCGCCACTACCAAGCGCAAGCTCCCATTCACTTTCGAATACGTAATTCTTATCTCCATTAACGCTGTTGAAGTCCCATTAATTTGAAGTGTGCAACAGAATCCATAACCACATACGTACGGTCATGTATCTACTGATATGAAAACTTATCTTTTTGATTTATGTACTCCATCTGCCACTGGTGTTCGTTGTAGTGTTGGAAAAAAATTTCACGTAGATGCTACCGCATTCAGATGGAATATTAAAAATACGTATATGGCACTCAGAGGCCCTTACCACCAGTCAGAACACACAAGCTCAATTTTGTGACACAGCTGAGAAACGTTTTTAACCCCTTTCTGTTGAAGAAAATTGTGAAAATAGTCCTGAGCATTACAGAAGAAAGAGTGCAATACAGTTTACTTAACGAATTACCTATAATATATTGGGCAAAATGGGCGCCACGTTTGTTGAATTCAGAACAACCACTACTGAAACAGTTTTTCTACAATATTTAGATTTTAGAAAGAGTCCAGTATATTTTGCGTGACGATTTCATGCTACTGAAATGAAACGAAGCGGAGGGTGGAAACGTGTGGTGGTGCGTCAGAAAAGCAAGAACTAATTAAACTACTGGACAGGTTATTTCTGAGATACAATATGAGTTCTCTTTATTGATTGCCTTGCAAAGGGTAAAACACTACTGCAACTGGAAAATATTGCTCAAGTTGACCGACTAACTAGGTCAAAGGTAAGTTTAAAGCGGCCAAGACTGCATTATGGGTAAACTTTATCTTTCGTCAGGATGACCTGCCAACGCATGTGTTTTGAGAATAAAAAACTACGAGTAAGTGGTTGGACTTTCCTATACATGTGGCACGATCGCTTAGTAGCTAACAACGGGATTACACAAACCCCAAGGAATCGATCCACAGTTGCTCATAGGAATTTTATGTCGGTTCTCTCACCTTTGACAATGATTTGTTAACGTGAATTGTACCGTGGTTGTAAGTACCCCATTATGCAAGTGTAGGTCACTTAAAATGTTGGAGGTGACATGGTCATGCGACGTCAAACACAGCTTCACTTTAAGCTCCCCAGATTTGTGATCCTCCGACTTCCACCTATTTCCACACCAGAAGAAATTCTCTCCGTGGACATGGACACGTTTCTAGCCAAGTTACGAATCATACCCTACACGGGTATATTTCAGAATCTACCTTGAGATACGGGATCAATGAAGTAGACCTCGTCCCATGATCGACATCTACGTCTATACTCCGAAAGCAAAGTTTCGATGTGTGGCGGGTGTATTCCTTTATCACTATCATCCTCCACAGCTTCCCACTCCACCGTTTTTCACTGCTCCTTCTCTGAAGGGTGCAAGGAAGGAACGACTGTCGTTAATCCTCCTCATGGTCTCTAATTTCTCACATTTTCTTATCGTAATCATTTTGTGATAAGAATGTGAAAAGAAGCAATACGTTTCTAGACTACTGTGGCGCGTGCGGCTGGAGTTTATTAAGCATCCCCGTTACACTCTCGGCCGACTAAACGATCCAGTGCCGTCTTTCCCATTGTTGTTGTTGTTGTGGTGGTCTTCAGTCCTGAGACTGGTTTAATGCAGCTCTCCATGCTACTCTATCCTGCGCAAGCTGCTTTATCTCCCAGTACCTACTGCAACCTACATCCTTCTGAATCTGCTTAGTGTATTCATCTCTTGGTCTCCCTCTACGATTTTTACCTTCAACGCTGCCCTCCAATGCTAACTTTGTGATCTCTTGATGCCTCAGAACATGTCCTACCAACCGGTCCCTTCTTCTTGTCAAGTTGTGCCACAAACTCCTCTTCTCCCCAATTCTATTCAATACCTCCTCATTAGTTATGTGATCAACTCATCTAATCTTCAGCATTCTTCTGTAGAACCACATTTCGAAAGCTTCTATTCTCTTCTTGTCTAAACTATTTATCGTCGATGTTTCACTTCCATACATGCCTACACTCCATACAAATACTTTTAGAAACGATTTCCTGACACTTAAATCTATACTCGATGTTAACAAATTTCTCTTCTTCAGTTATGTTGCTCCCCAGATAGCAAAACTCCTTTACTACTTTAAGTGTCTCATTTCCTAATCTAATTCCCTCAGCATCACCCGACTTAATTCGACTACATTACATTATCCTCGTTTTGCTTTTGTTGATGTTCATCTTATATCCTCCTTTCAAGACACTGTCCATTCCGTTCAACTGCTCTCCCAAGTCCTTTGCTGTCTCTGACAGAATTACAATGTCATGGGCGAATCTCAAAGTTTTTATTTCTTCCCCGTGGATTTTAATACCTACTCCGAATTTTTCTTTTGTTTCCTTTACTGCTTGCTCAATATACAGATTGAATAACATCGGGGAGAGGCTAGAACCCTGTCTCACTCCCTTCCCAACCACTGCTTCCCTTTCATGGCCCTCGATTCTTATAACTGCCATCTGGTTTCTGTACAAATTGTAAATAGCCTTTCGCTCCCTGTATTTTACCCCTGCCACCTTCAGAATTTGAAAGAGAATTTTCCAGTTAACATTGTCAAAAGCTTTCTCTAAGTCTACAAATGCTAGAAACGTAGGTTTGCCTTTCCTTAATCTTTCTTCTAAGATGAGTCGTAAGGCCAGTATTGCCTCACGTGTTCCAGTATTTCTACGGAATCTTTTTGATCTTCCCCGAGGTCGGCTTCTACTAGTTTTTCCATTCGTCTGTAAAGAATTCGTGTTAGTATTTTGCAGCTGTGGCTTATTAAATTGATTGTTCGGTAATTTTGACATCTGATTGGAATTATTATATTCTTCTTTAAGTCTGAGGGCATTTCGCCCGTCTCATACGTCTTGCTCACCAGCTGGTAGAGTTTTGTCAGGACTGGTTGTCCCAAGGCCGTCAGTAGTTCTAATGGAATGTTGTCTACTCCGGGGGCCTTGTTTCGACTCAGGTCATTCAGTGCTCTGTCAAACTCTTCACGCAGTATCATATCTCCCGTTTCATCTTCATCTACATCCTCTTCCCTTTCAATAATATTGTCCTCAAGTACATCGTCCTTGTATAAACCCTCTATATACTCCTACCTTTCTGCTTTCCCTTCTTTGCTTAGAACTGGGTTGCCATCTGAGCTCTTGATATTCATACAAGTGATTCTCTTCTCTCCAAAGGTCTCTTTAATTTTCCTGTAGGCAGCATCTATCTTACCCCTAGGGAGATAAGCCTCTACATCCTTACATTTGTCCTCTAGCCATCCCTGCATGGCCATTTTGCACTTCCATCTCTTCTATTAATCCAACCTGATCCCGAGCTGCAGAGCACTACCCTAGAACCGGTCTCATTTTCTAGGGCAGGAATTAGATTTCCGTAATGTCCTTTGCAAGGAGCCTGGGAACTGCTTCTTCTAAATTTTGCTTTATGTGGTCATTTCACTTTATGTCGATACTGGCGTTTATTCCGAGGCATATTGTTCTTGTTGCCATTTCTAGTGATTTGTCGTTAACAGTGTAATCAAATAGCAATCGATCTTTTAACTATTTATGGGCAATACGGTACGACGGTCACAACCAACTGCCAGACCCTGAATCAAAGATCTGTGCTCTGCAGGTTTACTGCATTCCTCAGCGACAGTATGGCGTTGCAAGTGCGGCTACTCACAGATGTTCAATGTGGGCTGTAACTACCGCATGCCAGCGAAACTTGGTAGATAGTCTGATGTGTTAATGCGGAATCGATTTACGCTGGGGGGGGGGGGGGGGGAGTTCCAATTTTATCCACCACGTGCAAATCTGACGCTGTGAATGCAATAAATGTTTCCATATGTAATGATTTGGGATAAAACGTTAAACAAGTGACAACAGCATCGTGTTGAATTTATTACTAACCGCAGTGACATAATTTGTAGTGCGCGCTCGTGGTCTCGCGGTAGCGTTCTAGCTTCCCGAGCACGCGGTTCCGGGTTATATTCCCGGCGGGGTCAGGAATTTTCACCGTCCTCGAGATGAATGGGCGTTGTTGTGGCGTCATCTTCATCGATCTCCAATACGGCCGGAAGAAGGCAACGGCAGACCACCTCCATCTAGAACGTTGCCTAGTACGGCGGTGCGGGTCTCCCGCACCGTTCCCTTCCACTCCGTCAAGAAGCACGGGACTTTGTTTCATTTCACATAATTTTTACAATAAGCACTGGAGACGTTGACGAGATGCTGAACAGCGCCAGATTTGCACCTAGTGGCCAAAATTGGAACTGTCTTTTTCCGCTAGAGTATGGGTTCCGTTTGGCGTGAGGTAATTACAGCCCATACTTTATATGCCCAAGAGTAGCTGCACTTTAAATTACAACTACACGGTAATAACGGTCCTATAACTTTACTTCAGGGGTATCCACGAAATTACCTTTGTGTCTCTCGATTTTGTCCTGAAATGTGCTCTGGTACTACAGCGCAGATCTACAGTGATTTGTAGAAGCCCAGGAACACGGCGTCTTTGTCTATGGCACTTTGGATTTCAGGGTGAACGGAGCGAGCTGAGTTTTCCAAGTTTAACAAGAGGAAATCGATTGTAAACACCAAAAGACAAGATGAAATGCATAATTCACGACGTGTATCTGTGAACGCATAATCTTGGAAACTGCCATGAAATGCAATGGCTACATTATTTGACATACCACATTTGGCAAGCCGGTTTAAGTGTGAATATGACCAGATCTTTATAGACATCGTGCAAAATTGCTTGAAGTCAATCGTGAGAATAGTAAGCAACAGAAACATATGCTTCTTATGGCTGAAACACTGTAATGATTACTCCTTGTCTTCAGTCGAGTGACTCAACTGTAAGCAATTTTGAGATTACTTCGTCACGAAGACTTGAGACACAGTGGCTTATGCCATTTCATATAAGATTTGGTTCTGTCTTTTTATTTTACGATAATCAGGTTCCCTTAATTCTTAATAACACTTAGGACTCAAAAATACAAGAAATATATTGTAAATGACGCAGAAAAAGAAAAAAAATCAACCTTATGCCACATGTGAGGTTAAGTGACGATTGACTTTCATGCCGCTACGAGTACTAGTACAGAACTGAGCGTCGCGACTGTACTCGAGGCACGGCGCCTGCCTGTCCGCCTGCCAGCCGAGATCGGCAGATGGCGCGCTCGATACTGATTAACGAACTCGGGCTTCGCAGTCATTACTTCCGGCTCCGCGCAGACGCGCTCGCAACGGCTTCCCTCCTCCCCGATCGCAGCCAAGTTCGTGTCGTCTCCGCTGCTCCCACGGCTGCAACGTTTCCGCGCCGCGGCAGCGCAATTTCCGAGGCGTGCGCAATGTACTGAATCTTCAGCCGTGTATCGTATCGTTACGGCAACTGCCGGCGGGCGGATGCCTCGAGAGCAGCTCATAAATACGGCTCTCGTAGTGCTAACGGGGAAGTGCTCTACGAAAAGAAGGACTACAACTACCGGTTAACGCAGTAGAACCAAACTAACAACTACGTTCATTTACCGCTGCCACCGCGGGCTTGCAGCTAGAAGCTTATTAACTCGAATTGCACGGCGTCATTAGACAAGAAACTTGGAGAGACCCCGAGACCTGGTAATGTTCTTCTACTGGACAAATGAGAAAAACTGAAGCAAGCGCGAATCATACCGAGGAAACTGGCAAGTTGAAAGGACAGCTTGTAAAGAAACCAAACTGCTGTTACACACTATTGGCCACTAAAATTGCTGCACCAAGAAGAAATGCAGATGATAGACGGGTATTTATTATAAATATATTATACTAGAACTGGCAACTGATTACATTTTCACACAATTTGGGTGCATAGATCCTGAGAAATCAGTACCCAGAACAATCACCCCTGGCTGTAATAACGGCCTTGACAGGCCTGGGCATTGGGGCAAACAGAGCTTGGATGGCGTGTACAGGTACAGCTGCCCATGCAGCTTCCACACGATACCACAGTTCATCAAGAGTAGTGACTGGCGTATTGTGACGAGCCAGTTGCTCGGCCACCATTGACCAGACATTTTCAGTTGGTGAGAGATCTGGAGAATGTGCTGGCCAGGGCAGCAGCCGAACATTTTCTGTATCCAGAAAGGCCCGTACAGGACCTGCAACATGCGGTCGTGCATTATGCTGCTTAAATGTAGGGTTTCGCAGGGATCGCATGAAGGGTAGAGCCATGGGTCGTAGTACCGTTCAAAGTGCCGTCACAACGACGTTTCACCAGGCAACGCCGGTCAACTGCTATTTGTATATGAGTAACCGGTTGGAAATTTTCCTCATGTCAGCACGTTGTAGGTGTCGCCACCGGCGCCAACCTTGTGTGAATGCTCTGAAAAGCTTATCATTTGCATATCACAGCACCTTCTTCCTGTCGGTTAAATTTCGCGTCTGTAGCACGTCATTTTCGTGGTGTAGCAATTTTAATGGCCAGTAGTGTAAGTGTTCAACAACATGAAAGGGAAGCAGTAGTTGCAGCCTATCTCTGTTGTTAGTCAATCTGTACACTGAGCAAACAGTAAATGAAATCAAGCACACATTTTAAAAGGGAATTAACGTTCAGGAAGAAAAGTAGTTAAGTTTGACGTTTGCCGATGACGAAATAATTCTGTCAGAGATGGCAGAGGACTTAAATGAGCAGTTTTAAGTAATGGACAAGATACGTTATGCGTTGGATAAAAGAAAAACAAGGCCCATTGTTAATTACGAAATTAGACACTAAAAGTAGTAAACGAGTTTCCTATTTGGGCAGTAAAATAAGGTCAAATTACAGGGGATATAAAATGCTCAATGACTACAGCAAGAGAAACGTTTTCGAAAGAGAGATTTATTTGCGCCTACGTTCAAAATGTTTTAAATGGCTCTAAGCACTATGGGACTTAACAGCTGGGGGTCATCAGTCCCCTAGACTCAGAACTACGTAAACTTAACCAACCCGAAGAACATCACACACATCCATGCCCGACGCAGAATTCGAACCTGCGAGCGTAGCAGCAGCGCGGTTCCGGACTGAAGCGCCTAGAACCTCTCGGTTAAGGCGGCCGGCTACGTTTAAGTGTCGGGAAGTCTTTTCTGAAGGTATTCCTAGGGAATATAGCTTTGTACGGAAGTGAAATGTGGACGATAAAGCGTTTAAATAAAAAGGAAGAAGCAGCTTTTGAAACGTGGTACTAAAAAGAATGTTTAAAATTAAACTAGTAAACTGGATAACGAATAAGGAGGCGCTGAATCGAATAGTGGATCAAAGAAATGTATGGTACAATTTGAAGAACAGAAGATATGCGAAAATGCGACATCTTGAGATATTCAGCTACCGCCAATTTGGTAATGACGGACAATGCAGGGGCGCAAACATCGTAGATGTAGGCTGCAGTAGTTATGCAGATACGAAGATACGACTACTTGCACACGAGTGTGTGTCCAGCCAGTCTTCCGACTTTCGTAGCTACTACAAATGAATGGACAACAATAGGGAAGGAAATCGGTTTTCGTCTCTTCACTTGACTCTAGTGACTCAGAGAAACCGCAGAAAACTTAAACCAGATACTGTGAAACACTTTCCGCAATACTATGATTCCATTATCTTAACCACAGTGCCAAATCGCTCGCTCGCAGTTAGCGTTCTGCGTGGTTCATCTTAGCTCTGTACCCCAAGTTTAAAGGAAACTCGGGCAAGTATGACTTATAAAACAGTTCTCTCTCTCTCTCTCTCTCTCTCTCTCTCTCTCTCTCTCTCTGCGTGCGTGCTGTTTTATTAAAAGTCATTTCATAGGTATGGGATATTGCCCACGTAATCATCTTGAGAGAGGGGAGGAGCAGCTAAGCATTGTAAAGATGACAGTTTTGCGCAGTCATTAACACGAAGGAGGAGTTGAACAGAACATTGATTTACTAGGAATATTCAGATAGAAAGTGATATTGTCTTACCTTCTTCCGACTTAAGTCTCCTTCCGAACAGCCCTTCGAAAGCCTAACGGTACCGACTGACCAAGTTGTCATCCTTAGCCGACAGGTGTCACTGAATGAAGATAATGGAGTGGAAATGGGGTCAGCAAACCGCTCTCGCGGCCGCTGCCAATTTTTGTGACCGGAGCCACTACTTCTGAGTCAAGTAGCTCCTCAGTTGGTCTCACAGGGGCTAAGTGCACTCCGCGGGCCAACAGCGCTTAACAGACCAGGGCGGTCACTCATCCAAGTGTTAGCCCAGCCCAATAGCGCTTAACTTCGATGGTCTTCCGGGAATCTGTGTTACAAATAGGACAAGGCCGTTGGCCTCCGACTTACACAGGTAGTTACGCCAGACTTCAATCTCGGGGGAAGTCGCGGCACACAAAATGGAAACCAAACATGGTAGCCGAGATCGTGGCGTCAGCTAATAATGCACTCATTAACTGGGAGGGAGCAATTAATGAAACTGTAGCACTAGTCTTATTTTATCGAATAACTTATCTGCATAACAGTGCGATACAGGGACAAACTGAACATGGTATCCTTGTTTTCAACAGACTTGCCTTCGACTCCGTAACAACAACAGAAAAGCAACTGGAATCACTCAACAGAGGAAAGTCCACTGGACCTGACGGGATACCAATTCGATTCTACACAGAGTACGCGAAAGAACTTGCCCCCCTACTAACAGCCGTGTACCGCAAGTCTCCAGAGGAACGGAAGGTTCCAAATGATTGGAAAAGAACACAGGTAGTCCCAGTCTTCAAGAAGGGTCGTCGATCATATGCGCAAAACTATAGACCTGTATCTCTGACGTCGACCTGTTGTAGAGTTTTGGAACATGTTTTTTGCTCGGGTATCATGTCGTTTTTGGAAACCCAGAATCTACTCTGTAGGAATCAGCATGGATTCCGGAAACAGCGATCGTGTGAGACCCAACTACCTTTATTTGTTCAGGAGACCCAAAAAATATTAGATACCGGCTCCCAGGTAGATGCTATTTTCCTTGACTTCTGGAAGGCGTTCGATACAGTTCCGCACTGTCGCCTGATAAAGTAAGAGCCTACGGAATATCAAACCAGCTGTGTGGCTTGATTGAAGAGTTTTTAGCAAACAGAATACAGCATGTTGTTATCAATGGAGAGACGTCTACAGAGGTTAAAGTGACCTCTGGCGTGCCGCAGGCGAGTATTATGGGACCATTACTTTTCACAATATATGACCCAGTAGATAGTGCCGGAAGTTCCATGCGGCTTTTCGCAGATGATGCTGTAGTATACATAGAAGTTGCAGCATCAAAAAATTGTAGCGAAATGCAGGAAGATCTGCAGCGGATAGGCACTTGGTGCAGGGAGTGGCAACTGACCCTTAACATAGACAAATGTAATGTATTGCGAATACATAGAAAGAACGCTCCTTTATTGTATTATTATATGATAGCGGAACAAACACTGGTAGCAGTTACTTCTGTAAAATATCTGGGAGTATGCGTGCGGAACGATTTGAAGTGGAATGATCATATAAAATTGTTGGTAAGGCGGGTTGAGATTCATTGGGAGAGTCCTTAGAAAATGTAGTCCATCAACAAAGGAGGTGGCTTACAAAGCACTCGTTCGACCTATACTTGAGTATTGCTCATCACTATGGGATCCGTACCAGATCGGGTTGACGGAGGAGATAGAGAAGATACAAAGAAGAGCGGCGCGTTTAGCCACAGGGGTAATTTAGTAACCGTGACAGCGTTACGGAGATGTTTAGCAAACTCAAGTGGCAGAGTCTGCAAGAGAGGCGCTCTGCATCGCGGTGTAGCTTGCTGTCCAGGTTTCGAGTGGGTGCGTTTCTGGATGAGGTATCGAATATATTGCTTCCCCCTACTTATACCTCCCGAGGAGATCACGAATGTAAAATTAGAGAGATTAGAGCGCGCACGGAGGCTTTCAGACAGAAAAGGGAGTTAATTACAGTGGCACGTAAAGAGCCCTCCGCCGCATACCGTTGGGTGGCTTGAGTATAAATGTAGATGTAGTGTGGAGGCTACAATCTTCATCCGGCCCCCCTCGTCTACGTTTTCCGTAGTTTCCTTAAACTGCTTCAGACGAATGCCGGGATGCTTCCTACGGCCGACTACGTGTCCCATCCTTGTCAAACATGTAAATACTTGGATATAAGAATTACGTTATCTTTGTTGTCCTTAAATCGTAATAACAACAAATAAATGTCCTTGTGCGGTGTCTGGATGAATACTACTAAGACTACTGCTGCTGCTGCGACGTGGACTCCATGCCACAGTGCACCTAATCATGTTAAACAACATGTTAACGTGCAAAAATGTTTTAAGTGACGAATGTCTTAGAACCAATCAGCCATTCGTAGAGCAACATTTAGCCACTGAGGCGCACAATTTAACAAAACTGCGGGTAGAAATTGGCCTTAGCATTAATGAAGCGACCGCCCCGACATAACTGATATCACGATTGCAGAAGCGTAAAAATTAAATGATGCACTGAAAAGTGCTCGAGACTTCAATACCTCGACCAACGCACCACTACGATCGGTTATTTCGGAGAAGGCTTAAAATACGCTATCATCAAATATGCAACAATACGAGCCAACTTCCTATTACAGGTAACTCGGCTGGCCTCTATATTGAAGAAGTTTGCTTGTAGTTTTAGGTGCGCAGACGGAAGTGCTGCTCGTGTGCTGGGAGCGGCGGGTGAGATAAGCAGCGGCAGGGTGACAGGGCCGTTATATCTTGTTTGCACACCGTTATCGCGCTGAATCACCGCCGCTTTCACGCCAGTATAGGCGGGGCGGGGTGCGTCCCGCGGCGGCCATCAAATATTCACCTCGCGCCCGGCTAAGCCCTCGCGAATCTCCCAAAGAAGCGGCCGCCATCAGCGACGCGCCTTTCTTACTGCCTCGCGCGCGCCAGGCCAAGAACACGTCTACTGCACAATCCATTAGCACTCTACTTGGTCGCCCTTGATCCCATCTCTCAGATTTTTTTATTCCTGGAAAAAGAAGTCTTTTGCCCACTGAAAGCTCTTGACCATTACGTGGTTCCATCTGAACTCTAAGTATGGTCAAAGCACCAGCTAATCACTACTTCCATCTACGAACACCAGAACTTTCCGCATTGCCGCTTTCACCATCCAAATTACCGTTTACCATAGTTTTCCAGTCGATTGTTGGTGCAGGATTAACAACTGACCCTCAGTATAAATAAACGTGAAGTTATGCGTATAACAAGGCAGATCATGCGACTTCAAATAACCACTGGATGAAGTCACATGTATAAAATACGTAGCGGTATACGCTGGGACAGAACTACTACATAAAACTAGCAGACGCCCGACAGAAACTGGAAGAATCCTCTTCGGAAATGTAGTCTATGAACTTACACTCATGGATGCTTAAGTTATTTCGCGAGGGATATGCTCTCCGAGGTACAGGCACGTGGCTTAATCAGTTCGATAATACTGCGTATTACAACAATTACTTAATGCCTAATTGTTTCATTTATCTATATTTTATGATCAACTTTATACTTGGTGTAAAAAGGATACAACAGCATCTACGACGACAGAAACAGCAGGTAACTGGTTGCAGTGCATCAGGAACAAGAATCGTTGGTGTTGATGATGATGATGTTGATGATGATGATGGTTTCGTTTGTGGGGCGCTCAACAGCGCGGTTATCAGTGTCCGTAAAAATTCCCAACCTTTGCTTAGTCCAAACTCGCCACGTTCATGAATGATGAGGACACACAAACACCCAGTCATCTCGAGGCAGGTGAAAATACCTGACCCCGCCGGTAATCGAACCCGGGACTCCGTGCTCGGGAAGCGAGAACGCGACCGCGAGACCACAAGTTGCGGACAAATCGTTGCTGTTATGCCGAAGGTAGCCAAAAACTGCGAAGTTGGTGACAGGACATACGGGCACATGAGGATGTTGCGGGCATACAAACTTTATTGCATTAATACTCGTTTTGTAAATAAAAACAGTCTTTTTCTTGCTGTAATTTATTTTATTTGTTCGAGACGCTCCCCGCCTCTCACTTGCAGGCATTTTCAGTGGAATAGAGAACGATACAGTTTTGATATGATGGCAACGCAAACAAACTTGTTACTGCACTAAGTTACTGAATTAAAGGATCAATATCATGGATCGCGAGTTAGTAATACAAACCAAGCATTGTCTTAATAATTCATATCTTCACATGTTAACTCAATATTAATTTCTATCTTTAAACTGCAAGATTTTTTTTAGCTTCTTGCGTAAAGTAACTGGAACAAGTTTGTGTTACCGCTAACAATAATAACAATGAAGCAATAATTAGTCAAAAAACACTTAGTCAAACGAGAAAGATAATTCAAACATTTAAGTGAATGGCTGGAGCCAAACTCGATGAAGGATGCGTTTACGCTACGCCTCAACAATATAATTTTTAAACAACACTGCATGGTTATATTACCAAACGCGCTACAGGCAGGTGAATCACAATTAACAAAAGAGGAAGGTACTTCAACGTGAAACTGATGATCAAAGAGATAAATATATTGACGAAGAATCTTCGGCTCTGATCAACAGTTGATGACTGATTTGTGGGGCGCTCAACTGCGCGGTCATCAGCACCCCTACGAAGTACCAATTTTTTCACAGTCAAATTTTTTTCACAGTCAAATTTTTTTCACAGTCAAATTTTTTTTCACAGTCAATTTTTTTTTCACAGTCAAATTTTTTTCACAGTCAAATTTTTTTCACAGTCAAATTTTTTTCACAGTCAAATTTTTTTCACAGTCAAATTTTTTTCACAGTCAAATTTTTTTCACAGTCAAATTTTTTTCACAGTCAAATTTTTTTCACAGTCAAATTTTTTTCACAGTCAAATTTTTTTCACAGTCAAATTTTTTTCACAGTCAAATTTTTTTCAGTCAAATTTTTTTCACAGTCAAATTTTTTTCACAGTCAAATTTTTTTCACAGTCAAATTTTTTTCACAGTCAAATTTTTTTCACAGTCAAATTTTTTTCACAGTCAAATTTTTTTCACAGTCAAATTTTTTTCACAGTCAAATTTTTTTCACAGTCAAATTTTTTTCACAGTCAAATTTTTTTCACAGTCAAATTTTTTTCACAGTCAAATTTTTTTCACAGTCAAATTTTTTTCACAGTCAAATTTTTTTCACAGTCAAATTTTTTTCACAGTCAAATTTTTTTCACAGTCAAATTTTTTTCACAGTCAAATTTTTTTCACAGTCAAATTTTTTTCACAGTCAAATTTTTTTCACAGTCAAATTTTTTTCACAGTCAAATTTTTTTCACAGTCAAATTTTTTTCACAGTCAAATTTTTTTCACAGTCAAATTTTTTTCACAGTCAAATTTTTTTCACAGTCCAGTCTAGCCACTGCCGGGAATGATGATGATATGACGAGGTCAACACAAACACCCGTTCTCGGGCAGAGAAAATCCCCGAACCCGGGACTCCGTGACCCAGAGGAAGTAACGCCAGGCACTAGACCCACGAGCTGCGGACAACCAATAGTGAGGTGAATGTATACAGCAGAACAATCTTTAACTATACACGAACGAAAGGGGGCTGCCTTATTTTGATACGAGGACCAAACGAATCCTCAAGATAAATCCGTGCAATTATGATAATGGAGATGATGAAAGAATAGTACGGCTTCGATGGCAAGAATGTATTTCAATACACCCACAAACGAAAATAATTTCTCTTTACTTTGATTATTCATCGAAATGATATAGGGAATTGCCGCCGCCTCATAGATCGGTGGTATGAACTCTGATGCGCTTGGGGCAAGTGTATTCTCAAATTCGACTCAGTACCTCCTCATGGTTCTTCTACCCAGCCCTGTAATGCTCAGCATCTTTCTGCAGTAACCCATTTCAAAAGCTTGTGAACTGTATCGTCTACGTTCCACTCCCATACAAGGCTACATGACAAAGGACTTCCTAACAAATTCGTAGTACATGTTAACCAACTTACCTTTTTCACCAATGATTTTTCTTGCCAGTGCCGGTCTGCATTTGATACCCACTATTTCGCCTATCCCCAGTCGTTCTGCTGCCCAAATAGCCTTACTCTTCTACTACTGTCAACATCTCATTTCCTAATGTGGCTCTCTCAACAATACCTTATTGCAGTCAACTACCTTGCATTACCCGTGCTTTACTTTTGTTTACGTTAATCTTACTATATTTCGAAACAATGTAAAACGATAACGACAATATTAGCAGCAATAAAAGGCTGTTGTTGTTGTTGTCTTCAGTCCTGAGACTGGTTTGATGCAGCTCTCCATGCTACTCTATCCTGTGCAAGCTGCTTCATCTCCCAGTACCTACTGCAACCTACATCCTTCTGAATCTGCTTAGTGTACTCATCTCTCGGTCTCCCTCTACGATTTTTACCCTCCACGCTGCCCTCCAATGCTAAATTTGTGATCCCTTGGTGCCTCAAAACATGTCCTACCAACCGATCCCTTCTTCTAGTCAAGTTGTGCCACAAACTCCTCTTCTCCCCAATCCTATTCAATACCTCCTCATTAGTTACGTGATCTATCCACCTTATCTTCAGTATTCTTCTGTAGCACCACATTTCGAAAGCTTCTATTCTCTTCTTGTCCAAACTAGTTATCGTCCATGTTTCACTTCCATACATGGCTACACTCCAAACAAATACTTTCAGAAACGACTTCCTGATACATAAATCTATATTCGATGTTAACAAATTTCTCTTCTTCAGAAACGCTTTCCTTGCCATTGCCAGTCTACATTTTATATCCTCTCTACTTCGACCATCATCAGTTATTTTACTTCCTAAATAGCAAAACTCCTTTACTACTTTAAGTGTCTCATTTCCTAATCTAATTCCCTCAGCATCACCCGATTTAATTTGACTACATTCCATTATCCTCGTTTTGCTTTTGTTAATGTTCATCTTATATCCTCCTTTCAAGACACTGTCCATTCCGTTCAACTGCTCTTCCAAGTCCTTTGCTGTCTCTGACAGAATTACAATGTCATCGGCGAACCTCAAAGTTTTTACTTCGTCTCCATGAATTTTAATACCTACTCCAAATTTTTCTTTTGTTTCCTTTACTGCTTGCTCAATATACAGATTGAATAACATCGGGGAGAGGCTACAACCCTGTCCCACTCCTTTCCCAACCACTGCTTCCCTTTCATGCCCCTCGACTCTTATGACTGCCATCTGGTTTCTGTACAAATTATAAATAGCCTTTCGCTCCCTGTATTTTACCCCTGCCACCTTTAGAATTTGAAAAAGAGTATTCCAATCAACATTGTCAAAAGCTTTCTCTAAGTCTACAAATGCTAGAAACGTAGGTTTGCCTTTTCTTAATCTTTCTTCTAAGATAAGTCGTAAGGTCAGTATTGCCTCACGTGTTCCAACATTTCGACGGAATCCAAACTGATCCTCCCCGAGGTCTGTATCTACCAGTTTTTCCATTCGTCTGTAAAGAATTCGCGTTAGTATTTTGCAGCCGTGGCTTATTAAACTGATAGTTCGGTAATTTTCACATCTGTCAGCACCTGCTTTCTTTGGGATTGGAATTATTATATTCTTCTTGAAGTCTGAGGGTATTTCGCCTGTCTCATACATCTTGCTCGGCTACCATCCAATAATTATCACAATTTGTTTTAAGGACTTCAGAAATCAATCATGTGGGCGCTGTTATGCACAAAAATGATTGGGACTAGTGACCCGTTTCAGTTATGTTTCATTTTTCTTCGCGTCATCTGTGGGCGGCTGGTGACCTATAGAGTCAACAGCTTGACTCTACAGCGCCTCTAACGGTGGGAAGAGGTCGCTGCAGAGGCACCGCAACGTAATTTCCGGTCCGAGTAGTGCAGCGCAGCGAGGACAAAGCACTGGAGCGCTCCCCAAACGGAGCCCCAGGGCTTCACCTGAGACTATCTGGCGCGTACCTCAGATAACGAGCTATCTGCAGCGACGACATCTCGGCGCCTGGATGCGACCATCTCACAGAGAGCGCGTTACTGGTGGTCGCCGGTCACTGGCCGCGCAGGGTCACACGTCACACTGCTGGAACAGTTCCCCCTTGTAAGCTGACTATACAGCGCCGAGCAACGAACTTACACAGCTTCTAAATCGAAAGCTTTCTTAATTCTCTCTCTGCAGCCTGTTCCCAAAATATCTAGTACCGGGGCCACTCTGCTTATTCAATTGTCTCACGGTCGCTTACGTTAGAGCACATGATAAAGCAAATTATTTGCTTACCAAAGGACTCCCTCAAGTATCCGTTCTACACCTCAAGTTTCCAATCTAAATACCGCAAGCGTAGAAAAAACACCGGTCCATACAACTCGACTATGAAGATGACAGGATAATTTTCCTCCATAAGGGCATGGAAATATCAGACGAAGAATTTGAGCATTGTTGCATAATACTATCGCGAATGGTGGCTTCAAGTTAGCCTAGTCAAACCCGACGTAGATTTTTCCACTTGAGTAACAGATCAGGAGATTGTTTTGATGCAGCGCGCCACGAATTCCTCTCCTATGACTGTCTAAATCCCAGAGAAGAACGAAACGTCCTCAATTATTTGTTACATACAGTTCTTCAGTTTTTATCCCTTACATCTCCCCTAAGTTCCACTAAAGATGTTCCTTCAAGTCGTATCACAAATCACGTCAAAGATTGTCATTCACCCTGCTATGCTGCCGCAAGACTGTATCACCAGTGTTCGACCAAATGTTATAGACTAGGTAATATTTCCTCTGCATACCTTTGCTACCATGGCCTATGTAACTAGTTCACCTTACTTCAAAGGTAAGTGTCTGCAACCTGTGATTACCTCTGAAACTTCCTCAGTCACTGGTGCCTCCTTTACTTTCCCTTTAACATTAATTTTCCTCGGATACAAGGATCCGGAGAATGAATTTTTATTAACATTTGATGATACTAAATACAGTAATTTATGTTTATTGCTGCAGGATAAAGCACTGCATTATCTGCTTATGTTGTTTCGCAGCACGACTATCCAGTATTTAAACAATGCAGAGGAAACAAAAAGGGTGCGGCAGAGCTCTGATGACAAGAAGCCGCGTGGCATATTCGCTATCTATATGACATACCTGATATGTCAGCCATGCGCTTTAGCGGTAGATAATAATATACCACCATCCACAGGAATGACTAATCGTATTAAGCTCTTTATTAACACTATTTTGCAGTGCCTTCTTCCTTTCTTATAGTTTATATTAACATAATTGTTCTACCTTTAATTTTGTGAAACCTCGTTGCATGATTACAGTTAATCCCTCAAATGGACATTCTGCTGAGCTATCTCCACACAACATTACAACTACCTGAATAGTTTTCCAATTCTTCTATACAGTCCAACAACACCTTTCACTCACTCGGGGGCTACCTATCGTGTCAGCTATGTTTTGCTAAGCAAACGACTGTGACTTGTCCCTATTTCGGCGAGATAAGATCACAAAACTGTCACTATGTTGTAATAGATTACCGTATCATACCCCCCCACACACACAAAATGGTGACATGACGCATTTTCTTCACAGGCCCATGATTTTCCATCGATTATCTCTGTAAAAAAAGGACTGAATTATAACACAAACTTAAAAGAACTTACGAATTACACAGCTGTTCAACGAAATCATTTGTCAATTATGACAATCTGAAAAACACACTCTTAATACCATCAGAGCAAAATATTAGGAACAAAACGCAGTTCGTTTGTTTTTCAATGATTAAATACGAAATTTTTGTTCTCGATAGTGATAGGATAAACCATGAGCGTAAAATCTCAAGCTTGTGAACGTTCGTTAATTCTGTCCTGTAATTACTGCAGAAGAGAAATCCTTCTGATTCACTAATGTACTACTACAGCTCTTAACATAAAACGAAACTTCAGTGCATGTTAAGAATCGATTTTAGTGTACTACGCCGTTTAAAAATTTCCATGACTTGTTCCACCATGGGTAGTATTTCGCGAATTATGAAGCACGTCAGAGACAGTCAACACTACCATTAAACGTTGTACGATTTTCGATGATGTTGTTGTTGTTGTTGTTGTTGTTGTCGTCGTCTTCAGTCCTGAGACGGGTTTGATGCAGCTCTCCATGCTACTCTATCCTGTGCAAGCTGCTTCATCTCCCAGTACTTACTGCAATCCATATCCTTCTGAATACATCTCTTGGTCTCCCTCTACGATTTTTACCCTCCACGCTGCCCACCAATGCTAAATTTGTGATCCCTTGATGCCTCAGAACATGTCCTACCAACCGGTCCCTTCTTCTAGTCAAGTTTTGCCACAAACTCCTCCCCAATTCTATACAATACCTCCTCATTAGTTATGTGATCTACCCATCTAATCTTCAGCATTCTTCTGTAGCACCACATTTCGAAAGCTTCTATTCTCTTCCTGTCCAAACTATTTGTTGTCCGTGTTTCACTTCCATACATGGCTACACTCCATACAAATACTTTCAGAGACGACTTCCTGACAAATCTATACTCGATGTTAAGAAATTTCTCTTCTTGAGAAACGCTTTCCTTGCCATTGCCAGTCTACATTTTACATCCTCTCTACTTCGACCACCATCATTTATTTTGCTCCCCAAATAGCAAAACTCCCTTACTACTATAAGTGTCTCATTTCCTAATCTAATTCCCTCAGCATCACCCAACTTAATTTGAATACATTCCATTATCCTCGTTTTGCTTTTGTTGATGTTCATCTTATATATTCTTTTCAAGAAACTGTACATTCCGTTCAATTGCTCTTCCAAGTGCTTTGCTGTCTCTGACAGAATTACAGTGTCATCGGCGTTTTCGATGTAAGCAGCACGAAAGTCTTTTCTTATTTTAGAAACTTGCTTATGATGTTTGAACTATCGTAGGACTTTAACACAGTAAATTATCTAATTAAAAACTTTTAAATAGGACGCGTTACTGAAACGCACAAAAATGTATGAAGTAGTTTTTCCCAGCCCCAAACAGCTTCCTAACCGCACACAGAGAGCCCAGGAAAATTGGGCTAGTGAATTTATAAATAGATGTGACACAATATTTTAAAAATTTAAGACGAAAAATTCACCTGAGTTACTAACAATTTTACTGCAGTACAAATGACATGAGGTGCTGCGTGATTTTCCTAGACGAGTTACGCTTATACCCGGCCACTACTGTCTATCGCCCGCCCGCCGTTTTTCGTTTTAAATTTTACAGGCACTGTCATAGCTATTAAAAATTCAGGAGCACAAATTTTCAGGACTGTCTGTATTTGGGTAAGAATCTACAAGGCGGACAAATAACTTTGTACTTTTTAGTCTGTTTTAAGAATGTACCATAGTAAAGTTTTCTAATCACTTAATTTTCTGGTTTTTAGTTTTATGTGCGCGAAATTTTTCAATATATTTCAAAATTTTGTTGAGGTTACAGCAGCGACGTGGTAAATTTGTGGTATGTTTCAGTTTCTCTTGACCTGGCTTTACCAGGTATCGTCCTTGCCGCGCAACATTCGCTACTGGAACAGGAAAATGGAGAAATACTAGTACACGAAATATCCCACAACACGCACCAAACAAGAACGCGAGCTAATATTGCATTGTCATCATGTTCTGGGCTATGGTAGTTTCACGTCTATAACTAGTCGGGGAAGTTAGTTTGAAATAAACTGCAAAATTTGTACCGAAAGGACAAGAAAGCGACCTGATAAAAACGCGTCAAAATGGTACTTTCCCTTCTCGTAGGGCAAAAACTACCAACCTAAGAAACAATTGCCAGAAACATTGTGATCTACAAAAACAAACGAACAGCAACTTGATGATGAACTTGTCTGTTCGTAACCTATAACGGAGTTTCAAATGTCGACTGCTCCCATAACTAACTACGCCTGGTAAATTATTAAATCCAGCAAGTAAGTGTAGAACATAAAAGCTGCAGGGTGATCTACCGCTTATGTTACTCGCTGGAAAACGTGTGCTGCTTACTACGTCGTAAGAGTTTATTCACCTCACGTAAACAAACTTTTAATACTGGGCTTTATAGGTAAATGCAAAGATTTCCGATTACAGCCAACGTTAAAATTAATATCGTCACAAAAGCTACGGTAAACCCTGACCGCGTTTACATTATCATTTCCATCACTGGGGCGCCAGGGTGAGTAAAAATCACGCCACACTTCCAGTATCGCTACGCTAAAGTTTATTACATGTCGTGTTCTAATCTTAGAATGAAATTTTCTGACCATAATCTAGCCTCCAACCTACCCCCCGAATAAAAGAAACGTAGTTAATCATGTCAAACCGGACATGCAACGCCGCAAAAGCGAACACCACTTTCTCGGCCGAAAGGGTTTTTACCTATCACGCGGAATGCAGAGCCGAAAATACGAGGAAACTGCTAGACCGCACACAATATTTTATTAGTGGGTCGCCGGCTTCAGATACGGTCCGCTGCCTCGAAAATAACCGGACAGGAGACATTCGGCACAGAACCGGGGAGAATGGCTCCTTACGTCATGTGTCGGCGAATACGGCCACATTTTGCGATGACGGCAGCTCCAAAGGCGGAAGACGTCTTCCGCAAACAGAAAAGAATGCCGTGGGACCGACCACACAACGGATGTTCCATCCAGATTGCGTGTTCCCCTTCGTATCAGCTAACGGCTGTCCGCCAGCACAAAACGTTTGCTTCTCGGATATCTTATACACGGAAGTGACAAACGCGCGACAAATTTCAACTGAGCACTAGTAAAATACATCACACATCTAAATCTAGCTTCTTCCATAGCATTTGATAAATTACTGTTGTGACCGGTGAGATGGTTCAAATGGCTCTGAGCACTATGGGACTCAACTCCTGTGGTCATCAGTCCCCTAGAACTTAGAACTACTTAAACCTAACTAACCTAAGGACATCACACACATCCATGCCCGAGGCAGGATTCGAACCTGCGACCGTAGCAGTCGCACGGTTCCGGACTGCGCGCCTAGAACCGCGAGACCACTGCGGCCGGCACCGGTGAGATACTGCTTATTGCTCAAGATATGCTCGTTGAAGGTAATTCAGCTGACTACCAGAAATTTATAACAACATTAATCAGATACCGACACGAGGAAGGAGCTTGTATACTACGTTTACAACTTAATGTCGACGTTAATTTCTTCACACTCCTGTATTTCTTGAAAAAATAGGATTGAAATAACAAATCGTCCTACAATTCGACAGTTTTGGCAGTTGCTGATGTTACGAGAATGTTATTTCTCCATCGAGTGATTTCAGTATTTCAATGAAAACATTCTGAAATTCATCCGTTGAAGAGGTACAATGTGAACCAGGAGTCGTTTCTCCTTTTTCGAAGCAGTCATCAACCACGACAGAAATTTCCGCTGCGGTAGTGCAAAATGATCTCACATGTCCCACTGATCGTCTCTCAAATTGCGATCTCTACTGGACGTCCCAGACGTTCATTAGTCTGTCACGAATGGCCGCAACAAATTCCAACATTTCACTATTCTCCAATTTCCTCAAACATTTATCCACTGAAGTAGTGCTGCTTTACAAGCAGTATCTCCTTTTGAGGAAGAATTGGGTACTACTCGTTGACTGTCTTTTTAACAAGTTTCAACAAACTGAAACAATCAGATATCTAAGTTTGTAGTGAAAATGTATCTTATAATAAAAAAAAATTGGCCACGTGCGAGTACGGCTCGAACATCGAGGGTTCCGTACCGACTTAATTATGTATACAGACAGGTTATCTATTCCGGGAATCGATTATACTGACGATTTTTGCCTGTTACAGACACTGATAATAGCAATATATCGGTTGCGACGATTCCACGACTTTCGAGAATGTTGTAATTTGACATATGAAGAGGGATAACAAATCATAAAAGAGATTTCCTTGTGATAGAATTACGACTTAACAATTTCGAATTTTTCTCTTTACTTGCTTCTTGCCAAAGTTCATAGTTCTACGTCACTCTGAAGTACATTACAAAGAGTGTTTTGGAATATCAAAATATGTGACACGAACGGCCGTATATTTTGATTGAACTGACTTAAAAGTTCAAAATTTTACCACCACTTAAGGACCGCATACCTTGATACGCGACGTAAATTTGAATGTGATACGTCTACTCTTCCATGAGAAAAACGATTCTTAACAGTCGGACAGACAGGCAGACAGACAATTGGACAACAAAGGTCCCGTTATAAGGGTTCTATTTTCACACCTTAAAATACGGAATCCTGAAAAACGAACAAACACACAATCTACCGCCACAGTTATTTACTTATCGAAGTCCCCGCGTACTAAGATCTGAACGTATACTCCGAAAAATCACTGTGCGTGTTTACTGAATGAAAAAAAAGTCACCTCAGTTCGCCATAACAAGATTAGTAAGAGAAGTCTCCTGACTATAGTAATTACGGTTTTTCTACCAGAAAAATCAATAGTTTACCCACGCCGTTGTATGGTTCAGCAATCCAACTTTGTTTCAGTTCGCACAAGCACTGCTGCTGAGAAATTTACTCCATGACTTTCGTACTTAACGGAAATTTGTATATTAATCTGTAGTTAATCCACTATGAAAGTATGGTAATTAGTAGTATACCATTGAAAATAAATATAAACGTTAAAAATTCACGTCGAATGTCTGACACACATCGCGTCAAATCGTCTGTAGGTGGATGAATATCGCCAAAAATATGCTGAGGCTTACGCTCTAGATTCGTCGTTTGATCTGAACTGGCCTCTAGGTTTTGTGGCACTAATGAATATTTAAGCCAATTAAATAGGCCATGGCAACTGTAAGTTGATAGTAAATACCAGATGTTTCATGCCTAGGTATAAACATACAACAGTTATAGACCATCACGGTGCCACGCATGTAGCTGACATGCACACCTACAACACTAAACGTCGTCGTTTAATAGACAATGGAAACTGCTGTACAAGTCATTCGACTCTTATATAAACATAGCAGCCAGCCGCGGTGGCCGAGCGGTTCTAGGCGCTTCACTCCGGAACCACACTACTGCTACGGTCGCAGGTTCGAATCCTGTCTCGGGCATGGATGTGTGTGATGTCCTTAGGTTAGTTAGGTTTAAGTAGTTCTAAGTTCTAGGGGACTGATGACATCAGATGTTAACCCCCATAGTGCTCAGAGCCATTTTATAAACACAGCATCCAGTAAATTCCTTAGAATGCTATCAGACTCATGATAACCGACTCTGTACTTTCGTGCTTAAGCTAGCAACTACCAATAATGTAACAGTAATAAAGTAGAATATTTGGGACACCATGTCGATACACGCGATTAGATGAGTACACGACAGCCAACAGAAATATGTAGTTTTACTTAGACAATAGACAAAGGAAGCAATGGGTGAGTAACGAACAGTTTAAGTCAATATGGTAAGCTAGGAAAAGCAGTGTTGTTTTTATTTTGCTATTATCCGGAACCTACAAGGGGTATGCTCCGTTATCAGATTTAATTTTAACAGCCGCAATCTCTTTACCCCCACCCCAACCGGTCGGAACTGGTGTACCTCAATTAAGTGTGGAATTGTAAGAACGTCACTATTTGCGAATCGTGTAAATGTGGCGGGAGCTCAGGTATTGACGTAGTCGGATATGGGAAGCCGCCTAAAACCGTATCCAGCACACTCGCCCTCGCCGTCAGTCCGCCGGGCGCATTCGACCTGGGATCGACACTCCAGCCTGAATCCTAGAAGCGCCGTCGTAAGATGCGCGACTTGCCGGGTGTCTTGGAAATAAGAGTTCCGCTGTTTTCACAAACCATATATACCGAGAATTTGACATAATGTTGTTCGGCGGTATCAGTGTTACATCCGCAGTCCAAATGACTTCGAAACGAAGACTTGTTTCATGCAGATCTCGACGTCAGGCTAGTCTGTGCAAGCCTTCTATCTCCGAATAAGTACTGCCCGTACATCCATCGGAACCTGTCTACTGTATTCATGCCCATACTGCCTGCTACAATTTTTATACGGTCCACACTTCCCTCCATTACATAGTAAACGATTCCTCTATGTCCCAGGATGTGTGTCACCCACCAATTCCTTTTTTTTTTACGACAAGCTGTACCATTAATTTCGTATTTCCTCTATTCGATTCAGTATCCTCTAATTAGTTATTCCAGCCACCCACCGAATCTTCAGCATTCTTTTGTGGCAACATATTTCACAAGCTTTTATCCTGTTGTTGTTTGAATGTTTATTGTCCACGTCTCACTTTCATAAAAGGCTACATTCAATACAAATGCCTTCAGAAATACTTCTTAACACTTCAATTTATATTTCCTCGCTTTCACGAAGGATTTCCTTGTTACCGCCAGCCTGTACTTAACATGCTCTCCATTTCAGCACCGATCAGTTATTTTGCTCCCAAATATAAAAATTCTTCTATTTTTAGTGTCCTTCCATTAACTGATTTAATTAGATTACATTCCATTTACCCTCGTATAACTTTTACTGATATTCCATTAAACAACCTCTTTTCAACTATTCTTGCAAGTCCTTTGCCCTCTCTGACGGAATTACGGTATCTTCCGTAACCCGCAAAGTTATCTTGTCTTCTCCCTTTCCAAATTTATCCTTGACATCCTTTACCTGAGGCGGCCTGCAGCAGGATTTTACTGGACTAGGCGTCATTTGTGTCCCGCGATGAGTATACAGGGAGGTAACGACAAACCCGGAAGAATACACAGTGGAATGTTTACTTCAGCGTGAAAGTTGAGGACGATCTGAGAGTAGTTTACCGTGCAGTGGACTATAACGGGATTCAACAGCGTTCACGAGGTAGGAGGATGAAGCGTACCAGAAGGGCAGGATCGGGCAGCCGCCTGCCTCTGCTTGTAACGGCGCCCACGATCGCGTCCCACGCCACAACTACGCCTCCACGCTGCAGCCAGTGGTTCCAACAATGAGGGCAGGCTGGCACGATCTCTGCCCGGCACTGGTACACCGTGCTTTCCTCACGACAAATACTACTCACAGTATGCTTATATGGATACCGTGTCAGTTTCTTCGGACATGTCCAAAAGAACAGACACGATATCCATATAAGTATATAGTTCTCGCGATACCGCCCATACACCTACCCTTCTGTGCTAATGCACACATATTCCCCGAACTCTTACGGTACTTGTTAACAATGTCTTCCACTAGTAATGAGTGTGTTGGGTAGGGACACTACGAATGTAGTGTGTTGACATATAAGGTGACAATGTGGATATCCCGGGACAAGTGCGCGAGATAGTCCCTGCAGTTGCACTATCCTTCGTGCCCTCGGTGGCTCAGATGGATAGAGCGTCTGCCATGTAAGCAGGAGATCTCGGGTTCGAGTCCCGGTCGGGGCACATATTTTCACCTTTCCCCGTTGATATATATTAACGCCCGTCGGTAGTTGAAGGTATTAATATATAATTCTGACTACTCACAGTATCTCTGAAAAGCAATTTTGGGAGCTCTACAAAACGTAGCTGTCATTATTGTTGTCTTGAATTAAAACGTTTCCAGGCCACAACTTTAGTAAAGTGTGAGACAAGATGGAAGTCGGATGGGGCCACTTACCTTGTCTGAAAGGGCTGTAGGCATGTTCATTATTCTGAAGTAATATGATACTTCACATCTGAAATATGACGCGCCACACAGCTAAGATATATGTGCCCATGAGAATCTGTATGAACGTTAGATGCTATTAAAATCTTTGTTGCAACCAACTTCGACTGGTATTAGCAGCACATTATCTGAGTGGATACATTGTCTCTCACTCTATATAACTCAAGGAACATTAACTGAACAATGTAACTCGAACAGTGTTCATAAGATCCAATATGTCAGCAGTGTACTACCTCTGTAGACTTCCAAACTGTGGCTGAGACAGCTAACAGCGCTGATGCTCCCACAGGTGCTCTGGGCGGAAACAAGTGCTCAGACCCGTGATTCAAGTTTAAGTATCCATTATCGCCGGTTATGAGAGGAAAGAATTGTTCTGTTTCTGACGGTTAGTAGCTGCAATTAAGAGACGAGGGCGCAGAGCATTAAAAATGAAATGGATCAGAAGTGGTAGTCCAATGAAAAATGGAAATTTATTCACAACGTAAAGTCTACCATTTTCAACATCCTTTCGTCCATGCAGGACTGTTTAGTAGAAATATGCGACTGGTTATAAAATAATTGAAACAGTTAGTTACCTACGTCAGTTAGATCTTTATTGGCATCCAAGACGCCTTTTGAAGGTTTCCGTACTCAGGTGACCACCATGTGTGTTCTTTCTTACTTGATGTAGTCAACAGTCTGCTTCGTGGTTTACTTTGCTATAAAGCAAATTGCAGATTACAGAATGCAGCACTTAATATTACCCTACAGACAATAACACAATTAATTACAAGTTGTTCCAGTTATCTGCACACTGCTTGATATATGACCACACACATTATGTACACTAAATTTGTATCATATTACTATACCATATGCAACTTTCTCGAACAACAATCTTATTGTTGTCTATAACGTACCATCCAGTATAATGATCGACATAACTATCTTCGCAGCAAACAAAATCGCAAAGCAGATGACTGGCTGCAGCAAGCAGAAACACCTGAGAATGAATGTGAAAAATTAATTTTTAAAAGAAGCCACGGCGAAATGCTAACAAGTTTTAGCTAAAGCAATAATGAGCGCGGAAGTTTAAACAACGACGAACTGCCGTGTATTGTTATTCTTATGTAATGTAATGTACAGACAACTGCTGCACTCGTATAGTAAGGAGCAAGATTCTGCGTTGCGATTTCAGTAAAACTGTAGAACCACTGTTTAAGCTTAATCTCACCAGTACTAAGGTTCATCGATACGTACGAAGGAACCATGAGCAGAACAGTAAGAAGATTGGGTTTAACGCCCCGTCGACATCCGAGGTCATTAAAGACAAGAGCAAAAGCTCCGGTAGTATCAAGGAGAAGAAAATCAGCCGTACCCTTTCAAAGGAACCATCCCGGCATTTGCCTGGAGTGATTTAGCTAAATAATGGGCAATCTACATCAGAATGGCCAGACAAGGGTTTGAACGGTCGTCCTCCCGAATGCGAGGACAGTGTGCTAACCATTTCGCCACCTCGCTCGCTTGGACCACATGCATGACTAAGTATCTTTGTTTCCCAAGAATAATTAATTCCTTTGCCACGAAGTAAAGATCATAAATAAGACAGAAAAAAGGGAACACATCAGAAACAGCATGTCGACCCAATGAAAAAGGAAATCGAATCACAATAATTACATTTGTTTAAGTTTCTGCGCGAACAATCAAGAAGGAAAGCTACAAACTTACCACTGTTCAGGCTGTAACTAATAGTACAGTAATTCACCGCCAGAAAACTGGGTTTGATTTCTCAAGAGCGAGGTACGGTGACCTCAACCTGGAGCTTTTTATTTCGGTTCTGGACACTTCATGCATAATCTTTGTTAAATAGCATTCATCTGATTGGAATATATTCGCCAGATTATGTATTTTCTACTGTGTCTTCTTCGCAAGCCTCGAAATTATACATTAAATCAAACTGTTTGTCAAAGAATATCTACCACATTCTGAGAAACAAGATACATCACATCATTGTACATACAAATTTGAATGGTGGTGAAGCAGAAGAACTGAATGGCAACTAAGTTTTCCTCATTTTAATAACAATGCGCAAATGTATCCCACCACAAAAAACACACTTACCACACGATCGCGTAGTACAGAGGGCAGCTAACCCTCTGACCGAACACGCTAAGCTACCGTGCCGACATCCATCTGAGCCACCGAGGACGCACAGGACAGTGCGACTGCAGGACTTATCTCTGGCACGCTTCCCGTGAGACCCACACTCCCAGCTTATTGTCCCGCACTATATTCATAGTGCCCCCGCCCATTATACTCGTTACTCGCGGCTTTTCGCAGATTCCCGTAAGAGTTCGGGCACTGTTTGTGCATCCGCGCAGAAGATGGTCAACGAAAGAATAATTACCATCGCTGACCATCTGTTTATTATCTATCCCTAATGATATCGTGGGTCGTTTGAGTAATTACTCACTGGACAGTCAAGGTATTTTCAGTAAACACCAGTTGGTACCGGAGTAAACTGAGCACGAATTTGGAACATTTGAGAGTGGATTTCAAATTCCAACATTTGAGTTACAACCATGAGAGAACTCCTGGAGATGTTTGTCAGTGCCGGGGGTCTCCCCCTGCTGGAGGTTCGAGTCCTCCCTCGGGCTTGTGTGTGTGTGTGTGTGTGTGTGTGTGTGTGTGTGTGTGTGTGTGTGTGTGTGTGTGTAACTAGCTCGTTAACCTATGGACTGATGACCTCAGCAGTTTGGTCCCATAGAATCTTACCACAAATTTCCTATAAATAAAGCCTGATCCATACATTGTGTGTGTATTTGCTGATGCATATACACAGTAGTCTATGACTTTCTCGTTCTCGACGTGTGTGGCGCACCTAAGTCGCTGAGGGGTGACAAAGCCTTTAATGCAGTGACTAAGAAAAGTTTATGGTGTAACTGCGAGAGCCGGCTTTAAGGTAAAGGGGACCAAGAAGGCGGCGCGTTTCCGAGTAGCCGGGAGCTTGCAGTGGTTGGCAGTACCGGTCTGGCGACAGCGTCCACGCTACGCCCACACGCGGGGGATGAGAGGCGCCGCTGGACGGCTGCGGCCGCGCGGTCAGCGGAACTGCGGCGGCTTCCTCTGTCACCGCCGCGTGGGCGGTGGGGGCGGACACGCCGGCCGCCTCGTGACGGACAACCGGAAGGCGCTGCTCCTAAGAATAACTATCCCCGCCGCGACGCGCCATGCCGGCCAACGGAAGCCGGCAACACTTCCGTAACAGGGCGGGAGCAAGCGCATCCTTGAGGCCCGTCTGGCACTGAGCGAAGTTTGCTATGTGGCGCGCTTCACTGTTCGGGAGAGTTGTTCTCACGTCTCTCAGATCATTGAGATACACAAAATCCTCGGGCCAGTTGCACTCAGTCACTCCATGCTAACAATACACTCGGGGTACAGGATTCAGCCCGAACTTCAACAGAAATATGAATGTTTTCTTCTGTCTTCTTACTCCTCTCAGAGAATCGTCACCAGGACGTCTCTCTTGTTACCACGTTAAAATCTGTTGTTTTTTCCAAAACACAGACGTATTTACGAAGATTCATCTTACTCACTCTTAAGTTTGAGTAATAGTATTTCTGTCTGAAACCACAGTTCTGTTAGTTATTTTTCATAAGCAACAGTACCTTTAGCATGGAATCAGCGATGCTGTTACGAAGACAGAGACCTCAAGTGGTACACTGAGTTACTTCTATGAATGTAATGCAATGTAGCAGTCACTTAGAGCCTTCGAAACAACATTCGGCGCGGAAATGTGATTGTAGAAGACTAAGACAGGCGCGATTTCTCTCTTTTACTGATACAATGGACATACTGAGGTAATCACTGCATAACGTCGTTGTAACGTAAATGTGTGATGTACCACTGCTTTTGTGAATGGCTTCGCAATGAAACTGCTGAAGCAGTATATAGTTTTGATAAAACTTAACTTGACACACATCTGCTTATTATTAGGACTATAATTTGTTTCAGGCATTATGCGTCCATATAAGTTTTGTGATGTGGGATTGCGAGTAGGAAAAATGCGAATTTGCTTTCAAATATGTAACATGAAATGAAGTATGGCTGGAAACTATGTCCTACTAGTTCCACAGTGAACAACCTCCTTAAAGCAACTAATTGTTTACTTTTTGTAATTTCTTCTTAGATTCATTGCTTACTACGATGATAAAGGATAATCTTGAAAAAATTTTAAAATTATGTTCGAAAGTTAAACAACCTCCTTAAAATAACTGAAGATCTACTATTTACCAATTTCGTCTAGTGTTCACTGTTTACTGTGATAACCAAAGTTAGTCACGAAAAAAAAATACTTGAAAATAGTTTTACATGTTTTTGGGGCTCACAGTTAATGCAGTTGAAATTGTTATCGACTCCTGAATCCGTGTAGCACCTGAGGGCCAGAGAGAGAGCAATAGCATATGAAAAAGTCCACTTTCGGTATAAAAAAAATATATGTAATTTCTTCACTTCTGTTGTTGCGAGAGACACACACAACATTGATACAGACCGTGTGCCGAGCCGAGACTCGAACTCGGGACCTTTGCCATTCGCGGTCAAGTGCCCTACCATCTGAACTACCCAAGCACGACTCACGCTCTGTCCTCAGAGCTTTATATCTGCCAGTGCCTCGTCTCCTACCTTCCAAACGTCTCAGAAGCTCTCCTGGTACTGGCAGATGTAAAGCTGCTGTGAGCCGTGTTTAGGTAGCTGAGATGGTAGACCACTTACCCGCAGAAGGCACAGGTCCCGAGTTCCGAGTCTCGGTCCGGTACACAGTTTTAATCTTCCAGAAAGTTTCGTATCAGCGTACACTCCGCTGCAGAGTTAAAATCTCGTTCTGGACACACAGATTTCTCGTTTTACCAGCCATAGATCGCTACTGAAAAAACTGCATTTCTGTATCATCAAAATCCGTAGCTACTTTAACATCGCGGCAGGTATCCAAGTTTCGCATATTACCATATGGCAAAAGACTTTCACTATTTATGTGCTATCATTTGCCGAAACCTAGTTTCAATACCTCAAACTGTTCATGAAATAAAGAAATGTCCTAGATATTTGATTGGGGCTTTCCCCCTGGCGCGCTCAGTCGAACTGAGTGCTTACGAACATTCCATTTTCTCGAGATTGCAGAACTCATCCCAAGTTGAAAGCCTAATTCAAATATGTTAAATACAATTCGTATCCTACAATGTACTCCCTAATATGCACCGAACACAGATCCACAGCGACCCCTATTTTTCACCGCTAACTATTCGAATTCTTTGCAGTAGACTACTCGATCTGCCAACGGCCAGTCTGTTCACCGCTGTTAAGCGCTGTCGGGGTTGGACTGACACTTGGATTAGTGACCGATTTGCCGAGCATTATTGGCAAAGAGGGTGCACTCAGCCCTTGTGACGCAAATTGAGGAGCTACTTTATGGAGAAGTGGCGGGTCCGGTCGCTAAAGCTGACAATGGCCGGGAGAGCGGTGTGCTGACCTCACGCCCCTCCACATCCGCATTCAGTGACGCCTATTGGCTGAGAATGACACTGCGGTCGGTCGGTATTGTTGGGTCTTCCGAGACCTGTTCGGACGGAGTTTGAGATATTTCTTTTTAGTTCATTCGACCACGAAAATCGCAAAAACTATGACCATTACCGAAGTAAAGGGCAGTTCATCACAAAACTTAGGACTGTAGCTATGAGATGCCCGGGAACTGAACTTTTTTTATGTCGAATACTTTAACATCGTTTCAGAAAGAGCAGCCGGCGAGAGCATGAAATTCCGCTTCGTCTCGCTGATTAACCGGTGTTCTCCAAGAGTTCTCGCCTTACAGGTTGTGACGTCAGATGTCAGATGTCAGACAGAGACTTGACTGACCACCGCAGGAGTATTCGCGGTACTTCACAAGGAAAGTAGCACTCGCACCCATCACGGAAAACCTGCTAATCTTCCTGCAAAGGCCTGTTGGGCAGTCGTCGCGTGAACCAGCAAGCAAGCTTATGGGTAGTCTTGCACCGTGTGAGACTGGCTTTACGTCTCATAACAGGTAGTCTCATGTTATCACAGCACTAGGGTCAGTTATTTGCAACTCAATATCCACTCCAGACCATTACATGGCTCCGAGCTGTCGTTACGCACACCAATTTCATGTTTCTGTCCTCTCCAGCCTTTTACTAAAACATCACCTGAATACGGGCACGCTTTAAGGGGCGTAAATGTTCATTTTCCCCGGCAACACTGCTACACGGGTACTTCACCCAGGACAAAAATTCGAGTAAGGTACCTCGATTTCTAGCACCACAGCGGTTTTACTAGGTTCAAGAGGAAAGAGTGCTAGCAAATGTCTGAACAGGTCTTGTGAAACTAAGCGCACTCTTTCTATCATTCCGCACTGTCGCCTGGTTGGCAGAAGCCGATCAGTACTGTGCGCCCACGATTTTCTAGCGGAAGGAACTCTACAAATTTTAACGAGACTAATTACTCATGTAACTTTGGAGAGTACCGACACTATACAGGTATGTATCAATTATCTATTTCTCGACGTCGATGTGTCTGTAAAACTTTTCACGGGCGAAGATGATGTAAACAGAAAAAGATGTAACGCTGGGAAGTCGTAGCGAAATGCAGGACAGCAGCGACTGCCAGTTGACAACATCAATGTAACGTATTCTGCATAAATAAGCGGGAACATCACTCATTGCTGTGATTACTGCGTTGGACATAAATGAGTGGAAACAGTAACACTAAAGTATCCAGGAGCAACAACTCACTTCAATCTTAAGTCGAATAGCCCTTTGAATTAGTTGTCGGAAAGGCAGATGCCAGACTGACGAACAATGGAAAAGCCTTAAGCAAATGGACTACAGCTGCACTTCCAAGTACACGAAAACAAAGCTGACGATGCCCCTGACTCACAACGGTGTATCCCAAAGAATGTCTCGGCAAATAACGGCCGACGTAGCATCGCTGCGTCGTAACTACTCGTAAACCGCACCGAAAATTTAATGCTGGAGAAGCAGAGTTTAAAACATCACGCCCCGTCTTTCAATGATTGGGTCTGGAAACACCTGATACGTTCACCTGCCAAAATATTAGTCAAACCCTCACAATACCACACCTATCGTTCTGGAGCGTAACAGATGGTATAGAATTAGAGTCGGGCGTCATGTGACTCTCCACCACCGGGCGTAGGCGATGGTACTTAAGTGTTTTTGTACAGGGGTAGAGAAAAATATGGAGATACCAAAAACACATTACGATGCCTAACAACGTGCAGGCCAACAGATGGCATTCAGAAGAGTTTCCAGTGCTTTTGGAGTGGATATATATATATATATATATATATATATATATATATATATATATATATATTTCACCGGAATCTTATACAATTCTTTCGGCAAAATGGTGGCAAGTTTAGGTATTGACGGTGGAGGTGAGTAACGATCACACACCTTTCTTTCCAAAGGAGACCACAAAAGCTCAATAATACTCAGTCCTGCCGACACGTAGCTACAGGAGATGTGACAACTCATTCTCGTGCTAATGAAACAGACCCGGACGATGCGAGATGTGTGAGCAGGGGGCTCTGTCCTCTTGTACGCAGCATCACCACTGGATAACAAACATTGTACCATGGGATTGATCTAATCAGACAAATTTTTGGCAATAATGCAACGTTGCACAGTAACTATTGATCCCATGAAACACCACGATATGGTTGCTCAAAGCTTCACCGTGCACAAGCCGCGTTTCACTCTTGTAACGTAAACTCCGCCACAAGTACGATACTGTGTGAAACAAGACTCATCCATATAACGGCATTCTTTAATTGTACCTCCGTCCATGTTTTATGGTTTCGGTACCACTGTTTCGTTTTACGGGCATTTGTATTATTAATGAATAATTCTGGAATTCCAGCTCGCCCTGCAATTTCCCGCTTCTGGAGCTTTCTTCGTATTGGTTTGGTGCTGATAGGATTCGCGAATGCGATGTTCAGTTGGCAGTCACTTTTGCAGTTGTCGTCGGTTATTTTTGGTCACAATCCTCTTCAATGACCGCGTTGTGATGATAAAATCTTCTCGGGTTGACAGCCGAGTCAATGCGTTGTTCTCCAGCAACGTATCAGCAAGTTTCTTACTTGCCCTCTTTACGCGAAGTGTCGGGTTCACGTCTCGTCACGAGCTTCTCTGCATCCTCGACGCCGATTCCGCTCGCGCCTGATTGGCACACTTCCTCGCCGAACCGGGCGCATTAGCACAGCCAGAGGCGGCGCCCTACATCTGCATCTACTTCGATACCGCGCAAGCCACAGTAGGTGCATGGCGCAGGTTACCCTGCACCATTAGTAGTAATTTGCTTTCCTGTTCCATTCGTAAATAGAGCGAGGGAAACGTGACTGTACATGCCTCCGTGTGAGCCATTATTTCTCGTATTTTATCTTCGTGGTCCTTACGCGCAATGTGTATTGGCAGCAGTAGGATCGTTCGGCGATCAGCTTCAAATGCCGGTTCTCGAAGTGTTCTCAATAGAGTTTCTCGAAAAGAACGTGGCTTTTCTTCCAGCGATTTCTATTTGAATTCCCGAATCATATGCGTAACACTACCGTGTTGTTCGAACCTACCAGTAAGAAATCTAGCAGCCTGCCTCTGAATTGCTTCGATGTCTTCCTTCAATCCGACCTTGTACTGACCCCAAACGCTTGAGCAGTACTGAAGAGCAGGTCGCGCAAGCGTTCTATATGCCGTCTACTTTACAGGTGAACCACTCTTTCCTAAAATTCTCCCAATAAACCCAAGTCGACCATTCGCCTCCCTTACCAAAGTTCTCACATGCTCGTTTCATCTCATACCCCTTTTCAACGTAACGCCCAGATATTTAAACGACGTGACTGCATCAAGCAGGACACTAGTAATATTGTACCGGAACATTACAAGTTTGATCGTCCTATTCATCCAAATCAGCTTACATTTTTCCACATTTAGGGCTAGTCGCCATTCAGTCTAAGTCGTCCTTAATCTTCCTACAATGCCTCAACTTCGACAACTCCCCGTACACCACGCATCATCAGCAAACAACCGCAGATTGCTGCCCACCCTGTCCGCCAAATCATTTATGCGTACAGAGATCAACAGCCGTTCCATCACACTTCCCTGGGGCACTCCTGGCGATAAACGTGTCTCTGATGGACATTCGCCGTCGAGGACAACATACTGGGTTCTATTATTTAAGAAGTCTTCAAACTACTCTCATACCTGTCAACTTATTCCACATGCTCGTACGTTCGTGAACAGCCTGCCACGGGGCACCGTATTAAATGCTGCCCGGAAATCTAGAATTATGGAATCTGCCTCTTGCTCTTCATCTATAGTTCGCCTTATATCACGTGAGAAAAGGGCAAGCTGAGTTTCGCACGAGCGATGGTTTTTGCAACCATACTGATTCGTAGACTCAAGCTTCTTAGTTTCAGACAGTTCATTATAATTAATCTGATAATATGTTCATGGATTTTGCAGGAATCAAAAGTTACGCATATTGGTATGTAACTTTGCAATTTTGTGGGTTTCTTCTTTTACCCTTCTCATATACTGGAGTCACCGGCGCTTGTTTCCAAGCGCTTGAGACTTTGTGCTGGCCGAGATATTCATGATAAATAAAGCTTGGTAAGGGCCACATGCTATAGAGTATTATGTAAAATCTAACTGGGATTCCAACCAGGCCTGATGATTTATTTGCTTTCAAATTTTTCAGTTGATTTTTCACGCTCACGGCATAAGCGTGATGCCTACCCGGGTTGACCAATTTTTTCCACACAAGTGGGCTTTTTGACTACGTAATACAGTCAAGTTACAGGAAGCCTGCTTTACATACCCAAACATAAACGATCAAATTTAACATAACGACAATACAATAAATGGAATTGTTTCCCGTAGCGATTTTTTTTTGTTAGATGATTAAGGCCTCTATTCCAAAATGTTTACAGCGGAAACGGATTGAGTATGAGAGAGAACGTAGCGTGCAGAGTGTCCACGGGGGAAGAGAGGCAGTCGCGGCCCGGCCTTATCGTGCCGCTGCTTCGGGCCAGTCGTATCTGGGCGACACGTCAGCCCAGCTGACGGACGTTATCGGCAGCAGGCGGCAGGCTCCACACTTGACGGATTACTCACAGCTGCCTCCGCTACACGGAAATTCATTACTTCGCCGTGCTCCACCACCATTGTCGCCATCTGCGGTTGTAATCTCTTCGCTATTTCCGCGCAGAAAAAAAAATGTCCCCAGTACTGTGACTGACAGCGATTTGCACGGATGTCACAACTACTCGCAGACATGTCCATGGACATCCCTGTCAATGAAATGTTCTGAAAACTTATGCGGAACTGAGAGTGTAGTGTTATTGCCCCATTCTGCTCAGTAAATCGAGGTATCAGGTGTCTGCGATCTAGTGGAACGATCCTCCAGCTTCGAACGCGTAATCTAAGTATGACGTAATGGTCGAGCGCGTCTACAGTGGGAACAATCTCTCATCACAACAGGCAGAATCCAAGCTTGGACCGGACAAGAAAGGGGAAGAATAACGAAGCAATCGCCCTATGGCTTCAGCCATTCAGGGAAGACAAGGAAAACTCAGCTCCATAGCGTAACAGATTTGAACTTCGTTTCTCAAGAATGTGAGTTTAGTACTTCAGCCACTAGTCGAGATGGCGCAGTGGTCAGTGCTTCAACCAACAAGCGAGGTGAGGCAGTGCTAAAGACATGGGATTCGTATATGGGAGGATGATGGCGCTAATCCCCGTCCAGCCTCCCCTATTTTGGATTTCTTCACGATTTCCCTAAATAACTTACGACAAATACAGGGATGGTTTCTTTGAAAGACCACTGTCGGTTACCTTTCCTATCCTTCACCAACGAATAAATGTACTACGGCTCTACCTGGTGATGATGATGATGATGTCCTATACTCCTAGGAGCGTAGTGGGACGATGCGGGAGACCCGCACCGCCGGAGATGGTTTGCAATTGCCTTCCTCCAACTGTAATGGGGATGAAGACGACACAACACCACCCCGTCATCTCGAGGCAGGGAAAATCCCCGACCCCGCCGGGAATCGAATCCGGGACCCCGTGCGAGAACGCTACCGCCAAGACCACGAGCTGCGAGCACGTTCTACCTATCAGGTGTTTCCACACTTGGTTTGGCGACACCTTGAACTCTGCTAGGGACATTTACAATTGTCAATGTCTGGGGAGGAATAGCAGCCCATTCGTAGTCAAGAGCCGACACTAAAGAAGGTATTTAGGTCTGCTGGGGTTGGGAGTGAAGATGCGGTCTAACTAATACCAAAGATGTTCCAATTGGTTCAGGTCGTGACTTTGGGCAGGCCACTTCATTTCACGAATGTCACTGTCCAAGAACCACTGCCTCACTGTCGCTGCTTTGTGATAGGATGCAGTGTCATGCTGAGCGAAAGAACCACCGAGTAGGAACCGTTTCGTAACTGTACGTACAACAGAGCACCCCAAAATGTGTTCATATCCATCGGCATTGACTGTTTTCTCGAGAGCAATATGGGGACCACAGTCAAACGACGAGTAACACCCAATGCAACATAGTACCACCTACTCCGTACTTCACTGTTGGCACCATACATCAAGGCAGGTAACGTTATCCACTATTCGCCAATTCGAAACTCTTCCTTCGGATTGCCATAGGATATTCGTCATTCCAAATTATTTGTTTCCAGTCATCCACTATCAAGTGGTGTCGCTCTTTACTCCTCAAACGTCGCTTAGAATCCACAAAAGCGTGGCTCATGAGCGACTGCTCCACCACAGTGCCCCATTCTTTTTAATTCCTTATACACTGCCACTGGACTATGGCAGCACTCTGGAACTCACTGGTGAGTACTTCCACTGATTTGATGCCATAATTTATAACCATCCTTCGCAATGTTCGACGATTCCTGTCCGTCGGAAGATGAGACCTGTCTGGTCATTGTTCAGTTGTGGTTATCTCATTTCCACTTCACCATCAGATCACCAACTGTCGATTTGGACAGCTACGAAGGGTTTAAATGTGTTACTCATGTAACAATCTGTGACTACTCCACGTTCGAAGTCACTGAGCTTTTTGACCCACTCTGCTGTTACTGCTTCCGACTGTCTGCCGGGGGGGGGGGGGGGTTCTAGGCGCTACAGTCTGGAACCGCGCGACCGCTACGGTCGCAGGTTCGAATCTTGACTCGTGCATGGATATGTGCGGTGTCCTTAGTTTAATTAGGTTTAAGTAGTTGTAAGTTCTAGGGGACTGATGACCTCATAAGTTATGTCCCATAGTGCTCAGAGCCATTCGAACCATTTTTTGCTTCCGACTGATAACACAGAACTACACAGCTCCTTTTATACTGGCGGGTCCGCATCTCATGATCTAGCTGTTAGTTCCACAATAGCTAGCCGTGTCCAGATTCTTGCTATCAAACGGCATTTGTGGCAAAAGAATCGCTTGCAATCTATTGCATAAGCTGATTCTATAAACTTTTTCAGTATTGTTTCGCGAAATTCCCCCCCCCCCCCCCCCACCTTCTACCATTTCAGTTCAATGTAGCGTTTTTTTGAGCTCCCCCGTCTTGATCGAACTTACTGGTAACTATCGTATCAACACGAATTGCTTCGGTATATTACTGTACTCCGACCTGTTGGTTATCTCAGATACTCTAGGAAACCTAGAGAATAGGTTGAAGTGTTCTGCACATGGTCTCCTTCATAAAGGCTCTTCGCTTTCTTGGAATTCCCCAATAAACAGAAATTGATCCTTCGCCTTCATTACAATCGATCCTACAAAACATGCTCATTCCATTTCATGTCGCTCTGCAACGTTATGCCTAGCTTTTGATCGACGAGACTGTCAAGCAGCATACCACTAGCGTTATATTAGAACATCATACATGATTGACTGAGCTATCTCATCTGCATTCTACATTTAGAGCAAGCTTCCGTTCATCAGATCCAATACTAATACAGCCCAAGTCATGCAGTAACCTTTTACAATCACTCAACGACGATAATTTTCCCTACATTAAAGCGTCAGTACAAACAGTACGAACAGTCGTAGATTGTTGTGCACTCCATCCGAAAGATCATTTATGCGTATAAGGAACAACTTCTGTGGCACTTCCAGCGATACCTTTCTCGCGCTGAACACGCTTCGTCCAGGACACGTTGAACTGTAAATGTGTGTTTCTGGCTGGGAAAGTCAGTTCAGAGGTCGGAGAAAGGCAATGGCGTATCACAGCTACTGAAGCACTGTGTTGTTTAAACCATCTGCCTTCGGGTAGATAAAAGCGGCACCTTCTTGATGTTTGATATTCAAGAAGGAATACTCCAAGGATGGTAATGTGAAACCTTTAGCATTTTGTTCCGTGATACGTGCCCGAACACAAAGGGGAAGTCGGAAAAGCTGTGTTGTCTCCTGGCAGATAGGCGGGCCATTGGAGCAGCACGCCAAAGGACAATTACGTCCGATACAGCGACAAGGCGGATGGACAGACGGCAGCCACCGGAAAGGCACTGAGCGCAGAGTTTCGAAACACTGCCGTCCTGATGCGGTGCTTAGCGCTTGAGCAATCCGCCGCTGTTTACCGCGCGCTACAGCCGCAAGGCCACAAGATGCCGCCGGCCGCGTCACCTACACCGTCGTCATTGCTCTGCGCCCTACAGCGTCCATCTGTGACCTCCCTGCATTTCTCGGCAACAGATCACAATTCGCAAGTGTTTCCTCCTCCTCCTCCTCCTCCGCCCACCACCACCACCACCACCACCACCACCACCACCACCACCACCACCGATTCGATTCTTTCCTCTTATCTTCATATGTTCATGTCTACACTCAGTCCCCGGCACATTTTATCTTCTACATCTTTTTTCCGTACTACTATCATTTACCTCTCTCCTCTGTTCCATTTGCGAACAACGTGTGGAAAGAAAGACTTCTCATAAACTTGCATCTGAACATCGTCATTTAGCGAGACATACTTCGGAGGAAATAATGTTGCCAATTCTCTTTCGAACGTCTTAGAATTTCAGTAGTAACGTTCTCCGTGATACTATTCTAGCGACTGTCACTGGACTTCGTTGAGCATCTCTGTAATGCTCACGTGCCGGCTGAAAGATCCCGAGGGGAAACGTGTGTGTGTGTGTGTGTGTGTGTGTGTGTGTGTGTGTGTGTGTTTTCTTCTTCTCTCTTCCGTTAACCTTACTAAATAAGGGTCCCAGACCGGTACGCACTACCGAGGTATCGGTAGGACAACTATATTGTAAGGCACTTTTTTGTGGGTGGATAACATTTCTTTCAGTGAACCTCTGCCTTGCATCTGCTTTTCCTACAATTTGTTTTATGGGGTCATTCCACTCTGGGAGTGTCCTCCGCGGTCACTTGGGTTTTTTAAACGATTTTTTTCTGTTCCTGGTGATTTTTCACCAGTAGCATCGTTTCCGTCGATGCTACAGGAATTACTGTATTGTCTAAAATATTCGCACTTCCGTTCTTCTTCGAAGGACAAAATAGCTAATCGCGTCTCCCAAAATTTATACTTTCTGTTCAGTCATCCCTCACCCTCACCGTAATTGCCCCGGCCGATTAAATCCCCGTTTACGAGGGCATTTAAGAACCTAATCGTTGTTTATGAGACCATTTAAGGAGGACTCTGCTATTGTTTTCAATCGCCACTAACCATGAACGAAATCTTCCTCCATTTTGTGGCAAATTTTGACTTTAGTTCGAAGTGAAGAAACAAGACCTTTCCTTGATCATGTCCATTTTAGCGTTTATAGCGAGCTCTGTCCCTCTCCCTCTAACGCTGCACTACCACTAACCATGAACGAAATCTTCCTCCATTTTGTGGCAAATTTTGACTTTAGTTCGAAGTGAAGAAACAAGACCTTTCCTTGATCATGTCCATTTTAGCGTTTATAGCGAGCTCTGTCCCTCTCCCTCTAACGCTGCACTACTCGTTTTCAGCACTTCAATTTTTCTGTCATTGTTTTCTACTTTCAGGGAATTTACGAACTCATGAACATCACCATTTATAGAGAAATGTGAATGGCTGTTCCTGTACTGAACATAAGAGATATTAGGAGCTTCTTAGTTTTGAAATTAAATCTTATATATATATATATATATATTTATTTTACACAGTTGATACAGTAAGAGCAGAAGATACGAACTTTCCTATGCATATACATACGTGTCAGCAGTACACTTTTTTCTGACGATCAAATTTACGACCCTTGTTAAAGCTTCTTTGATAGTACGAGGCCAAGCTGTAAAGTAATGCTTCAGAATTTTTTTATATGAAATCTCTTGGTGCTTTTTCAATAAACAAACTTTATCAACATTATAAATCTTGATTTTTTTGTCTCCATATTTATTTTTCAACCTAGTCACCCTAGTGGCGAACATATTTCTTTAAACGAGACATCAGTTCGTTGGTGCCGTTTGCCGACACAGTCACTATCTCACCTCCGCTTGTAGTCCTTAACGGTGTTTCTTTAAAGTTTTCGAAACAGATGAAAATCGAGTCGGGGCTTGTCTGGGGGATGATCGATGACATTGAACCCAAGGCGTCGGATTGTTGCAGGTACAGCAGCGCTATCAGGATGGCCGGACGCAGGTTTGAATCGTCGTCCTCCCGAATGCGAGTCCTGTGTGCTAGTCACTGCGCCACCTCGCTCTGTGGCAGAGACTGCAAATATGTACTAGGAAGAATAAAGGTCTAGAATACAGATAAAAATTAGTTTGCTTTCAAAAGTTTTCACGTAAGAAATTCGGAGTTATTACTTTTTGGCACGCCCTGCCTTAATTGTTAAGAACTTATACACACTCAAATGTGATTCGGTTTATATATGCGTCCACTTCCGTCAGTGGTGTTCGACAGCACTAATAGAAACCACAGAGATCCAAACTAACATACCACATAAAAATACTACGTGGTCTCATACTCTGAAGAACGTTATTACATTGTACGTAACTGTCAGTCTGTTTGGTAAAGATTTCGTTTCATCCCAGCAGCTTCTTTCCCGCCTTCTTGTTGAATTCAAGAGCGGGACAGTGCGGCAGCTATTCGTGTCAAGGACTCTACTCGTGGATACGTGCGTCATCGCTTAATACCTCCAGCGCTCGCAGCCACATTGCAATCCTGCACGATGGAGTATGGAAGCGTACTGCAACATTTGAAACAAATACCAGGGCGATGAAGTGAAAGATTAAAAACAACTAACTCCTTTCACATGTGTCTGCACCTGCTTAAAATGTTGCTGTATTTACGACCAATAGCGACACAGAGGTGTCGCCATGAAACGCTCGACTCAATGCGGACATGCCACGAGCGCACACTGAAGATATCACAAGTGAGGCTTTTCAACTAATGCTGCATTCCCTCCAAGACCATTAGGACGAACCTACAAATATCGTTAGGCGCAACGAAGGAGGGAATGAATTATGCAACACGTGAATGTCTGGCGCCCACTCTTCGAAATAAAAGGCCCTAAATGGAGATCAATATGCAGCGGATTTGAAAGTCTTTGCATGGAACGTCCAGGAGTGATAAGAGTACGCAACGGGGAACAACTTTTGTTAGAGGAAAAATATTCGATGACCCTTCCGGGCGACGCTAGGCATCGTTTTACTGAATTCACCGATCATCGGACGACGAGATTTCACAGAATCGAAGGGTCTATTAAACGGCGTGATGCATCTGCATAGAAGCCGCACTAAATTGACAGTGATTTTTAACAAGTAAACCTTAGAAATGAGTATCTAAGATGAGAGAGGTATACTTAAAGAGCCGGAACCACTCTCAACGTATTATCGATGTAAATCCGTCTAGGGGCGGGGAATGATTGCCAGTCAGACACACGCACAGTGTATGTAGTATCAGTGAGTGTGGTACCCGGGTGTACAATTGGGAAGGCGTGCGATCTGAGTTTGATCGAGGACAGATTGCGATGGCTCGGAGGTCCGAGGCAAGCATTTCGAGAACTGGACGACTTGTCGGGGGTTCCGAGGACTGCTGTGGTGTCTTCAACACATGGAGAAACAAACGTGAAACCACGTCCAGGCTGACGTCGTAGGCTGGGCAGAATTGTAAAAGAGGACAGGCGGCGAAATATAGCGGGAGTAACAGCAAACTGCTGGACAGAGTACAAGTGTGTCTGCACACACAGTGCACCGAACACTCCTAATGATGGGCCTCCGCAGCCGACGACAGACATGCACCAATGTTAACACCACGACATCGGCATCTACGACTGAAATGGGCACCTGACCATCGCCACTGGGCAAAGCGTTGCATGGTTGATGAATCCCAATACCTTCGCGACGATGGGAGGGCGCGAATCCGTTGTCTTCCAGCGGAACAGCTTCTGGACACATGTACAGCGGGATGCAGACAAGTTGACGGTGGGAGGGCGCGAATCCGTTGTCTTCCAGCGGAACAGCTTCTGGACACATGTACAGCGGGATGCAGACAAGTTGACGGTGGCTCCATTATGCTCTGTGGAACATTCACGCTGTCATCCGTGGGTCTATTCGAGCTCGTACAAGTCGCCATGACGGCCAGGGAGTGTTGTACACTGCTTGCAGACCACGAACACCCCTTTATGACTATCAGGTTTCCGACGGTAGTGGCATTTTTCAACAAGATAATGCACCGTGTCACAACGCTAGGTATGTGATGGAGTGGTTCGAGGAACGCAGCGGCAAGTACCAGATGATGTGTTGACACCCCCCCCCCCCGAACTCGCCTGATCTGAAGCCAATCAAATACGTCTGGAATGTGACTGAAGGTGTGGCCAGACTTTAATCCTCCCCCACCCCCTCTTCCAACCCTCCGTTTACGGAAGTAGGTGACCCGTATGCAGATGCGCTGCCAAGTCCCTCCATGTCGAGGCGCATCTCCGCTATTATCAGTGCCAAAGGTTGACATACCGGCTATTAGGAAAGTGATCATAATGTTGGGGTTGATCAGTGTATTTCAGAAGCTCGGTTTACCATGTTTCATGCAGAGCAAATGAGTAGACTACAGGCAAACATTAAGTTGTACGTATCACCCCTGGAGGTTTGATGCAAAGACTCTTTCGACCCTGGAAAATAGCTACACACAAGTACCTGTGTCGTGGAAGTAACAATAAACCTGCGCTCCACAACACTACAAGATCATCTTCAACTTCTACAGGGAGGGGGGGAGGAGGGGGTGTTAAGTAAGTAATGCAATATTGTTTCTGAAATCAGATTTGTTTTGTTCAGGATTCCAATATACTATACTATTTCCCACTCTTATGGCCACAAAAACCTTTTTTCAACATAAACTCCGTTCCCAAGTCTCGGACTTACACTACCTAACTATGAGGGCCTGTATGCCCGCAAGGTAGACGTCGAAGCCAACGTCTTGCTGAGTCATCCACGTACTGCATCCCGCGGAATACATCCTTCATTGGGCCAAACAGATGTTTCGCGTTTATTTCACAGTAAAGAATTTTTTATGTTTTCTACGGCTTAGTCTCTTTCATTCCATGCTTCACTGTAAGTACCCATTTAGGCCCTCATATCCCTTGCAGGGCTCGCTAAAAGCAAACGGTTGAAGTCACTTTGTGGTCAGACGCAGCAAGAAGCACACATCGGTACTGCACGCGATGAGTGCTGTAAGAAAATCTTCGTTACTCTGCGGCGGCTGTTACATTATATACCTGCCTGTGAAGAGCACGCAAAGGAGAAAACTGTCGCTACGAGTGAAAAAATCTGTGAGCAGACAGCAGAAGGGAAGCTTCATATTATTTCGAAAATAATTTCTTTCCAGTGATGAATACCCGCTTCGAAATTGAGGACAAGTTTATTACAGATTCCTACTTTAAATTATACAACTATAATTAAGGACACAGGAAGCTGTGATGACAAGGGCAATTACTTCTTTCCGTTACCGGTTACATGAAGATTTATATATAAAAAAAGACAATACTTTCGGTATGTGAACATCGGCATTCTCACCGCCAGCACCGCTTCTGTTAGAGATCTCTACATGTCTTTCTTGACAATAGAGTGGCGCAAATTTCCTCGTAATCTGTTTCACTGTTATCTGCAGCCTGCATACTTCGTTCTTTACTGTAGCGTGTATGTTCGTACCTGTTGTAACAACCTGTGCTTTTGACGTCGAACACGGCTTCCGTTCAAATAATCGGTTTAAAATTCTCGTGTGTTCTTTTCAGTAACTTACCACTTCCTTCCTTCCTTCCTTCCTTCCTTCCTTCCTATCGGAATCACTTTGTCAGCGCACTAGGCAGCTCTGAAGCGCCCGCTGCGGACTTCACCGATCGGAAACACAGTTTGGTTTCGTGTAAAATGCAGCAGCAAGGAGGGGGCGGCAGGTTTCGGCGGCCAGCGCAGGTCTGCAGACTCTTATTCTGTGAGAATAGGAATGTGTAAAACCTAGTCTACACGTAACGTTTTTTCGCCTGTCTTACACAATCATGTAAGACACACAAATCGCGCAACTCCACTATTTAAAATAATAGCTGGGACTTCTAGCGTCAGCGAGCGTGGAGTGGCGGCGGAGCTACGTTCGAGCTGTAAGACTGACGTGCGACTACATGCATGCGCAGACTTGTCAACAGTCTTGCGTGTACACAAAGCTCCACCACATCAGTCTTTTGTGACTTTACTAAACTACTTTCAGTTCAGGCAAGACTGTGGAACTTCTGTCCACAGGTGTCATCGTATTTGATAAGTATGGCATGGTCATGCAAGACTGACAACAAAACCCGTTTCATAAATATGTAGGCGGCGCAAAACGTTTTTACGCGCAGTTTACATTAGTCTAAAAGCGTACCTGCCCAGGGGGGCATCGTTTAAAGCGATCTCGTTGCCGGAAGTAGCTGCAGACGCATAAAGGGCAAACACGGTGGCCACTTTAACGCGTTGAACATTTGCGGCTGTGTGCAGCCAACAGGCGGCCGCATATTGTTTATTTTTTTATTTTCTCGGCGGCCCCGGTGAGTGCGCCGGTGGCGCCTAATTGTATTACTGTCGTGCCAAATCAAACACTCGTTCTCCGTAATTAGTTTAGAATACGAAATACGGGCCGCCCATATGGCAGGCCATTAAGCTGCGCGCAGGGGGCGGAGCGCAATGCAAACCAGCTGTCTGCCCCCTTTGTACACATGCGGCGAGCATTAATCCGAGGTGGGGGCCTCGGAGAACACGGCAGCCCGGGGCGTGGCGGCGGAAGGGTGAACCTGGCTCTACTCTAAAGTCTTAAGCAAATCTCCAACCGGTAACAATGTGAGTGCAGGCAAATAATCCAGTCACTGACAAGTGCAATCCTCACTGAAGGGTGCACGAACGGCATGTGCGCGGTATAGTCACTTCAGATCAGACAGTGTGATTAAAGCACTTGCTTTAAAAATACGCTCTGTCCGCTGGCCTAAAAGCGTGACAACTACTAGAGACGCTCTTTGCTATATACGAGGCTTGTTCGTGAAGGATAGGGATCTGTGTAATTTCGTGGGTTATATTACCCCGATTCGTGAGATTTTTCACTGTTGTGTTGGTAAATACGTCTGAAATGTATCCGTACACTGGTAATCATATTGGATGTTTAGTCTGTTGTTAATTGTCAAGAACGTTACATGTGTTTTCTTACGAGTTTTAATTATTAATTATTTTTAGAATGGGTAAGAGATTTTCCATTAAATGCAGATATATCGTAAAAAGTGACATATCTATGTAACCTAAACCCCGCAGCCATCGTTGCCTGACAGGAAGGCCGTCGGCACACGGACCGTGCATCCGAACATTGAGCGTGCCGAGTTTCTGACGTCATAGTGTGGAATAGCACGTTCGGGAGTCTTTCCGAACGTGCAGGGCAACAATATCTACAGGGTGTTTCAAAAATGACCGGTATATTTGAAACGTCAATACAAACTAAACGAGCAGCGATAGAAATACACCGTTTGTTGCAATATGCTTGGGACAACAGTACATTTTCAGGCAGACAAACTTTCGAAATTATAGTAGTTACAATTCTCAACAACAGATGGCGCTGCGGTCTGGGAAACTATAGTACGATATTTTCCGCATATCCACCATGCGTAGCAATAATATGTCGTAGTCTCTGAATGAAATTACCGGAAACCTTTGACAACGTGTCTGGCGGAATGGCTTCACATGCAGATGAGATGTACTGCTTCAGCTGTTCAATTGTTTCTGGATTCTGGCGGTACACCTGGTCTTTCAAGTGTCCCCACAGAAAGAAGTCACAGGGATTCATGTCTGGCGAATAGGGAGGCCAATCCACGCCGCCTCCTGTATGTTTCGGATAGCCCAAAGCAACCACACGATTTTTTGAGGAGCGTGGATGTAAATAAGACATCCACGCTCTTGATTTGCATAGAGGTTTGTTTTAAAAAATTTTTGAGGAGCGTGGATGTAAATGAGACATCCACGCTCTTGATTTGCATAAAGGTTAATCACGTTATAGTTATTAAAGGAATTTGTAAACTCATTGCTGATCATCATCGAAATATTCATTCAGGAAATTAAAGACGTGGGCCGTGCGATGTGGCCGGGCACCATCTTGCATAAACCACGGGGTGTTCGCAGTGTCGGCTAAGGCGGTTTGTACCGCCACAAATTCACGAAGAATGTCCAGATAGCGTGATGCAGTAATCGTTTCGGATCTGAAAAATGGGCCTATGATTCCTTTGGAAGAAATGGCGGCCCAGACCAGTACTTTTTGAGGATGCAGGGACGATGGGACTGCAACATGGGGCTTTTCGGTTCCCCATATGCGCCAGTTCTGTTTATTGACGAAGCCGTCCAGGTAAAAATAAGCTTCGTCAGTAAACCAAATGCTGCCCACATGCATATCGCTGTCATGAATCCTGTGCACTATATCGTTAGCGAATGTCTCTCGTGCAATGGTAGCGGCGCTGAGGGGTTGCCGCGTTTGAATTTTGTATGGATAGAGGTGTAAACTCTGGCGCATGAGACGATACGTGGACGTTGGCGTCGTTTGGACCGCAGCTGCAACACGGCGAACGGAAACCCGAGGCCGCTGTTGGATCACCTGCTGCACTAACTGCGCATTGCCCTCTGTTGTTGCCATACGCGGTCGCCCTGCCTTTCCGTCACGTTCCCAGTCCGTTGAAATTTTTCAAACAGATCCTTTATTGTATCGCTTTTCGGTCCTTTGGTTACATTAAACCTCCGTTGAAAACTTCGTCTTGTTGCAACAACACTGTGTTCTAGGCGGTGGAATTCCAACACCAGAAAAATCCTCTGTTCTAAGGCATAAACCATGTTGTCCACAGCACACTTGCACGTTGTGAACAGCACACGCTTACAGCAGAAAGATGACGTACAGAATGGCGCACCCACAGACTGCGTTGTCTTCTATATCTTTCACATCACTTGCAGCGTCATCTGTTGTTGAAAATTGTAACTACTGTAATTTCGAAAGTTTGTCCGCCTGAAAATGTACTGTTGTCCCAAGCATATTGCAACAAACGGTGTATTTCTATCGCTGCTCGTTTAGTTTTTATTGCCGTTTCAAATATACCGGTCATTTTTGAAACACCCTGTAGCATGTTAGGTATTCTGAGCGTGCGTCTGAGCACTGACCAATGAGATGGCACAGCACCACCTATGTCGCATGGACGCCATCTCCCTTGAGCACAGATAGTTGTGAAGCGCCAGATTGGCATTCATTTCGAGCCTACATGTATGTATGCCGTTTCTGAGCACCAGCAAATTGAGAATCTCTCGAAATCCCGCTGTTAACTGTGTGATTCGTTGCAATAAAATGAGGAACATCTTATCGTGGCGAAAGTATTATTGTAGCTTGGGTGTTAAGAGAGTATGCCATTTGAAAGCAACCACACACACACACTGAGGATCCACCAAAAACGCATTGTCCTTGGTACAATTTGTTCTAATTTCAATTAGTAAAATAGCTACGATTGAAGGTCTTACAACTGGCGAGATGGTAAGATAGGCTGTCAACAGTTTGTTGTTACTGAATCCAACCAAATACGTGAAATGGCGGTGGTTCACGTCTCGCCACGTCTAATTCTCTCTCTCTCTCTCTCTCTCTCTCTCTCTCTCTCTCTCTCTCTCTCTCTCTCCCCAACATACGGGTAACAGATTCTGATGTTTTATTATTAGTTATTGTGAATTACAGCACATCCCTGATGATTAAAGTTGCAATAATTTAATACCTGTAACAACTCAATTACATATGCTTTATTATTTACATGCAAACACTAAATAGACATCCTGAGCCTTCAGACTAAATAATTTATCATTCAACATGCTGAACAACATGAATGATGAGCTCTGCAGGTTTCTTTGGATTCACACACATTCAAGTGAAGCATTCTTGAGAGAACTACAGTTCAAAATTACGATCCGAGAAAACAAATTAACGTCTATTAGATTTCTGTTTTGACATTAGCACAGTTTTTTCATGAATAAATCACTGTTAAATTATCACACGTTTTCATTTCATAATGCAACCCATATTTGCATGGCATCTTATATCCGTAAGACATCTTTCCCAACTTTAAATTAATTTTATACCGGATGTACATGTCAGGCTTAGCAAATAATCTGAATAGTTTATCAGTCTGAATTTGTCCGATTACGGTAGTTACTTATCCAGCACACCCATAGCTGACTTAGCCTTCTTCAAAAACTCTGAACTAAATTTTTGCTCAAAGCACTTGCATTTTTGAACTGATTTTAAAATTAAAACTCTCTTCAAAGACGTTTCTGAAAGCGTGGTCCTGAACTGAGTTTTGTTTCTTGTAACTAAGCTAAAAATTCTCTCACATTTCGCATTACTATTGTGGAATTGACAAAATAGCCAGCGTCACCTTTGCAAGTTTATTATATTGAAGAACCCCATCAGCTGATTTCATCCGGTCTACCAATGCCCCCTGAACATCAATTCCCTCTGCTGCCAAGTTGGTTTCTTCCAGCTGGAAGGTCCAGAACTGAGAGTAAAGAATATCAGCTTCTGTATCTTAGTCTTCGCTTTCGCTAGTCAGAATATTAGGAAATCTGTTTATGAAGAATCTAAGGCTGGAAAATGATTTGCAAATTGTAGAAATATTTGCAACTTCTGACCGAATTAAAACTTCACCTCTGAATGGAAATTTGTGTGTCATGTAATCACATGATGATAAACATTTCCTTACAGACTTGAAGAATATAGACTTTTCCTCAGGCTTCAAAGTGGTCACCAAAGCAAATGTAAAATTCCCTATCATCAGACCAATCATCCTTTTGATTTGCTGGAGTGCGATAATCTACATCAGTAAGAGAGCTGGAGGTTTTAATAATGAGTGGTCTCACAAATCTTGCCTTCACATTCTTCAATAGTTCCTCCAAAATTGACCTTTAATGTGGGTATGTGGGGGGCTTCACTGAAGAGCTACATTTGGGCTCTCAAAGATAGGCATGAAACTTGAAAGGAAAAGGCATGAAGACTTATGTAAATTTGATGACAGAAACAGGAATGGCCGTTTCTCACGTGATAAAGCATGGTCCACAGTGTAAATGTTTTTCTGTAAAACTGATGTTTGGGTTTTTCTTTTAAGTGAGGAGTGTGGTGAAATCTTATCACAGTGCTTGGACTTGTGATATTAAGTAAACACATCTACATTTTGAGTGTGTTTTGGAATTTTATAATTGTTCAAAGTTTCCACTTCAGAATCCTTACTTACGATTTCTCTCTTTAACACACTAACCAAAAGGTCCCACTGCTCCAAAATCCTATCTAAACATCTTTTCAACGATAGCCATCGTGTAGGCACATGTTTCAGAATTTTCCTCATTTCTGTATCATGTAAAGTTTGAAACTTTACAAGTTTTTCTTTCCTCTTTGCACTCCTTTCCAAAGAATAAAATATGTTAATAATATTTTCATCAACGTTAAAGGCAAACATGCCGCCCCCTTCTCAACAGCAAGATTAAAAAAATGGATCAAATGGCTCTGAGCACTATGGGACTTAACTGCTGTGGTCATCAGTCCCCTAGAACTTAGAACTACTTAAACCTAACTAACCTAAGGACATCACACACACCCATGCCCGAGGCAGGTTCCGGACTGAGCGCCTTAACCGCGAGACCACCGCGGCCGGCACAGCAAGATTAATTAGGTGACAAGTACAGCCTACAATGATTAAGTTAGCAGTTTCTTGCTTCAAACATTCTGACAACATTTTTTAGTACTACCATTACAGAAGCATTATCAGCGCCAAACAGTTTTTTAATGGAATACGGAATTCCCATAAAGTTGAAAGTAGAACATAAGCAATATTAGCTCCAGTGGCATCCCCTTTCAAATTAGGCACAGAGAGTAGGCAATTTTGGATTTTAAGGAGTTTAAGGCTAAAGAACGATACGATAATAGGATATGACTTAAAGTCTATTTTATTACTACCATCGGTAGCAATAGCGAATGGATTTGACTGCAAGTTCATAATAACACTGCGTCGTATGTCTTTGCCATTCTGCAATACCAAGATACGCAGCCAACAACAACAACTACTACTACAGAGTAAACAAATCCCGCAGCAGAACCGAGAACACAATGGTCCCACGTTCTAGACAATGGTCTTTTAACAGTGATGCCAACCCTGGCGCACCGTAAAGGGGAGTCAAGAATGAAATTGTCGAGCGGAGGAGCGGGGAGGGGAGAGTAGTAACCCTAAATATTTTCCCCCTGAAACATTTATCCCTCTAACTTCCCCCTAGGCAGATTAATTCCCCCTAAATTTAGGGGAAAATCCTCAACTTGGAATCACTGCCTTGTAGACACAACAACGCTGATCACTTCGCTTTGAACGACTATCGACTACTCCTTGTCCACCATAACGTTACGATTGCGTTCCAGTGGAGGCATTCTGAATCTAAGAGCGAAAGAAGCTCGGTAAGTGCGGTCAAATGTGAAGATTATGCTCATTGCTTTCTTCGAAACCAGCGGCACGGTGCATCATGAGGTCGTGACAGAAGGTCCATCAGTCAATAAGGAGTACTACTTACTAGTTCAACGCCGTTTGCGGAAAGCACTCCGGAAAAAAACTCTTACTTCTGGCGAGACAATTCCTGCTCACACTTCATTGTTTGTTCGTGAATTCTTGGCAAAGAACAGTACTCTAATGATGTGCCGGACTCCATATTCGCCAAGTATGGTTCCGTGTGACACTCTACTATTTCCATCTACTTTGAAAGAGAATAACGCACACGAAAAACAAAATTACTTCCAAAAAATGATAACACCAAGAGAGAGAGAGAGAGAGAGAGAGAGAGAGAGAGAGAGAGAGAGAGAGAGATATCATAACTCAGAAAAGAGGCTCGACCTGCAATACTTTTCCCTTCATACTGACACAAACCTGTTCAATATGTGACCGTTATAGTGGCCGAGTTGCCGCGAGTAGATTTAGGTCTGCATCTTGACACACGGCGTCACCGTACGTCACATATCTGGAACAATGCGTCCCCGCTGTCTCTGATTTTGGCCCGGACAAAGACTACGGTCCTATAAAGAACTCCCAGAGGCACATGTTCCAGAGGTCGTGGCAGCGAACTTCAACAGCCATAAAACTTTTCGCTAGTGTCAGCATAAAACGCGAAGCGATCGATCGGAAGGCCGTCTAGCATGCACAACGACCAGCAAGTTGGTCGGAAGAACCGTACAGCGGTGCTGGCGCGCTTGCTCAATATTTATTCTGGGGAGTTTCCCGCCCTCTCTCTGGGTGAGCGGCGGCCAACCTTCAGGTAAAGTCGGTGGCGCTTCTGGGTGGCTAGCGACACCCCTGCACACGTTATGGCTGAGTTCGAAGACGCAAGTTTTCTCTCATTTCCCGACGGTAATTGATAAGTTTCCACTGCTTCTCAGTTCGAAGAATTGTTTGTAATCTTCTGGTTTAATAGTGGAACTCCAGATTGATTGCAGACAACATGAGTTTTTATGTGAGCAGGATTCTTGTTAGTTGTAAGACCGCACGTGCTTTCAGATACGCATAGAAGATTGCTATATACATTAGTAACTTATATTAACGAAATGTAAACATCGTCAGATCCTACTGTTTGCAGATCCTACTGTTTCTCCATAAACGAGAAACACACACACACACACACACACACACACACACACACACACACACACACACACACACACACACAGTACTGTGAGTAGCAGTACATAACTCCATGAGGAACAGCTCTTCATCACAGTTAAAAAAAACACGGGAGAATCCACTTTCACTTCTCGCGAGCAGCAAAAGGTGTTGTCCAGCAGTGTGAACCCAATGCTATCTGAACGAACGGAATGGATGAATGGAATGAAGACAAACGCTAAAACTAAGGGTAAACGTAGTAGTAGATGAAGTTGGAGGAGAAGCACGAACAGTATGTAGAAAGAAGAAACGGTGTGGTCCACAGAAAGAAGAAACGTCATATAGCACGGCTTCCCAGATTTCGTCCCTAGTTAACTACCACTTTGACCTTTTTAGAAATGTGGGCGTACCAACACAGCTTGTTCACTTTTCGACAAAACCTGAATTGGGTGACGGTGGGCGGTACAGAAGTTTGAACGACGACTGCTAAAGGAGGGTGGGGGGGGGGGAGGGGGTGACGAACGTTACAGGGGGAATAATTTTCGCCTCTTGCTCAGTGCTAACACATATACGGCTTCATTGGTACGCGGGCGTCACGTCGGATAACGTTGTGGAAGCTGCACAATATTTTGAACTAGACAGCTGCTCGTTATCTCCAGGTGCATACTGACGTGTTGCTGCAGTGGTTCGCCACTGGCGTGCTAGAAAAGCGCAGGCGCTAACAGGCCGGCTATAACGTCATCGTAGACGAATCACAGAGCACGGCGACATTCAGTGCCCCCTGCCTGAGAAACGGCAAACCGTGACGCGGGAAAAGCCCGGCCTCAAATCGCGGTTCCGTGTGCGCGCGCGAGCGGCGCATGGCGTCCAGGTTAAGTGTCCGGACTCCGCTTTAGTGTTGACTCGTGTTTGATCGTCTGCGGCCGACGACGCCTTACTAACGTCAATGCTGGTTCCCATACCTAGCTGAGCTGAAATCCCAACTTGTTACACGTATTTCAACGGTTTCTTTAACGACGTTGTCCCAGTACGTGGATGCGGACGACACTCATGGCTGACCGTCTGCTGTAACGTCATGTTCAGGTCGGCTATCCTTAACTGTGCGCACGCCACCTATATAGGGTGGAAAAACCATCCTCGTGGAGTTCGGCGTTTCTTGTGGTTTAGTGCGTGCAGCCTGAAGTACATTACGAATATATTTATCAGAGTACCCGTTTCGTATAAACACAGAGCGAAGATGGCTAAGTTCCGCTGATAAGCTCCGTGCTCTCTGATATAAATCTAGCCCTATGAACGAGGGTTCGTAAAACGCCACTGCACTGAGATGTGTGACGGCAGCTCGTAGCTCGAAGATATAGATCAGTGCACGTTGGTTTTCGAAACAGGTTTGACCCAAGGAACTGTCTTCTTTTCTGCGGATCAAGACATCTAAAAAAGAGATAGCACCATTTCTCTCCACTTCCATGACGAAGGAAATGCTCAGATAGAGCGTGTCAAGGCGTTCTAAAAATGCAGGAAGCGTCGCTGTTCCATGTGGTCATATTACGAAGGTGTCATGAACATATCTCCGGAGACATTTAGATTTCAACAACGCTGACTGGAGTGCTTTTTCCTCTAAAAATGTTGGCTGCTATGGGAGGCAAAGGGCTACCCATAGCAACGCCGGCAGTTTGGTCAAAATATTGTTCATTAAAACTATACTAAGTCGAGGTAAGCAGATGCCTAAATAGATGTTAAGATGTCCTCCTCCAACTTAGATCCTGTAAGTTGTAATGAATCCACAAAGAGACCGCACCCAAATCCATTAATACATCAGCTGGTTCGACACGCGAAGTCTTCATTCGCTGTATAAAATATGAGTTTCGAATGTTATGTTCACATTTAGGGCTCACAAGAGAGGCCAGATATTTTGCTCCGTAAAATGCTTGGGTTCCTATATTGCTCACAATGGGGCGAAGTGGGTGTTGCCGAGCTGTATGATTCGTATACGATGACGTTACAGCCACACCCCTTGGCGCCTGCGCTTTTCTAGCGAGTCAGCGTATATACTGGCGAGCTACCGCAGCAACAAGTCAGCAAGCATCCGAAGGTAACGAGCAGCTGTGTCGTTGAAATATTGCGCAGCATCCTTAACACTATCCGACGCGACGAATGTGAACCAATGAAGCAATTATTACGTCGGGAAACAGCACAACATATATAAGATTGTTCTGTGTACAGTCTGCGGTAAGAAACTTCTTGGCAGATTAAAACTGTTGTTCCAGGAGAGCTAGTTCTCCAGGTTCGCAGGAGAACTTCTGCAAATTCTGGAAGGTAGGAGACGAGGTACTTGCAGAAGTGAAGCTGTGAGGACGGGGCGTGAGTCGTGCTTGGGTAGTGATGTTCTTTCGTCTGACGTGAGAACAGCGTGGTACAAGGTAGTCAATAACATCATCAGCACTAACGAGCGACTCTTTGCCATCGGTTTAAGTGACACTAACCTCTGCAGCAAATGCAACCTCGTTGATAGTGTGCCTCATCGTTACTCTTGTGGAGATCGGATTATCAACTGGAGATGGACCAGGGAGAAAATTGCCCGAACAACAATAACTTCAGCAAACAATGTACCGACTAACATTTTCTTCAGACCAGAGGAAAGTTACTACCCTCAGGCAAAAAAAAGCAGTGATTTGGTTAATGGACAAATATACAAATTATGTTTTTAACAATATTGGGAGCGATGAACATACTGAATACAAGATGTATATGGAAAATGAATTCGAGAAAATACTCAAACATCAGAATCACAAAAAGAAATATGGTAACATGCCCCAATTGTCTTCAACCGAATGGATATAGGTTAGGGACTGGATTCCTAGTAGAGAGGGAATGGATTGGGTCACGTGCCCGACCCTAAGCTCACCTGCAAGTCACACATGAAAAAATAAATCAGTAGTACAGCAGATACAAGAATGTGGCGAGAAACATCTGGTGTCTGATATAAAGGAAGATCTTTAACTCCCTATAGATGCGTTTAGAAGGCTGGAACTGACAAAAATAACAAGGCAGTGAAATATTTTGCGATGTCACTGTTCGGGACTTCTCTTCTGTCGATGTAATTTACCCTGGAAGGAACACACATCAAGGATTTACTGAATGATTAATTTGGGTCGGGCAAATGAAGATTGGAACCGGCTGCAGAAGAAGAAAATGTGCATGCTGACCTGCCACCAGTTGAAGGTGACAGTGAAGGTGCTAAATTGTGCTACTGCTAAAGACTCATTTTTTGAATGCTGTAATTCATGACTGCAATTATCTGTCACCTTATTTATGTCATTTCACTGTAGCCATTTTTGTTACTGTTTTTGGTGAATAAAAAAGTGGTAGAGCACTTGCCCGCGAAAGGCAAAGGTCCCGAGTTCGAGTCTCGGACCCACACACCGTTTTAATCTGCCAGAAAATTTCATATCAGCGCACACTTCGCTGCAGAGTGAAAATGTCATTCTGGAGTCTGCGGTAAATCCATTTTTTTGACATTATACGGATATTGCTTTTATCAATCAGTTTTCTCACCATCGTATTACTTTAACAATAACATAAAGGAATTGAATGAATTTACTTGTATCAATACGTGTTTTGTTTAGCTGTACGCGCACCACCTGGAAAGCTTCTTTGATGAAGAGAATCGAGGCACAATCCGAACACGAAAGGAAACGGCGATTTCTTTTACCGGCAAGAAGCACGCGTCTTTTTTTGTGGTGCGACGCTTACAGAATACGAATGTGGCGTCCAGGGCGCCGCGAGGGCCGCGACGTGTGACGACAGGAAGTGGAGAGGAGAGGAGAGGAGAGGAGAGGAGAGGAGAGCCCGCGGGTGGTCGTAGCGTGAGCAGCGCGGGGGAAAACACGGGAGCGCGTCGCGTGACCGTATTCTTGTCACCCAAATTGCTCTAATACCACATTCTCTTTGGCTCGTCGGTCGGGGAAAAAACTCTGGATTAGAGAGGCAGTATGTGCGACTAACGGGTAATTTCAAGCATTACTCTGCTGCCAGCATTAACGTTCCAACATGTTTAGAGGATCGGCGTAATCTATTATTTAGGGTGGTCTGCCAGCACACAATTTATGTACAACTCATGTTGCTCACACGCTCCTCACGCCGAAACACGAAAAGGACGTTGCTTGATACCACTACCGGTATTTCCAGAAGTTTCTGAACTAATGAGGGGAAAATGCAGAATATATTATATGGGCTGTAAGGACACACAATGAACTGAAGTCAATCTATTACAAATACTCATTTCCGGTTTTTCCAGACTTCCCTGTACACTGTTATCGTATTTCCACATTTATTTTGTAATGTCTCTTATTTACGAAACATTACTTTCGACAAATAATTTCTCCTCTTTCCTCTGGTTAGAATGCAATCATCACACATTAAAAGTTACTTTTGAATACGGCCCGTACTTTAATCTCATGCCAGCAGCAAAGGCGATTTTCTGACTTCATCTCATCATGTCACGTCTGCTCCGCGGGAAATTTAAATTGGTGTATATATGTAGGTGCTCCAGATTCGGAGCTCGCTCGAGCACACTGATCTCTGCTAAGGCCGCACTTTAATTTGTCACTAAAACAGGCAGGGTAAGTGAAGCAATCACCCGAGAGAAGCTGAAAACGTTAAAACTTTTATTAGCATTCCTCCCGTGACACTTAAGATCTCCGCCCACATGTTTTCAGGGTTGTTTTTACTAGGCTACAGAAGTTTCGTCAGAAAGCCCTTACACCCTCCATACAATTCCGGTCTCTCCCCATGCAATTTCCATATTTTTGGTGCCCTTAAGTAAGGCATACGTGGTCACCGATTTGTTCCGGACGAAGAGGTCCACGCCTGGGTACTATCATGGTTCTGTACGATACTAGGTTGGCCATTACTTACTTTCTTCCATCTGTCTTAGTGCTCTCCCCCCCCCCCCCCCCCGTGTGTGTGTGTGTGTGTGTGTGTGTGTGTGTGTGTGTGTGTGTGTGTTTTTACTATCTGCCAGTTGGCACTGATTTACTCAATGAGACAAGTTAAAAAATTGTACCGGAATGGCACATGGGTTAGGATCCAGATCAGACACAATCTTCAACTTGCCCCACTAACAAAAATCAATACCCACTGGCAGCTGATGTCTTTTTTAATTCATCTGTGTCTTGATTCATAGTGGCTGCAGCACATGTCCGAAAGAGAAGACACTACGTATATACAAATATATCCTTGATCTTAGATAAGAATTAAGAAAGTGAGTGACCCTTATTGTAGTCGTCGTAGTGATCGTAGTCATGTACCCAGGAACTGTCAGCGGAGGGTAGCAACCACCTACCCCAACCCTGTACTACCCACAAAGAGAGATCCACCCGAGTCGTCCCGCATTCTAACCCGTCAACCCGTCAGATAGGCAGTGACTGTTTGAAGGAAGTCATAACACTTACTGGGTAGCGACTAGCAACAAGTGTACCGCTAGCCTCTTGTCGTGAAATCTCTTTTTTCGTTCACCACGACGCTAAAGGGTCCCATAAATGAACAGACTTGTTTGTCAAATTCCTCCTTATGAAGCCGCGGGTTTAACAAACCCCAACACTTATAAACACAATTTGTCAGTTTAACCGCATTTTGAGGCAGACGCAGTTCGTGCTCGTGTTTTAATAATAGTGAATTGTCACAAACGCAGACAAAGCATGTGTGGCATTGACTGACACTGAAGAAGGCGAAGAAAAAGAACAGGACGCTGGTCCAAGGAGTTGCTTAAAATGTGAGAGATTTACCTATGAAAATCTGTAAAAGGAAATATCACTCTTAAGAACCAACGGTTACATCAGAACGGTTTAAAATGAGAGAAAAATACACACATGAAAACCTGTTAATGGGAACGTTACACTACGAACCTGATGGCTACATCATGAGTTTCTTAGCCCTATCACAGAAAAAGAAGAATACATTTTCTCTTTTACTTATTGGTACTTCGTCGTCAGGCCACAAGTGGCCCATCGGGACCATCCGACCGCCGTGTCATCCCCAGTTGAGGATGCGGATAGGAGGGGCATGTGGTCAGCACACCGCTCTCCCGGTTGTTATGATGGTTTTCTTTGACCGGAACCGCTACTATTCGGTCGAGTAGCTCCTCAATTGGCATCACGAGGCTGAGTGCACCCCGAAAACTGGCAACAACGCGTGACAGCTGGATTGTCACCCATCCAAGTGCCGGCCACGCCCGACAGCGCTTAACTTCGGAGATCTTACGGGAACCGGTGTATCCACTGCGTCAAGGCCGTTGCCTATTCTCTTTTACTTGGTCCTCCAATTTTTCAAGATGCTACAACGTGGGAGCATATAGCGCACATCGTCCGTGGAAGAACTTTTCTTTTTATTTATTTATTTCATTGGACTGCCGTTTATATGTTATGTGCCAAAACTGATTTTGTTCATATTCTCTTTTCGCGTAATATATGGCTGATAAAGATGTGATACGTCTATCAATCAGGTAATTGCCAGTGCTGTTTTCTTCTTATCCCTTGACTGTAGTTTCCATAGTTTGGAAACTCACGAGACAGGAAGATAAATTGTAATAAAACAATTTTTCACGACAAACACAATATTGGCATATTGTCAAACTTTCCGCCAATCAAGATTTCTCGCAAACACGTCGAAGATGATGTATGCTCGACGCACACGTTAAACAGCACCGTACATGCTCAAATGTTTGGCAAACACAGTAGAGGTTGACAAATTGTTTGATCATGTACGGGAGCCTTAACACAAACTGCTACCCCGGCCCTCAAATCCAAGGTACGCTCTTGGTTACAGCCTCTTCTGATGAGTTAGCCCTGAGTGCTCCCTTGTTACCCTGCTGCTGGTCTATATAATACACCGTAACGGAACACAAACCCCTGGATCGTCTGTTATGCTGTAAACTAATGAACAGGGAGTAATTCGCAAGCGCACTCTCGGTAAAAAATAATACGCGGTGTTAAGAAACAAATACGCTGTGGGATATTACGACGGCGAATGCTCCACATTAATAAGTACGCTAAAGCAGTTTAAAAGTTGAGCAGTAATTAAAGCCATTTTTCAGCCAGTTTCAGCCGGAGTTCTCGCGGCCACGCAGTGGTTCAAAAGCTCGCTCACCCAGTACAAGGAGTGTTGAGAAGGGCAGCCGTACTGCGTAGCTCTGCACTGGTCGCAAGGTTTTTCTGCTGCTCAGGGCGCGGCGATCTCCGCACTTGTTATTTACTACACCTCCGGTACGATTCCTCCCATGACGTCTCACTGTCTGACCGCTTATTTACAGCCCAGTGGGAACACTAAGAAGGTTAACGCTACGCTATAAACCTGTACAATTCCCATGTGCCAACCGTTAATGCTCTACCTTTAATTCGACAGACGCTAATAAAGCATAAAAAACACGTCGATGAGAAAAATTATGATGTTAGTCACTTCTGAATTAGCGTCAGAGCTCCGAACGTGGTAGCTACGGCACAATCTGTGTGTCGGACGGTGGTTTATTACAAATATCTTCTGTGCAGTGAATAAATACAGTTAATATTACATCAAAACCGTTTCGCTTTTGTAACTTGAAGACTCAGTGACTTGCATAAGAAAAATGTCAGTATAATAGGAAAATGTGACATCCGATTATAGCCCGATTTACTAACAGGTAACCCATTATAAAACTAGATTTATACCAGGTAGGTTTCCAAAGTTCACATTCTGGATAGAAAAATGTTCTACTTACTACTTTATTTGCTTCTGCTTTACGCAGGGTGTACAGAAACGCCTCTAGGAGAAATTAAGGGTGCGAATTTCACTATACGAGAGAATTTTTTTTGGTATACACGTTTCTCTTCTGTTCATATTGAACATATGTATCTTACCTGTTTGCAACTGTCAGTTCGTAAGAATGTTCACCATGCAATCAGTATATTGGAAGAAAGAAAATTAGAAACGTCTACCTCTTGCTTCTACTGATGCATAATCTCGTCGGATCATGGGCGGTCACAGTGTTTCAAATATTTCAAATAATCTGTAAAATTGGGAAAAAATCACATTGTAGATAACAAATATGCGTTTCGTTATTTGTGCAGCAAAGTAACTGGCGATGGCCGAAGTAGAAAACGCAGACATAGCAAAAGCATTTCTGAAAACGGTATGGCATGAGAAGTTTAAGTGTTCGTTTTTGCCGCACGGTATTCGATAGTGGTATTCAATAGGTTGAAGAGGTTCGATGAAACCTCTGACAGTTATTTAATTGTGAACTGCAGAGTAATCACTTACACACACAATTTAAGTTGGAGTAGTTAAGCAAAGACGAAATGGCCTTCGCGGGTTAACTGAAGACGAAGAAGACAGCTCTCGCACAATATTTCTTAAATGCCGAAAAAACTGCTGTTCCGCAATCTACGAATGGAGACATTATGCAGAAAATGATAGCATTGCTCATGCGTTGCACTAACTGTGCTTGTAATGCAGAACTACTGACTGCTGATAATAGATCGTTACACAATGTCCCTTAATTTCCTTAATTTCGTCCGTCAGGAGTAATTCACGAAGAGGGACATGAACAGTAAGATCAACTTTGAATTGGCTGATTGAAAAACTCTTCAGTGACCCTTATTATGTTTCAGCCCTTGATCTCAGAACCGCTCTTGCTGACGAACAAGGAACTTAACTCCTTCAGAGAACGAGGTCGGCTGAATCAGACGCGCGTTGACGTGTAGCTGGGAGCGACTCAGCGGCCGTGACTCGAAAAGCGGCTGACAAAACGGGACTCACGTTAGCGGCAGCCGGAATGCGCAAACTTTCTCCGCTAGCTGGCGGTGACGCTGCAAGAAATAGAGGCGTTCCTCTTTGTGCTGCAGGCTCACTTCGAACACGGCATCGTTAAGTCCACCGCAAACGTAACTATAGTAACAGCAGCCTTACTGCACACATTGTCATCAATGAATCAACGTTTTCCTGATATTTTGCATCATATTTCACACACACACACACACACACACACACACACACACACACACACACACACAGAGAGAGAGAGAGAGAGAGAGAGAGAGAGAGAGAAGGGGGGGAGTCTTCAAATTTTGACCGTTTCTATCACAGTCTCTCCCGCTACAACTAAAACGCCGGTGATAGCTATAGTACAAGCTGTTTGTGCTCGGTTACGTAAAACAATGTATATTTTACACGATGGCAAATCGACAAGTGAGTAGTTATGAAAACATGAGCTGCCACCGGCCTGTTCCCACAGCTGGTGTTGTCCAGAGAAAAGGCGTTCTAGGTTGAGGCTGTTCCGTGGTGGGGTTAGAATTTCATCAATATAAGGCTCTCGTAACTGCAGTTTCTTTGACATTTGTTGACTTACATAACGAGGTCACTACAAGAAGACATCGGTTCGCAGAAGCAGTAACATGTAACGTATCAATTACGTTAGTATTCAATCTGTAATTGGGCAGGTCTCGTGCAAACAAGGAAACGGACAGCTAAAGGTCACAGATTCTTCCATCGACCGCCGCCACCACCCAGCGGACGACGGCTACAAGCAAACGTCAAATACAAACGACTCTTTGGTTGTGGAATACCAAAAATCTGCGCGCGAGCAAGTGGCACATACGAAATCCGACAGACCTGCGTTCGACGCCTCTAACGGTCCTTCGATTTTTCTGACTGCATGACGATGAAAATGCTTTTTCGCAGCAAAAAAGCATTGCTCCATGGTTCGAATTCCATAATGAGTTTTTAATCTGCCCATACCTACCGTTGACTGTATTAGGGCATGGATACACGACCGCGGCAATCTGATGGCGACCCGGCTCTCACGGTTCGTTACAGCACTTTTTTCGTTTTTCCTACTCGTCTTTTATTCTCTCCCGAAACAGAGCGAGCCATTGTAGACCTTCTTTCTTTCGAGCCCAATCTAATCGGTAATGGACAGGGGAATCCTAATTAGGAATAAGAACTTGTCTCACGACACGATGTTTCTGAACTTTAGGTCCTGGGTCCTAGCGAGTCTGTACACTATGGGACCCCTAATCTATGGGCTCATCACTGTCTCTAGTGGCACTAACGTAAGAGACGGTACAGCCCAGTGGGTTCGAAACACCTTCCGGAGTGCAGACAGCTGTACTTGTACCACCTCTTACAACTCGTAATTAATTCAAGATTTTTAAACGAAGTTTTTAGGTGTATCATTGCAAAAACCCTTGATTTATCGTTAATATGCGTAACGTTTTTATATGTCCCTTCAACGGCAACAGGTGTCAGTTTACATTTATACAATCATATGTTAGCTGAGTACCCGACATTGCTCGGGTATCCGGCACTGCCTGGGTGTGTGAGACGTTCCCGGAGGGAGTCCACTGGCGGCCAAACTGCACAATAACACTGGCTTCCGTGTGGGGCGGCGATGAGGTGGATGGACTGCTGTGGCCTATTGCGTTGTGAACCACTGAGGGCTTCGGCGGGACGAAGCTTCTCCGTCGTTTCTAGGTCCCCGGTTTAACACACAAGCACACACAATGCATACTAAAAACGGGCTGAGCTTCGAAGTTTATTTTCGTATTTACTTCAGTTCTCTGATTCATTACAAATCGTGAAATAATTTTGACACAATGTATAATTATTCCCCAAGCCTCTTGGGCTTCCAAACTTTCTGTGAAACGTAACGAGTACGCGCCCCAAATCTCGTGAGTGCGGTCATATTTGTTCAGCCATTCACATTACAGTAGGTATTATGCTCACTAATATTTCTTCAGAAATAATTCCAGAAAATTGTCTTCAGACATAATGACGTCTCTAGACTCAGAGAAGCTCATCTGCAAGTAACCAGTACGGTTTTAGGAAACAGCGGTCATGCGAGATACAGCTGACCCACTTTGTGCATGATATACAACATGCTCTAGATGACGGCTCCTAGGTTGACAGCATATTCCTCGACTTTCGAAAGGCGTACGACTCAGTTCCGCACAGTCGCTTGCTCCAAGAAGTGCGCGCTTACGGCCTGTCCGATAATATATGCGGATGGATAGAGTTTTCTAACAGGCAGAGAGCACTATGTCGTCCTGAATGGGGGGACTTCTACAGAAACAACCAAAACACCAAGAGTGTCCCCAGGGCAGCGTAATAGGTCCGCAACTTTTTACGGTTTACATGAACTATCTGGTTGACGGTATTGACAGCGATGCCGCTGCTTGTCAATGATGCTGTAGTCAAAGGAAAGTTGTTAATTCGAAAGCTTAGGAAGAGGTCATATGGAATATAACTCATAAAAATGGGCATACTTTCCTTTATAGAATCAGTCACGTAATGACAAAAACAAAGGCTTGATTGGTATGAAATAAAACTGAAGTTAGCCGTAATTAATTGGAGGAGATACAATAAATAGCATAATATAACGTCGTACCGCATTACTGGACTTAATAGTAAAACACGTATTGCACATATCCTGAGTAGCAGTCATGAGCATGTCCTTTAGGATGCTCGGCAATATGTACTGGTATGTAGCGGCCAAATGATCATTCAGGCAATTTGTGGTGGCGGTTGGCCTTGTAGTAAACATACTAATGACAGTGTTCACGAGCTTGGTCTCCTAGCTATCTTGGCTAATAATTGTTAGTGACAATGGAAACATTGCAGCCTACTGTGGAAAAATAAGATTTTCGACAACTTTCTGTGAAGTCTGTAGCGCCAACTACTGCAAGTAATTCACATTTTTTTTTTTATGGCATTCAGCCATCTCCTGTCAGTAATTAACGGTACGTCTCAGCCTTAAGTGTCGCAAGCAGCATACGTCCACAAGAAATCGCGCCATCTGCCAAACCTGAAGCCTCGGCACACGGGCCGTGCACCCGAACGTTGAGCGTGGAGTGTGCAGAGTTTGTGACGTCATAGCGTGGAATAGCACGTTCGGGAGTCTTTCCGAACGTGCAGAGCAGTATTGGCATGTCAGATATTCTGAGCGTGCGTCTGAGCGTTGACCAATGAGATGGAGTGCGTGTGAGGTAGGTGCCATCTCCCCTCAGTACAGAGTTGCCGGGCGCGTTATTGGCATTCATTTCAGGCCTATACGTATATATGCGTTTCTGAGCACCAGCAAATTTGAGAATCACTGGAAAACAAGTTGTTCACTTTTGATTCGTTCCAATAAAATGAGAAACATACTCGTGGCAAAAGAATTATGCAACTTACGGATTATGAGAGTAGGCTATTTGAAGGCAGCAACACACTGAAGATGAACTCAAAAAGCATTGTTCTGGGTACAATTTGTTATAATTACATTTCAATTAGTAACATATATACTATTACGGTTTTCTGCAGGGGTTACGATAATACGATGAGACACAGTATGTGAGTTGTTGGTTTAGCGTAATGAGGAGCGTCACTGTCCTGTATGCATTTGTTTATTGGGGCGGTGGTTCGAGTCTTGACACTAACAAGGTCCCCCCCCCCCCCCCGCCAACATTCGAGTTTTTTTTATGTTATGATACTTCATTATAAGTTTAATTTAAGTATATACTACACTCCTGGAAATTGAAATAAGAACACCGTGAATTCATTGTCCCAGGAAGGGAAAACTTTATTGACACATTCCTGGGGTCAGATACATCACATGATCACACTGACAGAACCACAGGCACATAGACACAGGCAACAGAGCATGCACAATGTCGGCACTAGTACAGTGTATATCCACCTTTCGCAGCAATGCAGGCTGCTAATCTCCCATGGAGACGATCGTAGAGATGCTGGATGTAGTCCTGTGGAACGGCTTGCTTGCCATGCCATTTCCACCTGGCGCCTCAGTTGGACCAGCGTTCGTGCTGGACGTGCAGACCGCGTAAGACGACGCTTCATCCAGTCCCAAACATGCTCAATGGGAGACAGATCCGGAGATCTTGCTGGCCAGGGTAGTTGACTTACACCTTCTAGAGCACATTGGGTGGCACGGGATACATGCGGACGTGCATTGTCCTGTTGGAACAGCAAGTTCCCTTGCCGGTCTAGGAATGGTAGAACGATGGGTTCGATGACGGTTTGGATGTACCGTGCACTATTCAGTGTCCCTTCGACGATCACCAGAGGTGTACGGCCAGTGTAGGAGATCGCTCCCCACACCATGATGCCGGGTGTTGGCCCTGTGTGTCTCGGTCGTTTGCAGTCCTGATTGTGGCGCTCACCTGCACGGCGCCAAACACGCATACGACCATCATTGGCACCAAGGAAGAAGCGACTCTCATCGCTGAAGACGACACGTCTCCATTCGTCCCTCCATTCACGCCTGTCGCGACACCGCTGGAGGCGGGCTGCACGATGTTGGGGCGTGAGCGGAAGACGGCCTAACGGTGTGCGGGACCGTAGCCCAGCTTCATGGAGACGGTTGCGAATGGTCCTCGCCGATACCCCAGGAGCAACAGTGTCCCTAATTTGCTGGAAAGTGGCGGGGCGGTCCCCTACGGCACTGCGTAGGATCCTACGGTCTTGGCGTGCATCCGTGCGTCGCTGCGGTCCGGTCCCAGGTCGACGGGCACGTGCACCTTCTGCTGACCACTGGCGACAACATCGATGTACTGTGGAGACCTCACGCCCCACGTGTTGAGCAATTCGGCGGTACGTCCACCCGGCCTCCCGCATGCCCACTATACGCCCTCGCTCAAAGTCCGTCAACTGCACTTACGGTTCACGTCCACGCTGTCGCGGCATGCTACCAGTGTTAAAGACTGCGATGGAGCTCCATATGCCACGGCAAACTGGCTGACACTAACGGCGGCGGTGCACAAATGCTGCGCAGCTAGCGCCATTCGACGGCCAACACAGCGGTTCCTGGTGTGTCCGCTGTGCCGTGCGTGTTATCATTGCTTGTACAGCCCTCTCACAGTGTCCGGAGCAAGTATGGTGTGTCTGACACACCGGTGTCAATGTGTTCTTTTTTTCCATTTCCTGGAGTGTATAATATTTGATGTTATGTAAATGTAAATTCACCTATTTTTCAGGGGTGACTTTGTTCGATTGACTTAATTTATAGGACAGCTTGCGTTACTTGTATAAAGATATTTTGTTTTTTTTTTTTATTTCATTTTTTTATACACTTCGTTATTCACATGTTGCAAAGATTCTGCTGCTGGGTAGGAACAGTGATCACGTAAGACTGACCTTGGGGTTTTACTGAAATGTGGGAGTGATGAAATAATCTTTATCTTATGCGGAGAAGTATTCCAAATTTGTACAGCACTCTTTGTAATCGAACTTTTATAAGCCTGTGTCCTTACTGATTGGGCACGATACTTTCCTTGTCGTGGACGATAGAGGAAATGTGCGTTTTAATAGAGGTAACGTGGGAATTTTACGCGCGCCCGTTGAGTAAAACAGTGTGATTTACAAACTACACTCCTGGAAATTGAAATAAGAACACCGTGAATTCATTGTCCCAGGAAGGGGAAACTTTATTGACACATTCCTGGGGTCAGATACATCACATGATCACACTGACAGAACCACAGGCACATAGACACAGGCAACAGAGCATGCACAATGTCGGCACTAGTACAGTGTATATCCACCTTTCGCAGCAATGCAGGCTGCTATTCTCTCATGGAGACGATCGTAAAGATGCTGGATGTAGTCCTGAGGACGGCTTGCAATGCCATTTCCACCTGGCGCCTCAGTTGGACCAACGTACGTGCTGGACGTGCAGACCGCGTGAGACGACGCTTCATCCACTCCCAAACATGCTCAATGGGGGACAGATCCGGAGATCTTGCTGGCCAGGGTAGTTGACTTACACCTTCTAGAGCACGTTGGGTGGCACGGGATACATGCGGACGTGCATTGTCCTGTTGGAACAGCAAGTTCCCTTGCCGGTCTAGGAATGGTAGAACGATGGGTTCGATGACGGTTTGGATGTACCGTGCACTATTCAGTGTCCCCTCGACGATCACCAGAGGTGTACGGCCAGTGTAGGAGATCGCGCCCCACACCATGATGCCGGGTGTTGGCCCTGTGTGCCTCGGTCGTATGCATTCCTGATTGTGGCGCTCACCTGCACGGCACCGAACACGCATACGACCATCATTGGCACCAAGGCAAAAGCGACTCTCATCGCTGAAGACGACACGTCTCCATTCGTCTCTCCATTCACGCCTGTCGCGACACCACTGGAAGCGGGCTGCACGATGTTGGGGCGTGAGGGGAAGACGGCCTAACGGTGTGCGGGACCGTAGCCCAGCTTCATGGAGACAGTTGCGAATGGTCCTCGCCGATACCCCAGGAGTAACAGTGTCCCTAATTTGCTGGGAAGTGGCGGTGCGGTCCCCTACGGCACTGCATTGGATCCTACGGTCTTGGAGTGCATCCGTGAGTCGCTGCGGTCCGGTCCCAGGTCGACGGGCACGTGCACCTTCCGCCGACCACTGGCGACAACATCGATGCACAGTGGAGACCTCACGCCCCACGTGTTGAGCAATTCGGCGGTACGACCACCCGGCCTCCCGCATGCCCACTATACGCCCTCGCTCAAAGTCCGTCAGCTGCACATACGGTTCACGTCCACGCTGTCGCGGCATGCTACCAGTGTTAAAGACTGCGATGGAGCTCCGTATGCCACGGCAAACTGGCTGACACTGACGGCGGCGGTGCACAAATGCTGCGCAGCTAGCGCCATTCGACGGCCAACACCGCGGTTCCTGGTGTGTCCGCTGTGCCATGGGTGTGATCATTGCTTGTACAGCCCTCTCGCAGTGTCCGGAGCAAGTATGGTGGGTCTGCCACACCGGTGTCAATGTGTTCTTTTTTCCATTTCCAGGAGTGTAGAAACGTCCCTGAACTGCCGCTGGAATGCGTTGCGATCGCGTATACCAAGTTGGGGTCCACGTGCCGTATGTACAAGTGGCATTGTTCCTGAGCGTTCAACAGTACGTTGAACATGGCACGCTCAACGCTAACATTCGACAGCAGGGTCCGTGTGCCGACGGCTTTAGGTCGTAATGCAGGCGGAGTTCTCGTCCATCGTGAGAACCTCCTGCCGGCAAGCTGGCTGCAGCGGCGGCGGCGTGAATATTGCAGCGAGGAGCAGCAGTGTCCAGGCTTCCGGTAGGAATGCCGTTCGTCGCGTGACGCGCCTCCGAATCCCCGGAGACGCCTGTTCGCGTAATCACTGACCCGATTCTCGGCGGGAGCCGCGGTAAACATTCAGCCGGGCGCCTCGGCGCGCCGCTCTGGGCTCTGGGTCCCGCCGCTCGCAATGCCGTCCTCAGCTGGCTGGCGCGTGTCGGCAGCCTGTTGGAGTGGACAGCGAGAGCTCGGCTCCAGCGAGCTGCCGCCTCGCCTGATTAAAACATGCCGCCGCTGATTGGAGGCGCGTGTCGCGCTCCGGACCTACACGCCCGTTCCGTCTCCGCTCCACGGCGCTCTTCCTCCTCGCTCTCCAGCGCAACCACTGCCGCCGCGTAGGGACGTGCGGTGTTAGCAGATCGCCCAGCCGGTTTAAATTTCATCATTGACCACAAAACATCGAAGTCAGGAAATAACATTACAGATACACGGAGCGACAGAAATATCTGACGGTATCCAAATAAAAATACCTCCAATGTGTGTTTATTATTTATTATGAACTAAAAAAGATGGCAGTTAATAAACCCTGTGAAAGATATAAATAGTATCTTTTAGAGACACAAAAAGCACAAAACACGAAGGCTACACCATTTCAAGATAACATCATTTACTTAGGCGGCCATTCCTCACAAGGGAACCTCCCCATCGCACCCCTCTAAGATTTAGTTATAAGTTGGCGCAGTGGATAGACCTTGAAAAACTGAACACAGATCAATTGAGAAATCAGGAAGAAGTTGTGTGGAACCATGAAAAAAAATAAACAAAATATACAAACTGAGTAATCCATGTGCAAGATAGGCAACATTAAGGACAGAGTGAGCTGGGGAGGTTCCCTTGTCAGCATACATTCCTCAAGTACGTAGCAAAGCTGTCAAACACTTTACTCAACATCTAATTTGGTATAGATGAGATTACTTTCTTATACACTGAAGCACCAAACTAGTATAGGCATTGGTATTCAGATACAGAGATATGTAAGCAGTCAGAATAAGCCGCTGCGGCCGGCAACGCCTATGTAAGACAAGTGTCTGGCGCAGTTGTTCGGTTACTGCTGCTACAATAGCAGGTTGTCAAGATTTAAGTTTCAACGTGAGGTTATAGTCGGCGCACGAGCGATGGGACGCAACGTCTCCGACGTGGCGAAGAAGTGAGGATTTTCCCGTACGATCATTTCACGAGTGTACCGTGAATATCAGGAATTCGAAAAATCGCCGTCGGAAAAGTATTCTGCAAGAGCGCGATGCACGAGGACTGAAGGGAATCGTTGAACGTGACAGAAGTGCAACTCTTCTGCAGGTTGCTATGCTGGGCCACCAAGTGTCAGCGTGCACACCATTGAACGAAACATCGATAGGGGGCTTCAGAGCCAAAGGCTCACTCGAGTACCCTTGATGACTGCACGGCACAAAGCTTTACTCCTCGCCTGGGCCCGTCGACACCGACATTGGACTGTTGATGACTGGAAATATGTTGCCTGCTCGGACAAGTCTCGTTTCAAATTCTATCGAGCGGATGGACGTGTACGGGTGTGGAGACAACGGCGCATGAATTCGCGGAGCCTGCATGTCAGCAGGGTAAAGTTCAACCTGGTGGAGGCTGTGTAATAGTACGGACGTGTGCAGTTGGAGTTATATGGAACCCCTGATACGTATAGATACGACTCTGACATGTAATTCGTACGTAAGCATCCTGTGATCACCTGGATCCATTCATGCCCATTGCGCATTCCGACGTACTTGGGCAATTCCAGCAGGACAATGCGATACCCCCACGCCCAGAAATGCTACAGATTGACTCCAGGCACACACTTCTGAGTTTACACTCTTCCTCTGGCCACCAAACTCCCCACAAACAACATTATTGAGCAGATTTGGGATATAACCAATCGTTCCGAAAATCGCTGACAGCTGTGATGCTTATGCTTTTAACAAGTGCAGTTTTATATGGGTGAAAGTGTAGCCCCTTGTGCAGCGTTCTCACTGAATGGTTGGACATTCGAAGAGCAGCAGATTGTCTATGCCTGGGTCGATGCGGGCTAGCAGACAGCACGGCTTGTGTCTCACGCTCAACGTTGTCCGGTGTCCTAACTGGCCTGTCGGACGTCCTTTAGGCTTCTGTCTTAACGTTGAACCAGTTGAAGATCCTGACGCATAACTTAATCGTGTTGGAATTTGCCCCGTACTACTCCCTTGAAAATATCTGCGAAACTGTTGTGGTGTGACAACAACAGAATCACCACTACTAAAACTCGTCTCGACGACGAAGTGCGACACTCACTGGACCACTGCTCCAAGGCAACAAAGTGCTTCGAGTAACCTTGAGCTGTGCACGAACTAAAACAGTCGGGTATTTCTGCCGCTCTCGGTACATCTAATGCCATACCTATTAATCAATAAATACTCAAATTATTAACACTTGATATCCACACTGTAAAAATAACTTTGAGAAAATTTTCTCTATTAGCGCATTGAATTGTTTACAAAAAAAAAAAAAAAGTTACCCTGCTTTCCAGAACACTTTTGGAAGATGACAATGCATCTGTACAGCTCAAATATTTGTATCTCGTAATTACGTATGGCTTTGGATAGGTGTGTGATTCCACAGTACTGTGGATCTTTAAGAAACATCAATTACATATGTGCCAGCCGTATGAATGGCCGGTTTCCTTGGTCCAATATATTTCTTAGTGGCCAGTCTCCGAAATGTTAATACAAGAGTTTAATTATTATAAAAATGACATTATTATTATATGACTCCAGCAATACCAACAACTTGTCTCTTCCCTTTGGCATTCGTAATTGACAACGTGTTAATGGGAATGTCGCCTGATAGAAGTTTTATTTTGTATAGGTGATTCTTCGGATCAATAAAACAACATGGGGGCGCTGTAGACTTCATAAATGCGGCACGGCAACCCAATAACTACTCGAACTCCGGTTAAAGAGATTTTCGACATATTATTGCAGAGAGCGTGCGCTGTTGAAGGTCACAGGTACCTAGTATTACTAATTCAACTGTTGAGACTATGTGCCTTTCGAGGAGCCAAAGCGTGTAGTATCTGATGACTTGGATACTTTGCTAATTTAATTATTTGCTTTCTATTTCGGAAACTATTGTAACAGCTATTTCGGTGACGAGAAGTCTGTGAGATATACGGATCACCAATATATACTCTTTTGTCTTATCTAACATTAATTCTCGGTTATTTTCTAAGGATCACGAAAATTAGAAGCAGCGTCATAGTTAAGCACCAAATAAGGTCAAATGTACTAAAATATAAAACTGTAGTATTTATCGCTGTGCGGTCACGCCATTGCGTAAGCTCACTTGCACGTTGACGGGATGCTCCATTTCCCAATGTTTTGGCTCCCACCTGTTCGGCGGCTCGCCGCTGGATTCCACGCAAAGCCGCCGGCTGACCCACAATAGCTCTGGGCGTGGCCACACACACACACACACACACACACACACACACACACACACACACACACACACACACACAATCCTATCAGCTGATGTGAATACCAGCGAAGCGCTGGCAGCACACACTTTACCAAACAGCCACGTGCAGCTGCGGAGAGCATCGATTGGCGGCTAGATGTGGCCAACGCGGCACTCACTTTTCCGATAGCGCGCACTCCTCCATTGCTTCTTTTCTGGCGGACCGCGGAAGCGTCACCGCCAGATGTGCCGGACCGCACATAGCCTATACGCGCGAACAGGGGTGAACAGAGTGACCGAAACCGATAGCCAGAAACCCAGGCGTACAGCTCTCATTCTTAATGTACCGAACAGATCTACATACGCTCGATTCCGGACAGGTTAGTAAAGAGCATTTTCCTGTACAGTTAAACTTTTTTCCCCTCCTCAGACCTGCTCCGACTGGCCGACTGCTGCCTACAAGGTGGTAGGAGAAGCGGTCTGTGACAGTGAACATGTGGTTAGCAATTCCTCCAGCGATTATTACCGGCAGACGAATCCTAGCGAAGCAGCTGTTCCTCTAGTCAAGCAACTCACAAGTTTCACGTGTCTGAATGGAACCCTGGCAAGACCTCCCTACCTTAGAAAAAAATCTTAGGCAGTACTGGGAATGGAACCAGTCTTTCCGCGCTGAAGCCGTGGCACTACCCACGCATCTACGGAGACGGTGCGCTTCCTTTACCAAAGTATTGAGCTACTTTGCTTCTTTTGTATTTGGATTACGCTTATTTTTAGCTTTTCATGCACATTTATTTGAAGGACACCATGGTCGCCTTTGATTGTAAAAATATGAGTATTTGTGACACTACTGAGAGGAGTACTGGGAAACGTGTGCTCCAGCACAATACGAAACTTTAAAACTGGCATGTACATATGTCATCATCACATCCACATGCTTAGCAACGCTGTTTCCATCCTTTAGGTAAATCACAACGACACTGTACTCGTGTAGTATATTAATGACAGTGCTTTGAGGTGATTTACGTACAGGATGACAGCAACGTTAAATACGCAACGTACAGGTAGACGTCGCGACATATAGACCTGTCCGTGTCAAGTTCTGACATGGGCTGAAGTTCAATTTTCACAGTACTGCTGTCCATAATGGTAATACGGCTTGAACTGCAACAGTGGATTGAATGAACAAATATTTTTTACAGTTAAACATTATGCTCTTCAAACAGTGATAAGCTTCAATTACACCGACCCTTGTGTGATACTGTAAAAAGACGCTTGTTAACGTTTTCACCTGAACTTTTTGTAGAAAAGGTGGGAAGTAAGTCATATGTCGCAAACACTGTCTCCATGAACCCGTAACCATAATTACTCTGCCGGCCGGAATAGCCGTGCGGTTCTAGGCGTTAACAGTCTGGAGGCGAGCGACCGCTACGGTCGCAGGTCCGAAACCTGCCCCGGGCATGGATGTGTGTGATGTCCTTAGGTTAGTTACGTTTAAGTAGTTCAAAGTTCTAGGCGACGCGCGCGCGCGTTTGTGTATGTGTGTATGTGTGTATGTACACTGGGGGCCGAACCGCACAATAAACCTGGGTTCGGTGAGGGGGTGGCGGTAGGGTGGGTGGACTGCTGTGGCCTATTGTGGACCACTGAGAGCTAAAACGGGACGAAGCCTCTCCGTCGTTTCTAGGTCCCCGGTTTAATACACAAGACAAGTCATACGTTATGTTCACGCCAAAGCTGGCGGTATGCAGCAATGTCCTCTAAATTATTCGATAGCTGCATAACAATTAAAGGATGGATGATTGAACTATAGTAAAGGACAGAAGATTAGATTATAACATCTCGTCGACGACATCTTAATTAGAGCTCAGCTTGGGGAAGGAAACCGATTGTCTTGTCAATGGGCCCATCTCAGCATCATGGGCCTTACGCGATTTCGGGAAAGTAAGGAACCATAAAGTCTGAATGGCACATGAGGGTTTGAACCGACGGTATCCCATCAGCTCGGTCTCTCGCAGCAGAGCCGGAACTGTGCATCTCCAGGTAGCATTACTTTCACGTTGTGGGCATTTTCGGCATATTTGTGGTATGTACGAAGTGTGTGTGTGATTTGGGGAACACGCGTGATTGTTCCTACTAGTGAATCCCGGGTGAAATTACTTCGATTTCTTAGGAACCAACAGAAGTTCTTCTGTAATTCTTTATTAATCTTAACCATTTCGTAATTATGTTCTGTGGTCTTTTATTAGCAGCGATGTGGGTGCTACTACAAGTTTTCACTCTGCACACTTGTCATTCTGGCACTGCGCGGCACTAGTAGATGATCTGTTGCGTACCGGGTTTGCTTCACGCACGCGGTCGGATACTTATATTCATTATACGAAACGAGTTGATAAACAATAGCGAGAGACGACGGAGAGCACTGCTGCGCAAGGCGTAGGCACAAAGGCGGGCACTACGCGAAGAGCGATGTCGGCCGACGGGCCAAGTATTGGACGGCCTACCAAAGAGGCGGGCGAGGCGGTGGAGGAGCAGTTAATGAGCGCCTCGCCGGCCCCGGGTCGTCTAATGATGGCTCCGGAGCAGCAGGAAGGAGCTGCAGTAATTGAAAGATCGAGTCGGCCGGCAGGGCGAAAAGGCGCCGCGCCACGCATGCTTATTCCTGCACGACTCGCAACCGCCTCGGATGCGGACCGCCGTAATTGGTTAAATCAGAGGAGCCAAAAGTCGCCGCCGTTTTGCAGGACTGCGGCGAGACGCTACCAGGCTAGGTCCCAGCGCCGCACCCACAACGCCACCACTGTAGTACTCCCACGACATCCTGGAATTCGGACTGTTGTATTTAATCCGATACTTTACACCGGGTCGCAGTATGCAAGGTGAGCACCACTGGTTACAGCTGTTTGCTCTGCACATCAATGGCTACCTATATGGAAGTATATCACAGCTCTTGCCCTCGATAATGAGGTCACGGCCTGAAGTAGCTCTCCACACAACTATACTCTGGCCAAGTCCTCTCACCTATGCCTAAGTACCCATTTCAACCTGTTTACTACACTCATACTTCGGTCATACTCGATCATTTATACCACCAACGCGCACACTACTTTCCATCACTAAAGTAATTATTCCTTTGTGTTTCAGGCCGTTTCTCAAACTTCTCCCTTGAAGATGTGACAATTATGGCCGAGAGCACGAACCCCGGTCAAAAAGCATGATAACCAAGATATCGCGATCATGGTTAAAAGTAAATAGCGTTTAAAATGTTTCTGCAGTGCACCAACGTTAATCGCTGGTCAGCAAATCGCCGTCAGCCAACCGCGTATTTGACCGCGGTAAACTCTGTACATTGCAATGGAACGTGTCCTGGCGAAACAAAGATATTAGTAAACATGAAATTGCACAGATAATCGCTGGTGTCACATTCTCTCTTTGCTGTGTTTTCCGTCGACAAGCAGAAGTGTGTGTAAGTACCTCGAGACCTATTACTGCTGTCGTGCACAGAGCCTAGCCATCGAGCGACAATATCTCTTATTAACGAATTGTGATCACTAATGGTTAGGCAGTTAAAGGAGAAATATGATTTCCTATTGCGGAAAAGTTTCTCATTGTGTCCTCCAGGAGACTGAATTCTTGTATGGGTACAGTCCAGTATACCAAGAACACTAGGAAACCGGTCCAATTGACTAAAACCATACATCACAGAGCGCACTACTACTCTTTTAAGAAATTTTATAAAGTAAGGACACATTGATGCTATGATATCTGATACATCACCGATGATTCGTTGTGCTGTTGTACGATGTATATTACTGTTGTCCCGAATAAGAATGTTGAATGCACCTGTAGCATATGCCCTTAAAGTAATCAAAAGTCTGTTCATCGACGAAATAGAGTCATCCCGATCAGTAGGAAATTCTAACCTATTATTAATTTGGTTTAACAACGACCACACTGTTTCTTTCGACAAATGAAATCTCTCTTCAAACTTCCTATCATCATAATCTTCAAAAGGGTTTCCCGTTTCCACAATCACTCCAACACGGTTTCGGTCACGATTGAAATGGCCAAGGTACAACAATTCTTCCTCAATGCCATCCATAACATCGAAACGCGCCGCCATCTTAATAGCTTATGCTTCTAAAACCGCGGTTATGTCGAGAAAACCGAGAAAGGGACCTGGTTAAATATAACCGCGCTCGATTCCCTCGTTTAACTTAGATCGATGTTGGTTCGCCAGAATTTTGCGTCGAACAGGATTATTATATATCGACTTAACCGTGGTTAACTTTTAATCGAGATCTGTGCACTCGGCCACTAGATGCGGTGCCTCGACATTACTTACTCGATCTTTTACTCTTCTTTTCAGCGTTTTCCATAACACCAGCTTCCAACAGCTTCTACCTATGTTGGTACTGTTCATCATTCGCGTTTCATTTTCGTACTAGACTACATTTCACACAAATACCTTCAAAAGAAAGTTCCTAAACTTTAATATTACACAAAAACCTATAGAATTTGTCCATACGTGGACGTCTTAAAATAACATCTGCCCTCAGTTGAGGAACATTTGATGGCACCACGCCCTGGCGCAAGTCTTTCCATTGGCCGCCACTTGCGTGTCCTTAAAATCGAGGGCACCCGATCATTCTCGGACGGTCGCCCATCCAAGTTCTAGTTGGGACCTACAAACTGTCACATGAACTGTGCACAACGGCCACAGTAACTCAAGTCTTTGCTGGAGAAACTGCTAAATCTACAATAATTTACAATGAAATTAAATTCTCACATACTAAAGGCATTTTATTTCACCTATGCCGTGTACTTTTTCAATCGATATTAGTACCGATGCATTCAAAATTGGAGACAAAGAAAAAACCGCCAAGGAAGTTTCTCAATGCTGAAAGTTTATAAAGTGATCTTTATCTAAAGACCTATTCGCTGTTAAATTAAACGAAGGTACTAGCCATTTAATGAAATGCACAAAAATTGAGATGTTCTCAATTCTTAGTAAATCCATTTATTCACTACTTTCGTACTCTTGAAATATGGACTGCAATGTTATCGGCAATGGACGCCCTCTTCTGTTAGGGACAGCTGTGTGCCAACAATGACCACTCTTACCGTGGACGATTGCATTTTCTTCATACATTCGGCGGGCGCATCAGTTTCGCCGTTGTCCGTAACTGCAGGAGGTATCACTTTCATCGGGAAACGTCTCACAAATTGAAATGTTCGTCCCGTACTAGGTCTCAGTCAGTGTTGAATTTACATTGGTGGCAGCTGGCTGAGTTGTGCAGTGGCACAAGCGCAGTAACAAACAAAAAGACTTAAGGGTCGGAATGATCCTGGTGTACACTCTCACGGTAAACGTCGGTGATCGAGCGGAAAACGGTGTTAGCAACGTGGTAGGGTCGTTGGCACGAACATTAGGTCTGTGGGCGTGAATACCAAATCGGCGTTATATCGACATTTGCTATCATTCTAAATCAACGTAACTGATGTACACGGGCTAGGAAAAGGAAGCGAAGAAGACACTAAATGCGGCAACCGACAACTATCCTCCCAATAACAAAGCTTTTGGTACACTCAAGTCAATATTTTTGCAGGTCAGCTCCCAATTTATGAATTGCCACGGTTTCACATACTGCTGTGACTGATCATAGGGAACCAAAATACCGCTACTGTGTTCGGTGAGTACGATTCCACATCATCTACAACGAGTGGAAAATTTATATTTTTCTAAATTATTTATATTACGTGTTTACTACGAAATGTTTCGGTCGATCCATTTTCAAATGGTACATGAACTATATACGCCACACAACACACTGATCTCCGAAATATAGACCTTTCCTGTTGTATTTGATTCTAGTGATAAGTTTTGTAATAGGCCTTTATTCGAATACAGACGCAGAGTGATTTCCTGTGGAATGACATTTCTAAGCTAAGGGATATCTCAATGTTGTGTCTGAAGTACGTTTGTTTTACGCATAACTGACGGAGTCCAACCTCAGATTGACTGGAGAATGCGGAAGGAAATCGACCGTGTCGTTTCAAAGAAACCACCCTGGAATTTGCGTGGTACGATTTAGGGAAATCACGGAAAACCTGTGACGGATCTGAACCGTCGTCCTTCCGCATTTGAACCTCGTGAGCTAACCACTTCGCGGCAGCTGCTGTAGTTCAGCTGAAAGTAACAGCAATCGGTCACTTTTTATAATGCTATTTATTCACATTAATAGCGCCGTTATCTCTTTCGAATACCGCGAGGTTCATCACACACGGCTTGGTGACAGATACATTTTTGATGTAGTTTCCACTTTTCATTCACCCGTATGGTACAAATTCCTTGGGGTGGAGGTGTCGTCGAACATTCCGCGCCATTACGTTGCAATGCTGACTCCTTGAGCCCGTGCCGAAGCGCAGACGATATATATATATTTTTTTATATGTGCTCATATAATGTAAAGCACCTCCAACACGGCAAAAGTTTTTGGTGTGTGTGAGTGGTTTTTGACATTATGTGTACATCCATACAAAAATACCACGCTTCAGCGTGAACATAAGCAGTCAGTATGGCAACGTTACCACCTCTCCATGGAATTTTTACCATATGCGGAAATAAAATGTGATAACTATCGTAAACTACAATCTCAACGTGGAAAAACTGGTTCATGAACATGTCCATTCGAAACCGGTAATGGCGCTATTTACGTGAATAAATATCATTATAGAAAGTGCCTGTTTGCAGTTATCTTTGCGAGAATCAACCCTGGAACGTCGTGGCGGATGAAAACAGTGTGCCGAACCGAGACTCTCAACTCGTGGCCTTCATCCCGAAACGTCCCCAGGACTGTCGCTAAACCATATCTCCGCTACATCCTTTCTCGCAGGAGTGCTAGTATTCCAAGTTTCGCTACAGAGCTTTTGTTGAGTTAGGAAGTTAGGGCACGACGTGTTGGCGGAAGAAAAGCTGTGGGGACTGGTCATGTGAGTCATGCTTGGGTAGCTCAGTCGGTAGAGCACTTGCCTGACGAAGCCAAATGCGGCGAGTTCTCGTCTCGGCCAGGCACAAAGTGCTAATTTACCAGAAAGTCCCATATCAGTGCACACATCGCTGCAGGGTGAAAATTTCATGCAAGAATCTATCTGTATTGCGAAAACAGCCACTATCTCCCATATGTTGTATATAAAAACACAGTTCACGACTTTTCAATTCCATGAAACCAGGCGCTGTGTCAGATATGCAACCTGCCGAACAGCACAATGTAGTGTCTGTTGCAGAGAACACATTCTGTCGCGTGTCTGGGAAGCCTGGATTGGAGCGGGTCCTTCGCCATGAAATTGCTGCGGCCGGGCGGCGCGTTAAATGGGAACGTCGCTTGCAAGGCTAGGCCTGAGTCAAAGCTACGTTAGTCGTGACGTGGCGACAACCTCGGCCGCCGTGGCTGTGCGGCGCCGTCTAGGGGTGAGCTGGCTGCGACACACACACACACACACACACACACACACACACACACACACACACAATAGTACCAGCCAGCTGCATGTACCAGTGGCTCCAACACATCCACTCACTGGACGAAGCTTCTTTTGGACAATAGTGAAAAACCTTGTCAGTGGTGAGCCTTGCTTGTCTGTTTTAGCAATGAAACGACCATAGTAAGAAGAGGACGAATGTATTACGTGAACGTATTGTCAGCGTACGCCTTTAATGCTACGGCAACCACTCCCCCCTCCCAGTCCCACAACCCTTAATACTGTCAACAGCCACAGGTTCGTTCTACATCTGAAGCAAGAGCGCTATGGATCCGTCCTTGGAAAATTTTAAGTCCATCCACACTTCACAACGACGCATGAGTGAAGCGTTTCTACCGTAGTTATCTAAATCAGCGGAACTGATCAATCAAAACATCATCAATGCGCACCTGATTCACGAGATATCCCTCTTCAACACTTACATGTCTCTCCTTAGCGATAAAAATTTTAAGTGCAATTATTACTCTGCGTCTCTGACAGTTAATTTGCAAAGAATTCAAAACCCCCATAGTTCTTTGTTTCTTGGTCTTAGGCATGCATTTCGACTGCATTCCTGGAAAACTAGAGTAAGCTAGCATAAGCTAATTACAATTACGAACAATTTAAATTGGAAGGAAGGCTAACCAAAGACTGCGTTTTATTGGCAAGACACTTAGAAAATTTAACAGGTCTAGTAAACAGACTGCCTACGATACGTCCTCTTATTTGCGCAGTGTAAAATACTGCTGCGCGGTGTGGGATCCTTACCAGATAGGACTGACGGAGTACATCGAAAAAGTTCAAATATGGGCAGCGCGTTTTGCATTATCGCGAAATACGGCAGAGAGTGACACTGAAATGATACAGGATTTTGGATGGACGTCACTAAAACAAAGGCTGTTTCGTTGAGGAGGAATCTTCTTACGAAACTCCTATCGCCGACTTTCTGATCTGAATGCGAAAATATTTTGTTGACGCCGACCTACATAGGAATAAACGATCACCATGATAAAATAAGGAACTCAGAGCTCGCAAGGAAAGACCTAGGTGTTCGTTCTTTCCGCGCGCTATACGAGATTGGAATAACACAGAATTGTGAAGGTGGTTCGACGAACCCTCTGCCAGGCACTGAAATGTGATTTGCAGATTATCCATGTAGATGTAGGAGATTACTCACTGAGGCGAGTCACTACCAGCTGCTTATGTTCTATCAGAATAAGAAGTAGATCGATTTGTCTACCTGCGCTCGGAGATTCAGAGAGATGGTAGCTATGCAGAGGAAATAGGACAGGATTTTTCTTGGTAGGGATGCTGAATCGAGGTGGGCAGTGATTCGAAAGACCGAGCCCTAACCAGACCTAGCCAATTGAGGTTGCCGAAAACTACTCTGGTGTTTCCAGTTTTTCTTTATGGCGCTGAAACGAGCACAATAACTGAAGAGGACCGCAAAAGAACTGATGATTTTGAAACGTGGACATATAGGAGGTCCGCCGACCGTGGTGGCCGAGCGGTTCTAGGCGCTTAAGTCTGGAACCGCGAGACCGCTACGGTCGCAGGTTCGAATCCTACCGCGGGCATGGATGTGTGTGATGTCCTTAGGTTAGTTAGGTTTAAGTAGTTCTAAGTTGTAGGGGACTGATGACCTAAGAAGTTACGTCCCATAGTGCTCTGAGCCATTTGAACCATTTTGGAGGAGGTTCCTGTGAGTACCATGGATGGACAACCACACCAATAAATGAATTCTTCAGGAAATCAGAGCGTAGAATACGCTGGCCAGTATTTGTTTTCCGCGAATCCTGCAATTCTTTGGTCACTCAGTTCGACTACAGGAAGATAACTAGAAAAAGCCGAAGGAAAAAGATTGCAGGGAAGACCACCAAGACATTGGATGGACCAGATAAGTAAGGTGACATTCCAAACAAAGAGCCAGCCACTCCTAGATAAAGAAGATCCGGGAAAGTGGAGACAAAAGGACTACGTAATGCGTCATCAACTTTCAGTTACCAAAGACGGAGTGTTTGTTGTTGTAGATGATCTTACGACGTTACATAGGAGCCAGTATACAATTCATTGTCGCTGAAGCCCTGGCCGCAACAATAAAAAATAAAGTGGTTGGTAGGCTTCATAGCCAAATGCTGCAATTAAAAAGCGATCTGACTGGAAAATGTTTTATTCGCAGTTTCTATACAAAGCTTTAATCCTCTCGATCCGGTACACGCCTTATCAACAGATTTGTGCGAACTGCAATACGGTATTCAGGAGAGTACAGCAGTGGGCTCCCAGCAACTGGGCCTACATTTTTCGCAGAGCTGAACACACGCGCGCGCTTCCTCCGGTAGCCCGGGGGGAAAGCTGCCGGCAGCGGGCACAGATAAACAACGGACGAATCACGGGCGGTGATTTATTGGGCGGTGACTGCTGGCGTGCGCACCACTCGTTCGTCACCGCGGCGAACGCCGTTCCCTGCCTTGTTCGCCGTCCTCCGATTCCGATCGCAGCGCACCGCACTCCGTCACCGGTAACAGCACAACCCCACCTGCAACCCCCAAGCGACGACGTGACGTTCGTGCGTACGTAGCCACAAAGTTGGGCCGCTAACAGCCACGGCCAACCCGGCGCTGCGGCTGCTTTTCCAGCGAAAGAAATATGACTCCATCGAGTTACAAATATACTCCTAACACTAATGGCACCAGCTGATTAGATCTATCTGCTCCACACCGTTTTGCAACTTCTCTTTGAAGCGCCTACACCGACTTTCCAGCGGGGAGATGTAGTGTCAGTTACTAGCGCCCCAAACTATTCAAGCGCAATCGCCATCACATTTCATTTCATTCAACGGGGAGAACATGGTAAGTGCCGTCATCCGATTTCCTAGGAACTTCGCTCAGTGGAAGAGTAGTCAAAATAAGCTAACACTTGTCTCTCAGCTTATCCGTAGATACTAGACAGTTACTGAAGAAAAAAAAGGACAATCGATGTTTTCGAAGTATTTTCTTGGTACTTTGTGCGCCTTTCCGCGTGACAATTTCAAAAGAAATGGCGGTTCAGTGATTGGCGTTGCGTCTTCAGAATTTCACGCGCCGTGTTCGAAACTCTACTATTGTTCTTAATTTAACTTATTTTCATTGTTTTCATTTATGTATCTATGTCCGTAAAAGCCTACTACATGGATGTTTAGTATCAGATTAGGGATATGATGGCGTTAAATTAACTGTAAAACTTCAAAATAAGTGTTACGCATTTATTGTGTACAGCGTGAGCCAAAAATGGCTTTAAAACATCGCTATGATACTAAAATGTATTGATACAACTTACAGAATCAGTAGATGTGTCATTTTGTAGCAAACAACCTCAAGTTTCACAAAAGTCAATTGTGATTTAGGTTCGAAGCGACCACCACTTGTGATGCGGCATGCATCCCAGAGGTAATTAGTTTCTTCCCACACTCGTTGCAACAAATAGGGCTCAACTTGTGAAACGGCACCGTAGAATCGCTTTTTCAGCAAACGTACGCTTGCAATATATATTAACTTCGGGGCTGTCCTATCATGTTCCAGGATATTATGTGGGTTTTCGCTGCTCCATACTCTGCTGTTGTGGGTGTTCACTGATATGAAACGTCAACTCATCGCTGAAGATTACTGTTTTATCTGTATCAATGTCCTGTGCGTCTTTGAATATGTTTGGTTTCAAATGTAAATGTCTACGCAGCACTCGCCCAACAGTGTTTTGTCGAATGCCAGTCCGCATTGGCCGAGCGGTTCTAGGCGCTTCAGTCTGGAACGCGACCGCTATGGTCGGAGGGTCGAATCGTGCCTCAAGCATGGTTGCGTGTGATGTCCTTACTTTAGTTAGCTGTAAGTAGTTCTAAGTTCTAGGGGACTCATGACCTCAGATGTTAAGTCCCTCAGTGCTCAGAGCCATTGTTGAATGCCAGTCCCTGCGTCGCTGTGAATTTTGTAGACTGCAGGAAAAGGTCTCCCTAACCTGCTCGACATAATAACCAACGCGCGGGGGACGTGACGATTCATCATGTCGCAGTGAACAAGAACGTCTCAACAACGTAGTTGTTCAAAGAGAAATTTGTAGGCCTGTCTAGAGCTGCTTTACCGTATTCGTCACAAAATTTATGCCAAATGGTTGAGTGAGATCTCTCTTCATGAAACAAAAACACACAGCGAGCACGCTCCACACCAATGATAGTTATTTTATCTGTGCACTACGCTGCCTCTGCTGGTATCGGAATGCAGTACTGATGCACTACATGACTCAAATTTGATATTGTGGCTCTCTGAATACATTTCTATATCCTTTTTGACTCGCCCTTTTTATGTTTGAATGGTAAGTTGAGAGGTTAAGATCTTTCCAAATTCTCATATGCTGATATTTCATTCCGATATCAATATTTGTATTAATTCTTGTATTTTGTTCATACACTTGTTCTTCTGGGTGATTTGGAGCATTCCCTTGGACGATAGTAGAAACCCTCGAAACATACATTCCGAACACCGTGGGCATCGTGCAGCGGCTGGTTTGCGACGGTGACATTTCTTCGAATAAATCTTGCTCGGGAAAGAAACATCGTTAACATCTGTGAGGACTTCACGCGTTGGCAACAGTTTCGCGGGAAGCCATGCGTTTCCAATAACTGGTGCTTCGTTCATATGACACACACTTAGTAAACGAATAAGGGCATATCAATACACACTGGAAAGCATTCACGTAGTAATCTTTTAGAGACAAGAGCACATAAATTAAAGGAGTAATAATTGGGTTTCGAACACGGGCGCTAAATTAATAACCCGCAACGCTAAGCTCTGTGTCACCATTCGTCTGAGGATATTGCGCAGTAAAACGTACACAAAGTAAGTGGGAAGTATCTCTAAAACTGACCGCCGTTTTATCAGAAACGGTCGATTAGCTACGGATAAGTCGAGACTCGTGTTCGCTTATTTTGGCTCCTCTTCCGTGGAGTGAAGTATCTGGGAAATCGAGTTGTGGTACTTAACGTGTTCTTCCAACCTCACTCCATTGACACCTTCCGTGACGTTTCTCCCCAACTGTCACCTCAGTGCAGCGCCACTTGTGGCCGTTTTGATGCGTATCAGTCTTCACTTTCTGAGGATTAGGATGGTACTCACGAACATGTAAGGCGCAGGGACGTACCTGAAACAAAACGATGCTGTCAGTACATTCATTTAAACAAGATAAACAGTACAAAATTAAGTATTTGTTGCAAATTAGCCTCCATTATGGAGAGCATGAGTAAATAATTACGACACACGGCAAAAAAAGAGCTTCGTGTAAAGTCATGAAATTCTTCCCAAACTATGCACCTCTTCCAGGACTGATATTTAACGATGTAATAAAGGTCTGTCTTTCGTAGCACATACAGAAGTGTTCTTTCAAGCTACTCATCGCTAATGTATACCTGGTAGTCAAAGCGACAACAGCTGTAGTTTTCCAGTTACCTACACGAAAGAAATTGTATGGCAATTTCACATCGATAGAGCCCAATCGTTCTGACATTATAATACATCCTTGAATTTATTTCTTGGTTGGTAATGTTGAATACAGCGAGCGTAAATAAATGACAACCGATGATGCGGGGTTCTCAGTCGATCAGTGCTATTTTGATAGCACAATGAACTCTGGGCATCCGTAATCGTCATAACAAGGAATCTGTCTATTTGCAGTTTACAATAGAGAAGTTATCAGTTAATGGCAGTAACTACACCTGTTTCGTACAGCGGCGAAGTACGCGGCGACATGTGGAGAGGAAAGTGTTAGTAACTGAAGTGTTGACGAATGCGTTAATTCCTTGCACTGCACTGTGCCAAAAATAACGTGCGACGGTGAAATTTCTGTCTCTTGACGGCACTGAATACTACTTGTCAATAATACATTCACTACATTTTTCACACACATTTATGTTTTATGGTCTTTTAAGATACATTTTAGTATTCCTTAAAAGTAATAAAAATAAAGATTAACATCACCAATATGCGAAAATCCTAACCTACGACGCTTTTTAGCACAAAAATGCACGTAGTGACTTCAACAACTCATTTACGTTGACTATGGGAAGCTTAACGCAGATGTTTAAAAGCGGAAAACACACTGCAACAAAATAAATACAAGTGGAACACATGCAAACCGTTTCCGGTTTATATACGAAATCAGCTAAAAGCTGAGGAGTGGTCACTGGCATAGCAATACGCAAGTGCATCTGAACTTTGACACTGAAGGCACTGCAAAGTACTCGGCAAATACCGAAGTTTGCATGGTATACATTTCATCTCTCTCCTTACTACCGGACCACAAACACAAAATGACCCTACGTGCAGCTGAATAGATAAAATAACGTGTGGGGAAAAATTACATGGGTATTTGCTACAGTGTAAGCATGAAGTACCACGAATTGTGAGTAATATTCCAGTATAAACTTTATTCTGACGTTTTGAGATTTTGCATCGATTCTTACAATGTTACAGTGCAATGACGAATGAATTTAGATACGTAGATTGCGTGACTACTATATTAAAACGTACATTTATTACAAATTATATTAGGTCTACAACTCTGCTTGCGCAGTTTTGCAATGGATGGCATTCGCGGCGAGTAGTGATGCTGGGAGGGTCGTGTCATGCAACAACCTGAGGCGCTGTAAACATAATGCCATCAAAATAATAGTAGATTTGTGATTACATCAGACATTTAGCATGAAGAAATTTGCGGTTGAGGCTCATACAATGCTGGGTTAAGACATGTGGTGAGGCACCCGTTAGTGGAAGAACGTACAGAGAATGGTTTCAACGCTTCCCGAACGGTGATTTTGGAGTCGAGGACCGGCGTGGCTGCTGAAGAGAGGTTTTAGAAGCTACTAACTGACGCAAACGATGACAGGAAATCGTTATCGAAAGCAAAATCGATGCGACTCAGACGAGCACTGAAACAGACAAACGGCCACAATACAGCGATAGGCACGAAAAGGTGATTTTTCAGTACGGCAATGCTAGATTCCACGTTGCAAAATCCGTCAAAGCACACATGGAAACGATAAAATAGAAAGTCGTCACTCATCGGTCGTATGCTCCAAACATTGACCAATGGTACACGGTCTGGTTGACCAGCGCCTCTGGTCATACGAAAAAGTGTAAAACTGGATTGATTCCTGCGTCTCCTCAAAAGACGTCCAGTTCTCTCACGACAGGATTCGTAATGCTGTCCGAAACATGGGGATAAGTAGTGGCCAGCGATGGTCACTACTTAAATTTTCTGTACGTTTTCTCGTACTGTCAATGAGCAATGAACGGGCACCAGATTAAAGCGCGACATACAACGTTAGGGACTTAAAGTATATACACTATGTGAACAGAAGATTGAACCCTGTTTAAGATATGCGTCCTCAACTTCACTGTGTTTAAGATATATTCAATGAACATGAAAGCGAAGACAACGCACGAACATCCAAATGCGATGGAGAAATTTGGGGATCCACAACTGCGCAGAGATCACGTGGACAATGAACAGCCAACAGTACTAACTTTTGGACGCAATTGTACACCACATGGGCAACGTACTTCTGACATGATGATATTGTACAGGAGAAATGTGATTGTCACAAAGTGGTCATTCGGTGGTGAAGCGACTATTTTAAATTAAGAGGACTGTGGGAACGTGAATGCTTCCGAACAAGTATCGCGTTCAACATCTTGTTCAGAAACTTATTGCTGCTACCTTCACTATGACAATGATCTACGCTGTCTCTTGAGCGTGAGACACGGATGCTTTTTAAATTTGCTTAGTGCTTACTTTCGATCTATTGTCTAGTGTGGAGTTTAAATGTTGGCTCAAGTCTGTGCACTCGCCAGGAGCGCAGAAAATGGCGTTCAGTCTGATCTACGATGTCAGTTCGCGAAGATCGCGTAGGCTTCGTGCAGATGTCGCAGAATTCTAATTCTGTAGATGGCAATAATGATTCATTCAGAAGAAGTTCCAACATTCATTCAGTGAACACTACATGGAAAAAATGATATGTACTTGGATGGAAATTCCTTATTGTACGGAAATGTGTGCACTGTTCACAGGTTTTCGTTTGTAACAGCCTTCCAGCATACCCGAAAAGAGAGAGAGAGAGAGAGAGAGAGAGAGAGAGAGAGAGAGAGAGAGAGACAGAGAGAGAGAGAGCCGAGCCCCTAGTACTCAAATTTAAGTACGAACGTTTGCTTGTCCCATTGTCCCAGAGTCCTTGTAGGTACTCGCACAAGTTCAGAAACTTTTCCTGTTGCATGTTACTCACAAACATCTCACTATTTTTCGTGTTCCATTAATTACTAAGTCTTTTTCCACATGCACTTATCTCTCTTCCCCCCCCCCCCCTCATTTCTCTGTCCACCTCATCCTCCAGTCTCTGTCAGTCTCTTCCATTCCCCTTCCACATCTCTGCCCTCCCTCCCCCCCCCCCCCCCCTCTCTCTCTCTCTCTCTCTCTCTCTCTCTCTCTCTCTCTCTCTCTCTCTCTCTCTCCCTCTCCATTCCCCAATCGCGCCCATCCGCAAAACTGGTCATTAAAGTAGGCCAATACATTGGTCACGCAGGGCAGCCTGCATGTCTGGGCCTGAAAACAAATTTTTTTTTGCCTTTGTCTCTAATACTATTGGAGCTATGAGATCATAAACCCCCACAGCACTAAAACTCGCGATGATTACAGTCTGCCTGCCAAATTCGGTTGAACTCCAGAAGTTGAGGTGGAGATCCTGACATTTTGTAAAATTTCTAATCTACTTAGTGAAGTCGCGTACTGACACATTCCATGACCAAACTGCTCCAGATGGCGTAATATCATGCTGGGCCTCCTGGGTGAGAGCCAGGTATCCTAGCCACTAGACCACACCGGATTAAGACACGAGTGCTCCTCCGGCGAACACGCTATTATAGACGTCTGTAAAAATCTACGCTTCCACTTTGTAGAACGGCATGCTCGGGACACATTTCATGGACACGAACGCAAGGTATCATTTTGCATGATAACTTAAACAATGTGTACTTACCTAGCCAATTTGCAAGGTTTATGATAATTCGCTTACAGTATTAAATGTTAACTACATGACAGCTTGTAGGCGTAACAGATTCCATAGTAGAGTACTTGAACCCAGCTTAGAGTAAGCCGTGTTTTTCCTTCTGCAATGAAAAAAGGACAGGGATAGAAGGTGAGCCTTCGACACAAACCACCGGCTCGTCTCGGCACTACGGGCCAGCTACTTGAGCCAGTCACGCGTCGCGACCCCTGCAGGCCAACACTCGCCATAAATTGTGCTGCCATTACCGAAAGGCATTCAGCTGAAATAAAGGACGCCCGTAAATTACGGAGAGCAGACATGCATTTTTCAGTTCCTTTATTCCGCGCGAACAGCGGACGCACTCGCAGCAGCTATCTGTCAGGGGCAGACAGGACGAGGAGAGAAGTAAGAACGATCGGACGGCTCTGCAATATTCCCGCACTGCGCGATAGGGGTCGGCTGAGTGCTGCTGAGGATTTTTAAGATATATTCCGCCATAAATTGCCGCCGTTTCAGCGGCCGCGACGTCGAGGAACTCTGCTAAATCGCACCCGTTCAGTTTCGACACGAAAAATAATAAAATATGTTCCAAGTTAGAAGGCGAATGGAAAACGACACTTATCCACTGGTTCATATTCACAGCCGGTACTCTCATTCTTACACTTACAAATCATTCAGGTGGTGTAATATTTACCGCCTGAATGCTTTCTGGAATACGTAGCCATGAGCGTCTATACCATTAGACATAATATGTGCGATAAATTCTATCATAAATAACTACAGGTTGATAATTTTTGAACTATATGAAATAAAATCATCGTAACTTCTGAACGGTTTGCGGTAGGACGTTCAAACCGCTCAGTTGCTCACGGGGAATGATGGGAATTAGTATGGTTTGGTTTAGCGACGAACCCACTTTCATGTGGATGGGTTCGTCAATAAGCAAAACTCGCGCATTTGGCGGACTGAGAATCCGCATTTTGAGATCGAGAAGCCTGTTTACCCTCGAACGGTGACTGTGTGTTGTACACTGCCCAGTCGCGGAATAACCAGAACGATATTCCTTGATGGCGCGGTTACTACCGGACGGTACGTGAAGGTTTTGGAAGATGCTTTATCCAAAGTGACCTTGATTTTGACAAGACGCGGTTCATGCAAGACGAAGCTCGACCCCATCGAAGCAGGAGTGTGTCTGACGTCCTGGAGGAGCACCTGGGACCGCATACTGGCTCTGGGGTATCCAGAGGCCACTGCCATGGACCTCGATAGGCCGCCATTGTCTCCGAATCTGACCATAAGACACGGTTCCACAACTCATTTTTCTTCGTTTGCATACTCATTGCCAAATACCTAAAGCTTGTTCTTGTTCGCTTTGCGTACGTACACGTCCGCCTCCAGTGATATCTAGCTCCCCAATTCCGCGTTTTAGAGACTTGTCCGGTTACTTCTGATCAGGTGTGTGTGTGTGTGTGTGTGTGTGTGTGTGTGTGTGTGTGTGTGTGTGTGTGTGTGTGTGTGTGTGTGTGTCGTATATACGTCGTAATAAGACGTGTTTCAGAGCAATCAACGTTAAAAATGGCCCAGGACTGAAATCAGATGGTCGTGTGAAAATAAATGAGTTACCATAACACAGGTAAGGTGAAAAATGGAAGTGTCTTTCAGTAAATTGGCAGCAGTGAAGACCGACAATCTTACTGTTCATTAACGTTTCCTGGAAAGATAGTCTCGTTATCTCCGAAGCGTGTCTTTTAACATTGCCGTACGTTTCGAACAGCAGGTAGAACACTTCGAATTGTTTCTATGTTCTCCATTAAGCCGACCTACTTGGGAACTCAAAGGGATGGGCCGACTGAAGGTACGCAAGAAGGATGACACTGGGTGGAATGCTAAAATCGCAGTAGCTATAGTCTGGCACGTGGGTGGGGGGGAGACAGCGCAATGGTATGGGGATGTATGGAAAAAGTGGTTTGGGTAAGCTAGCTTTTATCGATGAGAACATGCAGTAAGTCTGTAAGAATATACAACAACATCTGCAAAGAAACAAGAAATATTAATTGGAAAGAAATAAGCTGGATAAGTCCTCAACTCCTCCTCTCGACTGCCTCTGCCAATTTCCCCCTCCACTTTCTTCGTCCATCTCTTCCTCCTCCCTTCTCTCTCCGCCCATCACCTCCTTCCCCTTTTTTCTGTCCCTCTCCTCTTCCCCCTGCTCTCTGAACTTTGGCCTTGTTTACTGTTACTGCAAATTCAGATTCTGAGTAGTATTCTGATAACAAACCAATAAGCCACAAATACAACTTTCCTGTCAGCCAATCTTTAACTACTGTATCGTGTAAAGTTAATTGTGTCTGAACGTTTATTACAATAACGTGTAAAAACTTGAAGTATATCGGAAAGGTACCTTTGATATTTTACTAACAATGTTTCTCCTTAAATGCTAAAAAGACATATATTAAAGAACTAGGTATCGAACAACACGCCTGTAATCATTGTGTCAAAAATTCAAAGTAACCGTTCAAGAACTTCAGAGATATACGCTTTTGAACACATGAAAATTTACATTTTTATTTACACAAACAAAAAAAAATGGTTCAAATGGCTCTGAGCACTATGGGACTTAACTGCTGTGGTCATCAGTCCCCCAGAACTTAGAACTACTTAAACCTAATTAACCTAAGGACGTCACACACATCCATGCCTGAGGCAGGATTCGAACCTGCGACCGTAGCGGTCACGCGGTTCCAGACTGTAGCGCCTAGAACCGCACTACACAGACAACAGTCCAAATCGTACCTCTGAAGCGGCTGTATTATGGATTTCTTACAACACGCCACACAAACTCAAAACACCATCTCAATTACCCGTCTAGAACCCGATCGGGAACACCTGGTAACATTAGGAAAATAGGGTCACATCACAAGTAAAACGAGACAAAGATGTTATCCTGCAGGAATGGAATATGATTCAGACTTGACCAGGAAGCACGTACATTCAATACCGAGGCGTTTGGCAACAGTTCAGTCATTGGAAAGGCAAGTCAACCTAGTACTGGACAGTTGTTTTGACTGACTGAATACTTGCGTCTGAATTTTGGGACAACGTTATTCAGTTTTCATTGTGAAAATGTATTTACGTTTAAAATAAATACATGTGACAAAAATGAAGTAAGGGAGTGATAAAACAGGAGTGTCATTTGTTTAACTGGGTACGTTTTGTCGGTTCGATATCCTCCTTTAGCAGTAGCATACAGCTGACAACTGATTACCTGTGACCGCCTCTGTGGCACAAGGAACATTCCCTGGAGTGCAGGTGGTACGGGCTGGGAGGCGTCGACGCTGAGTAGCGCTGCAGAGCAAGGGCGAGATTGCAGGGTGCGCCTATTAAGAGCGCCGCCTTGCTGATTGAAGCCGTAATCCCGCGGCCCGCGCCGGAAACACGGCTGCCATTACCGCGCAGAGCTTGTAAACACGTCGGCAGGTGCGCAGGGCTTAGCGGCCACTCAGCGCCCAACTTCAGCCGCAGGCGCGCTTACCGCCGAGAATTAAAAGCTCTGCTTAGCCGCAATATGTGCTGCACCCACCAGGTGTGAGATGCGTCCCCACAATACTGACACAGCTGCGTTCTCTGTTCACTTGCGTCCGTCTCATACCTGTCTTACGAAAAACAGCAACACCATCCATTTTCCTACCGTCTGCTAGGCGTGCACACACGTTTTTCCAGTTGGCGTAATGGAATCATCGCTGAAGCGGAAGTACATTTTTGGCCACCGTATCAGTAATTACTCCCATTAACTTTCTCGTTGCCGGCCGGGGTGGTCGAGCGGTTCTAGGCGCTACAGTGTGGAACCGCGAGACCGCTACGGTCGCAGATCCGAATCCTGCCTCGGGCATGGATTATGTGATGTCCTTCGGCTAGTTAGGTTTAAGTAGTTCTAAGTTCTAGGGGACTGATGACCTTAGATGTTAAGTTCCATAGTGCTCAGAGCCATTTGAACCTTCCTCGTTTCAAGAGCGCACGTGCCACCATCAGATTTTCCAGAAATTTCGCTCAGTGTTAGAGTGGTCAATACAAGCGAACACACGTCGCGGCGTAAATGCTTTTTCGCGCGCTGTATCCTCAGACGAAAAAGTCAGTGATTAGCTTCGCAGCTTTTTAATTTTGCGCTCCGTGTTAGAAGTCCGACCGAACTTTTTATTTATTTTCATAGTTTTCATTTGTGTATCCGTAGGAGGATACTACACGAACGTCTTTTTGCTAAAATAGGGCTTACAAGGGCCTTAAATTAATTGTTAAATTTAACTAGATTTTATAGTGTGTGTGACATATACGTGAGTACGGTACGTGGAGGGGTTACAATCTTTTCAAATTGTCGTATTCTGTTATTTCATTATCGAATCAATTCTTGCATTATTTCTTTTATTTTATTCATATCTTCATTCTTCAGTAATGACTTGGTGCATTTTCCTGGATGATACTGATCGTAAAAACATACGAAACTCAGAGATTCCAAACACCACGAGCATCAAACGAAGGCTGGCTTTCCAAAGAGACATCTCTTCGTGTCACACTCACTACTGAAGATTTCATTCGTCGGCAAATAATTTCGCGGCAAACCATCCATAACGGGTTACATTTCCGAGAAATGGCGGTTGCGATAGATTGTGACTAGATACAAGGCAGGAATATCACCGAAAACAAAAACAGGAATATCACCGAAAAGAATTTCAAATAGTTTTCTCAATTGTTTTTTAATTAACTCACCTGACAGACCATTAGTAGAGGAATAAGAACAAAGTTGTATCAGCGTACACTGGAAAACATGCCGTAAGCAATCTTCCACAGACATGGGTACATAAATGAACAACAAAAATAGATGTAATAATCGTGTTTCGAAGACGAGGCGCAGATCAAGAGGCTGCGACGCTAACCACTGTGCCACCATTTCGTCTGAGGATATCATCCCGAAAAAGGCACATGAAGTATCTCGAAAGTAACTCGAAAACTTTGACCGTCGCTTTTCAGGGACGGTCGAGCATCTACGGATAAGCCGAGACAGATCTTCCCTTTATTATGACCACTCTCCCACCGAACGAAGTTTCTGGGAAGTTGGGACATGGCAATTGCCGTGTTCTCTTAAACAGCGCAAGGAAACTGGGAAAAAGTGTTACAGTTTGTAAAAAAAGTCATCGTTCACCGTAATAGTATATACTTACTTATTACGACCGGTCTCCTCCTCAAACTAACATCAGGTACCATAAGAAATTTAAAGCATTTTACAAGGCGATATAAAATCTGTGTTTATTATCGGCTCTTAGCTGTTAACTGCGACGTTTTTATATTCTTTAACATGTAGGACACTAGTTTCGTAAAAAAAGTAGTGTTACTGAATACATCGAAGGTTGATGAAACGTTAATTTCACAAAATTCACTGAAAAGCAATAAAATCACTCCAACAATTGCTTTCAATCCTGTTACATGAGTACGAAAAAAACTGATGGACTGTTTCAAGTAACTGAGAGCTTGCCATTAAGTTAAACAGCCGAAGCATCGGAAAACGTTGGGAAAGAATAACATCTTTGAAGTTTGTAGAATAAAAAGCTTTTGTACTGCCACGATATAGTCGTCAGGTACTATTCCGGAGAACTCTAGCAAAGAAATAGCTTGTCTGAAATCACAAACAATTCCGTATTCGTCAACTGTACGAATGTGCTGTTGTACTTCCAGTCAACGAATGACTATTTTTTCCCCATAACGTATCGACGTAGATGATGGATTTTCAAACAATTATAAAATCAGGTTGTATTCTACAGAATTCCGCAAGAATAAATTATGGGTCACGAGTCGATCAAGATATGTACGGATGCCTTCCACAGAACTGTCGCACTGTTGCAATCGCCGGCCGTTGTGGCCGAGCGATTCTAGGGGCTACAGTCTGGAACCGCGCGACTGCTTCGGTCGCAGGTTCGAATTCTGCCTTGAGCATGTATGTGTGTGATGTCGTTAGGTTAGTTAGGTTTAAATTGTTCTAAGTTCTCGGGGACTGATGACCTCAGAAGTTAAGTCCCTTAGTGCTCAGAGCCATTTGAACTGTTGCAATCAGAGCTGGTATGAGTGAAATTCAAGTTTGAGTTTATTTTTGCTATCCACTTTTTGCTTTGCGAGGGTCAACATGTTGTTGATGACAAAATTTTAACTACAATGTGACAATGTCTGAACGAAAGTAATTAATTGCGACACATCTTTTCTCATTCTTTTCTAGTTCCGAACAATTGCGTCCAGTTTCGAACGACTTTGGAATTGTAGACACTGCGCCCTATAGCTTCTCTTTCCAGCTGCTATGAATGGAATGTCTTGCATCGATCTAGTTTCTACTTACATAATTAGCCCTTCGGAAACTGACTCCTCGATCGAATAATGCGCACATCAAAATAAAGCTACGTCATTAGCTAGCGCGGGCCCTTACCTGCGGACACGACTCATTCTGCCTGCACCTGCGACTATCGCGCCGCTGGAGAAGTACTTCAGATTCCATCTTTGAAATCGCCCCCACGATGGATGGAATGTTATAGGGGAACCAAACAGAGTTCTTATAGAATTATGTTTTATAGTGAGCGTCCGTTCTTTTAATCTCACTGGAAGGAACGGATGATGCCTGTTTCCTACTAACTTTCGGTGGCGCCTACAGCGCCGGTGAGAACTGAGTTTTGTAATTTAAGAACATTTCTTAAGGAGGCGTCCATTTTTTATTTAATTTTTGAGTCATATAGTGAAATAAAATACAAGTCAAAGTTTACTCTAGCGTTAACCTCATTTAATTAACTGATGCTCTGCGAAATTTTTGTATATGCAACAGTGTAAATGGTATCTTGTTTCCGTTTTAGTCTAATTTCTATTTTAAGGTTGTTCCAATGGTACCTGCCCGAGGGGCGGCCGCTGTAGGCGTTATATTGATTTGAATTTTAGAATATTTTAATTAATTTTTGTATATTTTAATTATAATAAAATGTCAGTTTGTAAAACGTATGGGGATCAATTAGCTTCTAAAGCTGAAGGTAAATTGTCCTTCCTACTCACCGTCTAACATTTCCCTCTATTCATTAATGTATGCTTGAGATGTTTACATATTTATTACCTGACATTTACTTATGAGAGTTAAAGTTCTAAAGTTTATGCTAGAAGAGTGTTCAGAGCAATGTTAAGACACTACGCACAACATTTTAATAAGTCTACGGATGTGTGATTATTACTACTTGTATTTAAGAACGGGCTGGAAATTCCACTTCTGTGCACAAACTTTCGACAACAGAACAAGTCATCTTCAGTTTCTCGCGTTGGTGACTCACTTTTGTCATGGAAACTAGAGCAAAGTTTTAAAGCTCCCTGGCGGGCACCGTAGTTCATGACAAAACACAAACGCTCCGGCAGAACTTCAGCGACGGTTCAGTGTGTGGTCTCAAGTAACGCCGAAGGAAGTAAACGCGTGGATCACACGCGGCCAGTGACCCTGCTAGTCTAGGCCGCTGCCAGCATCGGCGCTGAGAAGCGTATTCAGGCGGCGTCTCTGCTCACTTGGCAGCGACGTCGAACGAGGATACGGAATGAAAACCACTGGCAAACACACTTGGACGGCAGCGTCGTCTTTCCAATCGACTCGCGCATGCAGTTCCCTCTGCACTGTGAAAATAACCGGTTGATATTAGGAAACAGATATGGGATACTTTTCCTGTAGTTTATACTGACGAAGAACAGAAGCACTGACAAACCAAGAAAAATACAAGGGGTACTGAAGGAGCAGTACAAAATGCTTTGACGCACTTTGTACTGCTCCTTCAGTCTCCCTTGTATTTTTCTTGGTTTGTCACTGCTTCCGTACTTCGTTTCACGTTTGTGGAATGTAGTAACATAAAAACTATGTGCTGTAGCCCACGCACGCACGCACGCACGCACACATATTACGATCTATTACGTTTCGTCCCTCAAAGTAGGTGTCATCTAGTACTCATCACTTGCGTTTCTAATACTATTAACCACTATCATCTCTAGTGGTGACAGCAGATGTAGAGAAGTGTGCTTTTTAAGTCCTGGAGGGAAAGTTTAGTATCACATACGATAGTTAAAATAATATATTCAGGATTTCATTGCGGATAATACAGCGTCTAACACAAAAAAGAAAGCAAAGAAAGCTGCGGTCAAAGCGTAAAGTGCAACCCGTGGCGTTGTAGCGAAAACTAATCGACAAAGTTAAGGGCACAGTTTTTTGGAGTACACTTGAAGAGGGGTCTGGAATGCAAACACAAAATTTGTAACAGGCACCTGAGTACACAGGTTGTTTAAGAATTTGAAAATTTCGCGAACGTTAGCACAAATTGATGAAGCATCCACTGATTCTCAGTTCTTAGGAAGCTTGTGACTGCAAATAATTTTGAGCTCAATAAAACGTCATGGCAACTATAGATTCCTGGTTTATGGTGTTTCCCTTCGACGCCCAGAATCAACGTTATACGCTGTGACTTGCGGAAATCACTTTCAGTTTAGCTTTGACACCATCTCTTGAGATTGCACCTGCTTTTGCTTTATTTCGGTGGTTGTTAATGGCCGCAGCTGTTATTAAATGCAATCGGATATTATTTAATGGGAGAGAACAATTCACACATAGGAATAGAGAAGAAGATACGGGAGGTGTGACCATGCGCCTGATCTCAACGCCATGTACCTGTTTCTACCTTTTCATGCAGTTTGAAGAGCAGCTCATCGTAATGGGAAATAGAACAGTCAGGTTTACATTAATTTATAGTCACTGTTTAAGGAACAAAAAATTTGGACGTTATTAAGTTTCAGTTAACACCCACACTTGTGACTGGTTTTTTATACTATTTAACCTCTTGTGTCCTCTTAGAATATTCTCCACGTAAATGACTACAGCGTTAAGCATATTTGTGTAGCGTGTACAAAGACCGCATGATCGAAAATACACCACCATACGAAACTAGGAAGATCATAAAATCGGTACTGCGTGTTGCCGCCATTGCTGGCTATAAGGCGGCTACACGCATCGGCATTGAATCACAGGCTTGGCTCTGAGCACTATGGGACTTAACTGCTGTGGTCAACAGTCCCCTAGAACTTAGAACTACTTAGGCCTAACTAACCTAAGGACATCACACACATCCATGCCCGAGGCAGGACTCGAACCTGCGACCGTAGCGGTCGAAAGGTTCCAGACTGTAGCGGCTAGAACCGCTCGGCCACTCCTGCCGGCTTGAATCACAGGGACTCTGGGTGTGTTGTTGGGGTACAGCAGACCACGCTGTTTCCACATATCGCCAAAGCTGATCTGGTGTAACAGTGGGTGGGGTACCCCGGCCGAGTTGTTCCGCTATCACATACCAGACGTTTCCGATCGGTGAGAGATAAGGAGAAGAGGGAAGCCAGGGCAGCAACGCACGTGTGTTGTTGTTGTTGTTGTTGTTGTTGTTGTCGTAGTCGTCTTCTTCAGTCCTGAGACTGGTTTGATGCAGCTCTCCACGGTACTCTATCCTGTGCAAGCTTCTCCGTCTCCCAGTACCTACTGCAACCTACATCCTTCTGAATCTGCATAGTGTATTCATCTCTTTGTCTCCCTCTACGATTTTTACCTTCCACGCAACGCACGTGTGGTCACGCATTATCCTGTTGCTACGTGGCCGTCGGCAAGCTCCGAAAGTATGTGAAGGCGACAAGCTCCAACAATTCAAAGATATAACTCTGGCTGGTTAGCGTACCGGCTGAGAGTACTAGGTGGGTGGGGGAGTGGAACCTAATACCACCCCATACGGACTGTAGAACCACTTGGTGATGCACACGGCAACCGTTCAACAGTCAGTTACCACGGTATTTCCAGACTTTAAGGGACCATCGTGGTGGTTCAGGCGAAGTTGGGATTTGACTGAAAACAATGTCTTTGCGTTCGGTTGGGTATTTCAGTCGTCCATAGCACCATTGCCATTGCAAACGCCTGTGGCGCTGACTCAGTGGTAAACGCAGCAATGGTCGCCTTGTAGACAGCCACTCTGCTGCTAACGACGTGAAATGGTGCTTGTAGCGCAGCAGACTGAATTCGTTGAAATTTGGTTCGTAATGCGATCCGTCACTGCAATGCGCACAATGTCTGCTCATCACGTATAGTGGTGCAACGAGGTGGGTTCCGTCGGTCCGTCGTTCCCTCCTGCATCCAGCGATTACAAAATGGTTCAAATGGCTCTGAGCACTATTGGACTTAACATCACATCTGAGGTCATCAGTCCCCTGGAACTTAAAACCAATTAAACCTAACTAACCTAGGACATCACACACATACATGCCCGAGGCAGGATTCGAACCTGCGACCGTAGCGGTCCTGCGGTTCCAGACTGTAGCGCCTAGAACCGCTCGGCCACCACGGCCGGCCAGTGATTACAGATCCGTATCAAAGTTACTTGGTTTGGACCGACACGATCAGCCATTTCTCTGAAGGTTAATCCGTAATACTTGCAGGTGGCGCTACTGGGTGCCCATGCTATTCTAATCATGGGCATCTCTCATCGCCGCAGCGAACGCATGCTGCAAATTTCAACCAATTTGGATACAAATTTCAACCAATTTGGATACTTCCTTGAAGGTGTGTGGCTGTGTCGGGTAGGCTACGCTGGGAAATTCCTCTTTCCTTGGGGTTGGCTCACCAGCAGGTACGCAATGTTCTGTTCATGTGGTTAGTCAACTGAATGACGTCGACTTCAAGTCGTCGCATTTGTTGGCTACCTCACTATGGCTTGCCGGCGTTTTACGACAAAATAAACTTCGCACTTGGACGCGGCTGCAACTAGTCACGTGACCAGTCCACCTGGCTTCGTCTGGTAACGCGATTTGCCGAGAAACGTGCAGTTAACTCTGCAGACGCGAGACGCGACTCTCTGTCTGAGGTGGCCGCCACGGCCGCCAGAGCAACGAACCTGGTGGCCGTTGCTCTGCGCGCCCGCGGCCGTTCAAGGTCACGCGCCGCATTCAAACCTGTGCCGCGCCGTGTGGGGCTGCGGTGTGTGTGTGTGTGTGTGTGTGTGTGTGTGTGTGTGTGTGTCGCTCACGTCCTGCCGCAGACTCAGATGCAGGTAGGCAAAATCTGCCAACGCCGGACGCGACGCGACGCGACGCCCAACGAATACTGAACGCTTCTTTCTGTCCGGACGACGCGCAAACATTTGCCCACGAGCACTCTGGCGCGCCAATAATTCAACCCGACGACCGACAGCTGCGCTCTTCGGAATATTCAGTGACCGCGCGTGACTCGGAAAACGTCCATCTCAATATGAAAACTGAATTACCGTAGAAATGGCGGTAGGTGGGAGGGCGAGGGGAGGGAGGAGGGGTGTTTCCAAGCAAACAGGCGACGTCTGGAGATAAGCGGTCTTTCTGCAGTTGCACGTGGGACCGACACAGAGCGAGTTCGCAGACCACCGAAGTCGCGGCCGGTATCAGTGCAATGCGCCAACACCTGAACAGTTCGGACGACTGTTGGCGGAATTCAAATAATTTTGCGTTCTCGGGCGAATGAGGCGACGTTCCCATACGTGAATCACGGATCGCTGGAAAGTTTAGCACAATAAAGATAGATTTGTGGCAGTGTTGTTGAAATATGAATTATATGTTAAACACACGTAAATTAAAATTACACGCTTTTCAAATAACTGCGTAAACTGAAGGATGCGGATGATCAGCGAGCAAATTCAGTTAAAAACTTCACCACGCTCAGTGTGACTTGCTTTAATGAGTAGTGCTAGAATAGAATTACAATTGATAAAGAGACAGCAACTTCAGTTTTTTTTAAGAAGGTATTAAACAAAAATTGTTACCGCATGGTTATGAATAGGCTCTATTCCATTGAAACGTAATTTCTGAATTTAGACTGCTTTTCAATGTACTAAAGAAGCACGAGATTGTAATAAATAAAACTCATCTCTTTCATCAACCATTCGTAAACGCACGATACGACGTTGCAGTGCCTGTGTTGTTAAGAAGAAAGATGCAATGTTCCTTCAGACAGTAGAATGACGTCACTGCCGAACCGAGACTCCAACCCGGGCTCGGAAAATGCATGCATGTCTGAGGGAACATTTCATCGCACGTAACAACATAAGCACTGCGATATCCTATGTATCCGCTGATACCAGGCAGTAAATTTCAACTAAAATGTCCTGCCCTTTACAGGAATTACATAACATGTGGTGTGTAGGAGTGCAGCTTGTCATGCAGGAACGAAGATAAATAGAAGTTTGGATGTGGCCATGACTGGTGCAGGTATAGCCAAAGCGGTTAACGTAGCGCTCGTGTAAAGCGGGAGATTCAGCTTAGAGTCTCGGTCTGGCACATATTTTCATTGACGTCATTCCACTCTACATCTGATCGTTGCCCGTATTCACAGCTGAGGGAACTGGTTATTATTCGTCACGTTCTTCTTGAGACAGCTCATTCACATGAACTGTGCTTTGTTGTAACAGCGAAATCCGCAATTCAGAACCCTTCTTAACCCTTTAGTGACCAAATTATTTCTGGAAGTGGTAGACTTTTTATGAACACTTTATTGGGCTAAGAAACCTTTCATAAAATCATAGTTTAACCTTGAAAGTGAGAGTTTAGCCTACGAGTATAAATAAATTAGTGGGAACTATTGTTCCCAACGAACTCCGGAGTAGCTTCACTCGCTAATTTAAAAAAAAATTCCTTCATTTTTTAGTACAAAAACATGTTAAACATTACACTTATATTTGTATTAGTTCATACTGTCCTTTGAGTTCACTAAGGTGATGTACTATGGAACTTAGAGAAGCATGGTGCTACAGACAAAGGTACACGACAGTTGCTACACATTTTTGTTCTCCTTTCTTTGTTCTTGGTGCTACATTGGTGGCATCTTCTGTTTGTTGTACCTTTTGTAGGGAAATGAGTTCCAACTTTCTCCAGACAAACTTCATCTGGTACTCCAGACACACCCCTTTTTGGTGTTTGAAAATGAACAGGTCTTCCTCTTCTCTTACGACTTGAGAAGCCAGAGATAAGCTGGCTTCCCAAGTGCAATCTAAATGTTAGCTGGTCTGCTTCTGTCTTCTTGTAGCTTCCACATAACGTAGGAATTGACAACTGCCAAATCCACAAGAAAGAAAAACAGTTTGTGCCACCACATTCATGAAAGACTGCCTACGGCATACCTTCATACAGCTGATCAAATCTATCCACTCCTCCCATTATTTTATTATACTCTGCCACAGCCCACGGGCAGAGTACTTTACTTCTGCTGCCACTAACTTACCTTGTAATATTTATGTAATTTTCAGTCAAATCCAGCAAATATACACGAATACTATCTCTCTCTCACAAATATAAAACTAGATAAATACAATACAAGTCACTTCACACGCAAAAGGAAAGCACACTATCCAAAAAAACGATGTAGTGGTCAAAACACTTGCTCGATTTCACGCGGGAACTGCGCTTCTGCATTGATTGACTCAAGGTAGAAACAACAGCTTTCGCCTAACCGTTGACAATCTACACATAGTTAGCGCACTCTAACACAGATGGTAGCACAAGTTAGAAGTGGGAACACGGATTACCACTTAACTTACAGCGAGAACTAAAGGGGCACAGAAACGTCATTGCATACAACATGCCGAAAACCCCAAAGAAATCGGACGCAGCGTGAGCATGCCTTCGGCCGATGTTGTCGGGCGACCTCTGACTATGGCATCTGGCGAGTGTTGTCGGACTCTCTGTGGCCGCAGCCTGACAGAACAGTTCCTAATACACTCTGAAGAGCCAAAGAAAGTGGTGTAGGCGTGCGTATTCAGGCACAGAGATATCTAAACAGGCAGAATACGCTGCTGCGGTCGGCAACGCCTTTATACGGCAACAAGTGTCTGGCGCTGTAGTTAGAGCGGTTACTGCTGCTACAATGGCAGGTTATCAAGATTTAAGTGTGTTTGATCGTGGTTTTATAGTCGGCGCACGAGCGATGGGACAGAGCATCTCCGAGGTAGTGATGAAGTGGGCTTATTTTCCTGACCATTTCACCGTGAATATCAGGAATCCGGTAAAACATCATATCTCCGACATCGCTGCGGCCGGAGAAAGATCCTGCAAGAAGCGGGCAACGACAACTGACGAGAATCGCTCAACGTGACAGAAGTGCAACCCTTCCGCAAACCGATGCAGATTTCAATGCTGGGCCATCAACAACTGTCAACGTGTGAACCACACTCGTGTACTCTTGATGAATGCAAGACACAAAGCTTTACGTCTCGCCTGGGCCCGTCAGTACCGACACTGGACTGTTAATGACTGGAAAGGTGTTACCTGGTCGGATGAGTCGTTTCAAATTTTATCGAGCGCACGGACATATAAAGGTATGGAGATAACCTCATGAACCCACGGACCCTGCATGTCAGCAGGGGACTGTTGAAGCCGGTGAAGGCTTAGTAAAGTTGTGGGGCGTGTGCGGTTGGAGTGATATGGGACACCTGATACGTCTAGATACGACTGACAGGTGACGCCCATTCATGTGCATTGCGCATTCAGACACGTCCACAATTGCTACAGAGTGGCTCCAGGGACACTCTTCTCAGTTTAATAACGCGCTGGCCACCCACCGAACTCCCCAGACATGAACGTTACTGAGCGTATATGCGATACCTTGCAATGTACTGTTCAGAAGAGATCTCCACCCCCTACAGATTTAGGAACAGCCATGTACGATTTCTTGGCGTCAACTCCCTCTAGCACTACTTCAGACATTAGTCGATACCGTGCTACGTTGCGTTGCGGCACTTGTGTGTAATAGCGGGGGCCCTACACGATATTAGGAAGTTTCTTTGGCTCTTCAGTGTAATACGGCTTGTAGTCTGGAAGTCTGAAGCACTTGTACAATAACATCATGATTCACAGAAAGACTGGTCACAGGAAACGGTCACAGTATGCCACGTTATTAAATTCAGAATTAATCAATTACGAAACGATCATCATATGGCAGCAGTACATTATTAAAACAAATTACCGACCATCTGTTGGGTATTTTTCAGTGTCAACGGTGCCCTATAGTAAAAGCCAATTTTAATAGTCGTAGAAAATGGGATTCACGATAATGGGTAAATCAAGGCAAAAAAACAAGATTAACTGTATGACCAACGTTCCAACAGTGAAATTTTCTGGTTTTACACCAAAGTTTTTGTTTCCGACTAGCACAAAATATTCTACTGTATGTGTTTTCGTTGCACTACACGGATTGCTCAACTCTAAGACGTGAAATCGGGCATCATTTTCACTGAACTTACCATCTGTTGACTAATAAGCTTAACGACTTTTAACCTACTGCGTACGAAGACGTCCCATCGGCTACCTACATGCGCCAAAAATTTCGCAATCAACGCGCGCACGGCTATCGTTGCAGCATATGGCTGCTGATTCGGTGTAGCGGAAGCACGTACAGCTGCGTCACAGCCACCGCCGCGGTGTGGACTGGGAATCGGTGCAGCTGTCCAGCACGGCAGCGCCTTTGTGCCGGAGTTGCGAGTGTGTGTTCTTGCGAGGGCAGCGCGCCACGCCCCCTGGCCGCCGCTTACGACACCCGCGCCGGCCGGCCGGCCGCAGCAAGAAGTGGCTGAGGGGCCCGCTGCCACTCGCCCCGCGGCCATTGATCGCCGGCCCGCAACACGCGGACGCGTCGCGAGCACGCCGCGCCCGACAGCCCAATCGGACCGCCGCAGCTCCTGCCGGAAAACGTGAGGAACACGAGCTGCGAAACGCGCATGCCACGGCCAGGTGTGTCGTCTTCCGCAAGACAGAACTGGGTCACCGCTGCAAATAACGCCTGCCGCTGCTGCATAAAATCCCACAGTCCGTCACTGCTGGAAACAACTTTTTCTGCTCTTATACCACCCTATCGCATACATCTCGTGTAGTGTGACCGAGGACTGGGAACTTTCAAACTGGCTCACTTTCCGCCTAAGCGATTGTAGGCGAGACGACTTAATAACAATCTTATACTGATGATGATTGGTTTGTGGGGCACTCTACTGCGTGGTTATCAGCGCCCGTACAAATTCCCAAACTTTACTCAGTCCAAGCTCGCAATATTCATGAATGATGATGAAATGATGAGGACAACACAAACACCCAGTCGTCTCGAGACAAGTGAAAATCCCAGACCCCGCCGGGAATCGAACCCGGGACCCCGTGCTCGGGAAGCGAGAACGCGACCCCTTGACCACGAGGTGCGGACTCGTATACTGAAGTAATGTTATATGTATCCAAACTAGGTTATTTGTGTGTTACAGTATCATATGAAACACGTATTTCACAAATGTGTTTTCATGTGTGAAGTCGAGCGCACGAACGGCGCCTCCTACGGCAGAAACCTCCGCCAACAAACGACGAGACAGCCAGCGATCGCAAGATGACTCAGTTCAGTGTCGTAGCCTCTGACACTACCGAGTACTTCAAATTTCCGCTGTGAAACTTTTTTAAACTGAACAACTAATACGTACCACGTAATATTTCATTTTGACGTGCTTCACTCATATTTAATGGATGGAACCCACGCACTGAAAATAGGTACGTTGTACACCGTATATTTATGACTTGCTAAGAGATCGAAGGCGGTAATGATACTTTCATGTGATACGAGGACGAAATCCTAAATCATGATTAAAGCAAAAAGGGAGATGGTCAAAACCAGAAGACTCACAGCTAGAGTGACTTGCAAATTTCAGGCCGGGTCTGTTTGCAACATAAGCCTTCCCATCTAATCCTTTTTTTGCCACAATCTTCCTGTGTTCACTTTGGTACATCAGTCCTCGCCTCTTGTATCAACATACTACTCCACTCCCGCAGGCATCTGTCCCTTCGTCTTCATCTTGGCAATTTCCTTCTCATCTTTATTTCATATGACGTCTTGGTAGTCCTCTTGTTCTCCATTCTCTTCAAGTGCTCATACCATCTTACCCGTGAGCGGTTTGTATCACGCTCAGCAAATTTTATTCTTTCACTATTTCCTTACTCCTTCATTCGTCATATCTCTCTCCTTGTTACCCCCATAGTACTTCTGGGAAATGTGACTCCACATTGTTGTTATCCGCTCACATCTCTTTCCTTAAATTTTCAAATACTTGGTAAAATTGAGAAAGAAGCACCTAAAACAGGGGTTCCTAATATTTCTTAGACCATTAACTCTGGGTGCAATCAGACCCTCGCTCAACCAGTCTCCTCCCCCTTTTGTTCATATTTTGACAAACTTTAGCACCTAACTATATTGTAGAATGAAAGCCTTGCTTTGAACACTTACGTTTATAAAGATGAATGATATTTAGAGTGTGAGTAGATAGGCTATGCGAGGGACACGTAACCTTCACCGCATTAATGCTACTAATCGAGAAAAAGTGATCGTTCATAACTTATTGATCAATATTAGTCTTCCGAAATTCTGATAATACTAATCATCTTTTGAAAATAATTAAGCTTCTTGAGTGGAACAGAATCGAAAAGTTTAGTTTCACCCCTCACAAAATTTTTTAAACATATGTGATTAAAAAATAAAAATTAAAAACGAAGGTCACCATTGGTTGGTTGGTGGGTTACGGTATAAGAAACTTGGGGAAAGATTAGCCCCATGACATAAATAAATGGACCATAGCTTGTCAGGGCCCAGCTCAATCCTGTCCTGGGAAGATTAGGTCTACACTTAGGCATCTTGGATTAAGCGAGTCGAAGTTGAAGTCCGCTATACTAGACGGGTGGTGCTAAGCTCCCGCCTTTGGCTTTGGCGCGTAAAGTCTTGTCAGTTCTGCCGAAGCCTTGTTAAAGAAAAGATCGCGAGCGCGCACGTTTCGCGTGCGACTTGGGGGAAGTTCACCCTCCAATGCTGTCGTAGCCTTTAAGTCTGATTGCTCACTGAAACTCAGCCAGCCAAACTATACACGGTGGAGCAACGTAACAAATCTTATACGGGACAGATACTCTGACCCAACGACAAACGAAGAAAGAACGTCGGAGGCCTTGCAAGTGTTTGGGAGCCGATGAGTGTTTGGCAAGACAGAGTGAGGACGACAACGTGTTGCAAACAATTGATGACAACAAGAATGTCTTAACCATCATAAGCAAAGAAAGAAGAAATTGTCAGGCCACATCTTGAACAAGGTAGTACTTGCTTGAACAAGGAACTGAAGAAACTGAAGGAACGGTAATGGGAAATAATAACAGTAACAAGAATAAGAAGACGACACTGACGTGCAAAGTTCAAGAAGGACAAAAGGAAGAAGTGGGAAAGTATCATATATGCACCTGCAGCAACGCATACTAATAATGACGAAACGAAGAAAGAAACCACCACCACCGGAATATGGCAAACGTACAGTGCTGTCTTAAAAAAACACCCACCACATCAATTTTAAAGTGCTGTACTGATCTTCATTACTGCCTAACTGCATATGTCTGCAGATTAACATATGTTTCATCTAGATGGGTAGATCATGTAACTAATGAGGTACTGAATAGAATTGGAAATAACAGGAATTTGTGGCACAACTTGTCTAGAAGAAGGGATCGGTTGGTAGGACATGTTCTGAGGCATCAAGGGATCACCAATTTAGTATCGGCAAGCAGTGTGGAGGGTAAAAATCGTAGAGGGAGACCAAGAGATGAATACACTAAGCAGATTCAGAAGGGTATAGGGTGGAGTAGTTACCTGAAAATGAAGCTTGCACAGGATAGAGTAGCTTGCAGAGCTGCATGAAACCAGTCTCTGGACTGAAGGCCAGAACAACAACGTGTCTCACGTATATGAAACTGCACTTGTGCAGAACGTATGTGTGAGAACTAGAACATTTCTCGCTGACACTTGGCAGCAAAAGAAATTAGCCACTCATGTGTTGTAAATTACAACACTAGTACGGTCAGGTGAACGGCAAATAGATTTTTTGACTAAAATCCAGCGAAGAAATCCGAAGTTAGATTTCAAATCTGTCATATTCGTTTATGACATTTTATGCCATTTAGTGTGTCTTATTTATTGAGTAATAATAGCTTTGTATCCGCGACATACAATGGAACACACATTCCAAACAGACAATTCCCTTAGTTGGATAACGAAATAGCCCCAGTTTTGTTCTGACTTATTGAGAGGCGTGCTGCAGACAAGTACCTGCAAACAAACAAAACAAAATAATTAGGCAAGGGATAATTAAAACTTAGTGACTACCCGTCGTATGCTAAAGCTGTCGCGGCAGGTGTTTAAGGGTGGACCTCTTGTTCTACTCGCAGGAGCTCAGCGTTATTCGTAACTTAAGGATATACTCTACCTCATCATTCCGGCGTCCTACAAAAGCGAGTGTTTTTGTGTTTGAATTAACGACTAGGTGAGGTGCGACGCTTTGTTCGCGCCTGAGTTCGCTCACAGGACACTCGCCAGGACGCGCTGGCTGGCGCGCAGCTGTGCCGGCGAGGCGCCAGCCACTTCGCAGTGATAAAGGAGCGGCCCGCGGTAGGCGCGGATTGCCCGCGCGTCGGCCAATTGCCGGCGGAGCCCAGCCAGCCTCTCAAGCGCGGCTACGGCAGAGGCAGCGCCCGCGGCGGAATGGCGCCTCTTGGTCCACGGCGGCGCTCACACAGCCCCATTCAACCGCTGACGCACGTTCTGTCATGTCCGGGAAGCGCCTACACACTACACACGCCGCACGTCAGATAACGTCCGCCACGGCCCTCACGTTCCTCGTCAAGGCGTCCATTAATACTGCAACCGTTATTTCGTCTGCTTGCGCCTGCGCTTCAGTATCCCTCCCCTCCCTCCCCCCCCCCCCCTCTACCGACCCCCTAAACGCTCCATTTCGAAGCGATGACACGCGGCAAAGAGTAAAATTATATTCATGACCTAATCAGCAACAGCGTTAACTAATTACGGTAACGTTTACATAGTGGTTCGATGAGAGATCGTTACGTAGTTTCGCGACTTGCTACCACAAAGCCTTGAAGGCTTGCAGGTTGTTTTGTTTGAGTCATCGGTCTTCTGACTGGTTTGATGCGGCCCGCCACAAATTCCTCTGCTATGAGAACATCTTTATCTCCCAGCGGCACATGCAACCTACGACCCCAATTATTTGCTGGCTGTAGTCTCTGTCTCCCTCTAGCACCATGAAAGTCACGCCCTCAAGTCTCAACAGTTATCCTGCCATCTTAAGCCTTCTTCTTTCAGGGTTTCCCTCATATTCCTTTGCTCGCCGACTCTGCGGAGATAGGTTATTTTGCTGCAGAACTCTCTATCTACTTCGCTACAATCAAATCTGATTTTAAATTTCTCGTTGATCTCTTTTATACCACTTCCCATCAGTAATCCATATTCTGTTCTCAATAGGTTGTTCATTTCATTCAACAAATTCTGTAATTCTCCACTTTCACTGAGGATCGCTATGTTACGCTATCTTGAATCTTTATCTCCATCATCGCTTCTTCGATGTATAAATTGAATAGTAGGAAGGAGCGAAATATTGCATCCCTGTCTTACACCCTTTTTAATCCGAGCACTTCGTTCTTGGTCTTCCACTCTTATTGTTCCCTCTCCGCACTCGCACATACCACCACCCTTTTCCCCCATAGCTTACTCTTATTTTTGTCAGGCGTTCGAACGTCTTACACCATTTGATATTAATGCACGCTTATTCCAGGCCGACAAATCCTATAAACGTGTCCTGATTTTCTTTAATCTTGCTTCCATTATCAACAGCCTCTCTGGTGCCTGTGTCACCTTCACTGAAGCCGCACTGATAGTCATCTAACATATCACTAATTTTCTTTTCCATTCTTCTGTGTCGGTCGCAGGTTCGAATCCTGCCTCGGACATGGATGTGTGTGATGTGCTTAGGTTAGTTAGGTTTAAGTAGTTGTAAGTTCTAGGGGACAAATGGCCACAGATGGTAAGTCCATAGCGCTCAGAGCCATTTGAACCATTCTTCTGTGTCTTATTCTCGTCCGCAACTTGGATGCATGAGCTGTGAAGCTAATTGTGCAATCATTCCCGCACTCGACATCTGTTGTAATCTTCGGAATTTTGTGGATGATTTTCCCAAAGTCAGATAGTATATCGCCAGACTCTCATCATTCCACACACCAAAGTGAATAGTTATCTTATTGCCACTTCCCACATCGATTTTAGCAATTCTGATGGGATGGTATCCACCACTTATGCCGTATTCGATCTAAAGTTTCCCAAAGCTCTCTTTAAATTCTAATACTGGTCCCGTATTTCTTCTGCCGTCATTACATTTATTGGCAATGATTAGGGTACGGTGGTTTAGTGTTAAAACGCTTTTCTGGAAGCCAGAGACAGCGTGGTCGAGTCGTGATCTTTTCTCTAGTTTCTTGATATTTTCTAGTTCACGTTTCCGACCACTACGGCAAACGCATCTGAAGCGTATGTTTCTGTCCGAATATATTAAGGTTATTCACTGTACAAGCAAAGTGCATACGATGAAATCCCATTGACGATGAGAGTAAATGTCTTATTAGGCAGGAATTTCTGCGATGTTATTCCCAATAGAGGGAAATGAGAATTCTATGACGACACCACAGCTTCTGTTGCACAGACGTGGACTTCAAGGATAGCAAAGGAACTGAGAAAAATTATTCTCTCCTTTCCATTTGGTTTCCAAAGACGACGGTTTTAAAGAAGGCATATCGCATTACATTTTTATGAATAAATGGAACATCGAAAGTAACCTATTATTTAAAAATTGTATATTCCCTTAAAGAATGAACAGTTCGCTCTGTTACGTAAGTACATTGTTATGAAACTTCCCAAGGGGTTAAATCAACGTGCCAGGCCGGCATTTGAACGTGCACCCCACCGAAGACGAAGGTCTTGCAAACTTATGCAACTAAATTGATGGGTAAATCTACTTTCAGAACTGGAACCGCAAGCTCTGTCTTCGATAAACGTGTAAGGTCAGATGGACATTTCAATAATTTCCAAGTTACATGTGGGTTCACAGTCATGTGAAAACGTTCGAGAAAGTAATGTAATGTAATGAAGAGTAATCTCACTTTTAAACAGAAACAACTTACTTGGCACATCACAGTTGTGGCTCCAGAAGGGTTGCTCGGATGAGAATGTTATTTATACATTCAATCTACAAATATTACAAGTCTTAAATAATATAATATCGCCAGTTGGTATGGTTTCTGATTTTTCCAAGCCTGTGACTGTCGATACTGTTACTTAGAAAAGACGTTTTCCATGGAACTCATGGCATTATATACAACTAGTTTGAATGCGAAACGTTTCTGTTTTGCGTCCGCTTCTCATTTCTTATATATGTGAACATTTCACTTAACACGCATCAAGCCCAACAATTTTTGCAGACTATACTAGCGTTCGGGCACTACTACCCTTCGTGTAACTGCTGGTGTTTCAAATAGACAAATCAACTTCCTCACATATTTTGCATATTTCTACTGAATGTCTTATGGAATCATTTTCTGGGGTAACGCAATAATAATAATACGATGTGCTCAACGGCGATCGTCAATTGTTATGAATTAGGCTTTTAACGACACTATATATATATATATATATATATATATATATAATTACAGTGTGTTCTACGCGAGAGTAGTCAGGCGCATTTTTTCTGCTATTTCGAAGTATTTGCAGCTTCATTTTTCAATGTATAGCTTGAAGTCAGACCGAAAAAAAAAATTCCTCTTCGCGCCTTTGGTGGGACGTCTAGTATGGACGGAGGAAGCGTCGGTTTGTTTTTCCTTACAAACAAAATGACTTAAATCGTAATTTTATGTGCCTATTTGATAGAGCGATCCCACATAAAAAATCTGGTATGTATTAAAGTTAAGTTTCAAATCGAACCTAATATCATTTCTCCTGTGCAACTTCTTTCATTCCTTGGACGAATTTTTATTTAGAAACCGGCACCCTGAAAAAAGAAGTAAAAACTCTACTTTGAAATGTAGCTGCACGAATAGGACTAAAATGTGTTCATTAATGTTAACAACAATTACGTATATGTATATCCTGTAAACTAACTTTTTTCATATCATTTCGATAAAAGAATCGTTCGAATGATGTATGGGACATGTAAACAAGAGATAAACTAAACTAACGAACTAAGTATTGTGTGGTCATTAGAGAGAGAACACTAGCTAAGATTAAACACTATGTGGACGGAAATAAGCCCTTTGTTTTTTGAAAGGCATTATCCCCGGCATCCACCGTAATTGTTTACGACATATACCGGAATACTTAAATCTGGACTAGAAGACGTGGGTTTTAACGGTGGTGGGTTAATTTCAAGTAAAACCTTACAAGAGCTTGTGTATTCTAGAGAAGATGGAACAGAAAGTTACCACCAGACCGAAAGATAATGAGAATGGACAGCGAAATATAGCAATATCTGTGAAGGATCCACTGAAGACAATTGACGAAAAATTGCAACTTTTTATAAAGGTAAAGGAATACGTAAGAATCAGAATTAAGTACGAATGGTGCTAGCCGACATGTAGAGTGCTGGCTTGTTAGGCCGGGTAAGTCACTTAGAACTGGATGAAATAAAAATACTGTGACTGACGCAGACCTCACAGCTCAGTTCATAATGGATGGAATTGTTATTCAAATGAGACCACGGTGCCCACACCGGGTTAGTCTTGCTGACGTCAGCCGCTTAAGAAACACAGGACGTTCCTCCAAACGAATATCGTGACACGAACAGATTGTTAATAACATAGTGCACCAAAACATATTTGCATTGTCTACACAAACATGTCAGTTCATACGGGAGCAAGCATTCTGCTCATCTGCGCGGTAGAAGGGATTCAGAAACAGACCCGAAACTAAATTAAAGTGATGCGATTTATTGTTTATGTTTTAAATTACCTATCTTCGGCAACAGATAAAATTGCTTTCCGTTTGTTATACGTAACACGGGCTGAAAATCCAATCAAAACAGTATCCTCACGAACTGTTTAAATTTTTCTGGCTATTACAGCAATCAGCTAGCGCTATATCGTTACGTCTGGGTTTGTTCTTGCCTGGAATTTGAAAGAAAACTAAGTGAACTTCGAATCGCAATCGTTTCAAATACTGTACCTCAACTATAACACTACTGCTTCGTGTACAAGGATTTTTATGGCCTCGATGAAAGTGTAAAGTGGTCTTCAACTCGACGGTTGCTTTGAAGAAACCACAATGTTTTACGATCAGAGGTGCACTTACTTTACTCAGAGATTTGAAATGACTTGCCGAGCAACGGTGCAGTTTGCACTTTTCAATCGCCATGATGCAATTAAACCTGACAAGGACGGGTGATCAATTCGAAAAATGTAAGCTGTTTTGTATCCATAGTTTACGCAAACCTGTTATTCTAACAGATGGAGCTTTTACTGTCTTCGAAAAGGCGACAAAAAAAAAAGCAAGTAATTCCGTTTCGAAGCCGAAGGAGTAGTTGTTTGTTGTACAGTACTACTGAAGACATTACGTTAGTGGCACGAAGTTTGAGAACAATTATTAAAGTGTAATAATGGGATTTTATGAGGCATCAACTCCAAAAAATTGCCTATGAATCAGTATAAAATGGGTTACGGAAATTCGAAAGGTAGGCAAGGTTATGGGGACAACAGCATTGACGCTTGCACCTCAATATTTTCTTCCTAAAGAGGTACAGGTCATTACAGGTTATGGAATCCTATGAATCTGTGAGGTACAATTCTCTTCGTCTCCCTCTCCCAGTAGTATATTCCATTTCAATTTAGGCAACTTAATACAGAAATATCTTTGAAATACAGGTAGTGGGTTGGCTGCAGAGAACCTTAATTTCCTTATACTTAACGTCGATATAGTGTGTACAGTTTAGCAGAGTGAATTTTCCAAGCTAAACAGTTCATTTAGAAAAATGTTTACTGCATCGAACGAAAATGAGTCAAAACCAAGAAATTTACTTGCAATATACAAACGTGTAAACGGTTGGGAAACACAAATACGCATAAAGAATGAATACAAGTCTTGTACACGTTTCCGGAACTCTTCTGCGGAAACGGTAAGATTAGTGAATCCGTGCCAAATTGATCAGTATACTGCATATCGAAGTAAGTGATGAACAGATTTGATACATACAATTATCTGGCGCACGCATTATTAGAAGACTTGAAATTTAAGAACCGTAATTTTATTTTAATTTTCTTTCCGCCGACTTGTTACATAATTACGTCGCCATTAGTGTAATTAGGCTACTTATTTACGACCACGTCCTTGCTGTCTGTAGAGGACAAAACGCTAAAAAGGCCGCAAAGCGTTCAGCATGATCGGATTCGACGTCAGATGGCTGTGGAATCTACTCCCTCTAGTCGCGCAATTTATTTACTAATTAGTCGAAACCGGAAGGAGATAACCAGTGCGACTGAGTTTGAATATAATTTGGAGAATATATTGGTGTTATTTACGGTTCTGTGGCCCATACACAAGAAAGCGACGATCGAAGCGTCAATCGGACAACCACTGAGGACGCGTCCGCCGCTCTCCGGCCAACGGCAGCCAAGCGACGGGAGGGAGGGGGGGGGGGGGGGGGGCGCTAAGCAGCGAGTGACGTCACGTCAACACCAGCGCCCCAGCCCTGCCCGTGGCCGGCGGCGCTACATTCTCCCGTCAAAAGTTCGCTAATTAGTTTAGCGAGAACGCTTCTCCCACGGCGCGATAAAATTTCTTCCCGTTGTAGCCGCTCGCAAGACGTCAATTAGAAGAGCAAACACCATTCCAGATGGTGCCCGAGGCCTCCAATCTCTTTCTTTTTTCCTATTCCGGCCTCCTCCACTGATAACTTCAGACACCAACAGGCGCAGCTTAAGAAATATTGCCTGTAATCTTCGCGTCAATCACTAGGGCAGCGTTATTTTCAGAAACTGGAACTACTACAACGTTAAGACTTACACTGCCTATTCTCAAATATTTAGCGTGCTACTTTGAAGTGTATTAATCAAATGCCACAATGGTCTACCTTCAAGTGCCAAGCGAGTTGTTGCTTCCATTCTTCGTAGTGTTAAAGACAAACTCAGTCTCCAAAATCCTGCTGTGTGCGCCGTATTCTTTGCGGATGTCGTATGTCTTACGTGGCGCAGTCATCAGAACAGTCGAGGAGAGAAGCGAGGAACACAAGCGACATATCACACTGAAACAATGACGCCAATTAGCTATCCCCGAGCACTTAGAATATAATCACGAAACGAAATATGATGGGACCCTAGCTAGTATCGTGGAGCAAATGCGAAATTTCTGGGGCAACATTATTAAGGAGTCTTTCGGGGTAAAAATGAGGAAAAACATAATAAACAGGGACAGAGGTTTCAATGTAAAGAAGATTTGACATCAGGCACTAAATTTATTAAGATGCTGCCGGCCAATACATCCACCAGAGCTGGGAAACGCTGAGAGAATTTGCATTTCCCGGAATGTGGGTGCTCTAAAAAATTAAAGAACGTCTCATCGAGGGCCGGAGTTGAACTCCGCTACATAGAGCGAGTTTCAGACCAACAATAGACCACAATCTGAATTGACTGTAGGCAGCGAGTACATCACAACTCCCACCATCTGACGAAGACGGCTTTGTCGGTCGTCGACACACTGTGCATGAAACGGAACTGGCAGAACGCTTCGAAGAATAGTATTAATCAAAATCCCCTGGAAAACCAGAAAGAGACAATAATATTTTTTCACATTTTCCGTAGGGGGTGGGGGAAGATTCTATACAGTTCCATCTTCTCCATGGAGTATTATATGCATAAAATGAGAGGAGCCATTTATAGCTTCAGCTCTCGGTGCGATCTGACGACTTTCGTAACTAAAAACCACCACGGTCTACCTCTCAGTTTCTATAGTAGTTAAAGTATCAAGTACCATGATGACACTCTGCTGATGGAAGACATCTCATGATATTTAGGATTATAAAAACCAAGAGTAATAGATATATTTATTACGAGGCATTAGTCCTCCCTAAACATTTTGATTCTGTATCATACATCAGATCACATGGAACCAACATAACCATGCTGCGAAATTTTATGTGGACTTCACTGTTTAGCAAAAATTGTATACTTCTACGTATGGTAGAATTTATTATGTCCCAGATTCAAAGGAGGTATGCAAGGTGATCAGCTGCTCCTATCAATGGATTTTACGCAGCTTGCAATGCCTGCAAGTAACACATGCAATATTTTTATTTTCTCTCGCTTGCTATGCGCAAACTATCAGTTCTACCTCAAAAAAAAGAAAGTATCTAGTTGCAGGAAATTTAATGCACTTAAATTTTGTACTAGGATATGTTTCCGCTGAAGGCCAAGGTTTTCAAGTTGCTCAAGAAAAACGCTTTTGCAAGTGCGAAACAGCACAAAATTTATCTATATCAAATTTCCTACAAAAAGGTCCTGTTCATTTTGCCCTGTAGGACAAGCAGTTTGCTCCCGTGTGGTACGTGACTGCGTTATAGGATGCATAAAACTCAATAGTACGAGCAGCTGAACCAGCGTGTATACTACTCGATACCCTGAATTTTTAAGTTTTCGTGCGAATTATCAATTGGGTTTCTTTAATTAAGCTTTACATAAAGAAGAACGAAACACCGTAGATCACACTGGTACACCATGTACCCTCCGCCACACACCGTAAGGTGGTTGCGAAGTATAGTTGTAAATGGCATGTTGGTGTCTAAACAAGAATATAATAGGAAAAAGGAAAATACTGTACGGAGAACGTAGAGTACATACATCTTACTTGATAATATAGAAAAACGGTCTTCGAAATTTTCTAAGAATACATACTTTTCTTACAGCATCAGCGCTGTGAATACCACCTAACTATTTGACTGTTGTCACGTAACAGGAGAGACAAAGCAACGGAGTCGTAAATCCGAGGACTATCTTATCTGCGAAACGCATTGCAGTCATGTATCCCATGAGAAATACGAATGACAGGCACATATTTACAGTTCGACATGGCCAAATATGCATTGTTAGATACGTATCTTCTCGAAATTACACGGAAATCATCATATAACAAGTAATTTACAACCGGAATAAAAACTGGTGCTGCAGATATCCTAACACAATGGTCCAACATGTACAGGAGAAAAAGGTAATCTCCCAAGCAGTGGTGGAATTGTCTGTACAAACATCTAGTTCCACACCTCTTGCTGAAACTTCGCTCCCGAAACTTGGGGAACGAAAGGAGACGGAACCTAATGCCGAAGCCGTAGCATTTTCCTCGAGAGTAAGGAAACTTTGCAAATCAATTTAGTTGGCGGTAGTCGTAAGGCTTCGTAATGTTGGCTTCTCGGGTTAAAGCAACGCTGTGAACTTTAGAAAGCGGCCACGCCTTACACAGATTCATTACAGTTCGCACATGGAGCAGAACGATACACGATGTCTCGGGTAATGTTTCACCAAGAACGACAAACAGCACCGATCACGCGGGAACAAAGCACTACTATTGTTAGAGACATAAATGAAGGTACTTTGTTTTTCATCTGGAACACAATAGACTGAGTTGGGCGTCAGACTCTTTATTCGAAAGAAAAAAATTAATTAAGGGAAAAAAACAACCTGAAGCCATTCCACGGATCGGCTAGAGGCGAGTGCTTATCGTATCACAATGAACAGTGTCGCATTTCGAATCTATTCCAAACTTTTCGTTGATGAACATCAACTGGTGTCTTTAACAGCACATTTTCCTGTCCAACCAGAAATGGATGTTAGGCCCAAATGCGGCTTTTAAGATACAAAAAAAATCACCAGACAGTAACAAATCTCAATTCACAGGTGAGTACCACTTAAACCAGTACATTCTCATCGTTATGCAATAGTGTGCAATGCACCACAATCTTGCTAGTGTGGCGCTACAGCCGAGTTTAGCTGTAGACTTAAATCACGGAAAGTAGTAGTAGTAGTGATCACAGCAAAAAATTTATACGTTTAACAGTAACTGAAAGGTACACAAGCGGAAACAACTGGATAAGTAGCTACTTTACATTAGGTTTATTGTGTAGATAAAAAATTCCACCTTTGGAACAGAAAGCTTATTCTGCTTCGAAGCAAACATGTTCTGCTTATTTATACTAGTTATCAACAGTGGCCTATAACATAAAAATAAGATAATTTACTGGTATACACAGAGTGTACATGAAGTCTGGAAACACTTTCAATTATTTATTGCACAAGAAGCAAACATTGTACAGATATCACACATGTCATTTTGAAGAGAAACCCTGAAAGTTTTTTTTTTTTTTTTTTTTTTCATGTATACCGCCGGAGTGTAGTTTGGTAATTTGCCGATAGTCAGCGCTAACCGCAAACATGGCGAGTTCAGGTGCGGAGCGAGCTGTTTCATGAAATGGCCTCCCCGATAACCAGATCTCACTCCGTGTGAGATTTTTCTGTGCGGACATACTGAAGATCTGGTGTATATACCGCCTCTACCATGTCGTGTATCAGAACTCCGGGAGAGAAAAGGGGAAGCGACTTCCACAGTCTACGATGCCTAGTTGGAAGGGGCATGGCAAGAGTTCGATTACCGTATTGACGTCTGCCGGGTCACTCATCGTTTGCATATCGAATGTTTGTATATATAAAAAAACTTTCAGAGTTTGTCTTCAAAATGCAATATGTATGGCATCTGTACAATGTTTAGTTCTTGTGCAATAAATAATTGAAAGTGTTCCCGAATTTTATGTAAACCCTGTATTTACTAAGGGCTAAGTAGAAGTTCTTGATACGACATTTGAACTATATATTTACAATTAATATGGTTGCGATTTATCATTTACTTTCTTTTCTCTATTCAAGTTTCCATCGATCGTTCTGTGGGTGCTAGGTGCACTGCACTGGTAAGACGGGTCCGGATAAACAGTTAACCAAGTTGAACGGAAGGAGCGATTCTAAGGAACGGCCTTTCATAGTTCATTCACTTCGGTCGCGGCTTTCAACTTACAATCCCCGGGAACGGGAAACGGTCGTTCTCGTTCCCGCAACGGCACGTCGGCCGGTCTCGTTCCAGCCTCGCTCTCATTCCTGTCTGTCTCCCTCGTCCAGGCTCGTCCTCCTCCGCATGGCCACTCGGAATTCCACTGCCGACTGCTCCTAGTTAGTTCAGTACCGGATTGTTGTTCGTTTCGTTCGCTGCGCACGCCCATTCTAGATCTGTTTCAAACCTATTTGCACTTCTGATTCTTTCTGTACTCTATTCAGCGTCCGAGACCGGCAATTAAAAAGTATTTTATAAATAAGTAAACTACATAAAAATTAAATGGTATGTAATACATACATCTTTTCAGGTAACAGAAGGGCCTGTCAGCTTACTACATTATTTCGATAAACAGCGAAAGTGTTTTTGTTATTACACATGCAAAGAAAGTCTACACGGCACATACGAGTGGCCATTTTCCGTCCTTTTTTGATATAAGTTAAAACAACATGTTCACTGTTATGGAAGGCAGACCGACTTACAACCGAATGAAGCCCGCGCTTCATAATCGACAGTAGTGTCACATTTTGCAAAGAGAATATGATAACTCCTACAGTATTATTTCAGTGGCACAGGGTGGCGCACCAAAAATCGGCCCCTATTGGTAGACTCCTCATCGTCGCCCAGCAATCGTCATCCATTGTTTCGAAGTAGATGTTTGCCTTTTCCTATTTGTTATTTCTTTACCGCCTAATTATTACACGTTTATCTATTCTCGTCGTAGCGGTCAACAAATCGTGCGTAATTGGCGAGCAGTCTGTACTCGGGGCCGGTTTTTCGTGCGCCACCTTATATTATTCCACTGCGACCAGCCATGTAACACTACAGTTGACTTAACGAGAGGTTTTGCAGAATCACGAAATTTACTTCTACAAGTGTGTGAGAATTCTGTAATTAATAAAATACTCTGTATTCCAAGGGGGAGGCAAGTGTCCCCTCTTGGCGGCTTCCATATACAGTCACCTATGCTACCGTTTTCAATTTCAGTAAGAACCGTATACCATGCACAAATGAACGATGAACGAGTAAAAATGTATACCATGCACAAATGAACGATGAACGAGTAAAAATGAACTATTCCAAAAAAGACCGATCACCATGAAATAGTTCCCAAGTATGAACGCGTTTGCCGATTTCTACTGGTGTTTGTGTCTTTATTTTTTTTAATACAAATTTGAATTGCCAAGAAAAGTTTTACAAGGCACTTATTTCGATTTATTACTACTATCTGGCAAATATTTAGCAAAATGTCTTAAGTTTATACATCCATTTTTTTCTTCTCTCTGGACTCCGATGTCAACTTCTCACAACTTCTTCAGAGGCAGCAGGAAACTGGGATGCAGTGCCAACAGGCATACAGCTCTAACATACGTATTCAGAGAGTGGATAGTATCCTCGAACTCAGGCAAACAAAGCGTCACATTCTCACCTCTACGTGTTTAGATTCCGTCGTAATTACTGGTCTACCGTTCTCGTTTTGTCTTCAATCGATCCGTACTCACAGAAACGGACGATTAATGTAGCTATTGCTGAATTGTTTGGCATTACTAGATATTTCCGACGAAACGAGTCGATTCGTACACATCAGCACTGTCATAATACTGCTTAACAATGAGAACTCTTTGCTCTTGGGAAAACTTTTAATGTTTACGTATCAAACAACCAACTGCGCAATATTTTAGACTTCACGTGACGTTTAGCCGGTACACTGGCGTCTTCATTTGTTTTACCTGCGGTGCTATCTTGCGGTGACTGATCGAACGAATACAGCACATCATCCGAAACTACACTACTGGCCACTGTTACACCAAGAAGAAACGCAGATCATAAACGGGTAATTCATTGCAAAAAAATATTATATTAGAAGTGACATGTGATTACATTTTCACGCAATTTGGGTGCATGGATCCTGAGAAATCAGTACCCACAACAACCACCTCTGGCCGTAATAACGGCCTTCATACGCCTGGGCATTGAGTCAAACAGAGCTTGGATGGCGTGTACAGGTACAGCTGCCCATGCAGCTTGAACACGATATCACAGTTCATCAAGAATAGCGACTGGCGTATTGTGACGAGCCAGTTGCTCGGCCACCACTGACCAGACGTTTTCAATTGGTGAGATATCTGGAGAATGTGCTGGCCAGGATAGCAGACGAACATTTTCTGTATTCAGAAAAGCCCGTACAGGACCTGCACAATGCGGTCATGCATTATCCTGCTGAAATTTAGGGTTACGCAGGGATCGAATGAAAGGTTACGGGTCGTAACATATCTGAAGTGTAACGTCCACTGTTCGCGTCCACTGTTCGAAGTGCCTTTAATGGGAACAAGAGGTGACCCGGACGTGTAACCAATGGCACCCATACCATCACGCCGATTGATACGCCAGTATGGCGATGACGAATACATGCTTCCAATGTGCGTTCAGAATAATGGAATGTAGCCGAAGTAAGTCGTGTGATGCTGAGGGAATTAGATTAGGAAATGAGACTCTTAAAGTAGTAAAGGAGTTTTGCTATTTGGGGAGCAAAATAATTGATGATGATCGAAGTAGAGAGGATATAAAATGTAGACTGGCAATGGCAAGGAAAGCGTTTCTGAAGAAGAGAAGTTTGTTAACATCGAGTATAGATTTAAGTGTCAGGAAGTCATTTCTGAAAGTATTTGTATGGAGTGTAGCCATGTATGGAAGTGAATCATGGACGATAAATAGTTTGGACAAGAAGAGAATAGAAGCTTTCGAAATGTGGTGCTACAGAAGAATGCTGAAGATTAGATGGGTAAATCACATGACTAATGAGGAAGTATTGAATAGGATTGGGGAGAAGAGACGTTTGTGGTACAACTTGACCAGAAGAAGGGATCGGTTGGTAGGACATGTTCTGAGGCATCAAGGGATCACCAATTTAGTATTGCAGGGCAGCGTGGAGGGTAAAAATCGTAGAGGGAGACCGAGAGATGAATACACTAAGCAGATTCAGAAGGATGTAGATTGCAGTAGGTACTGGGAGATGAAGCTTGCACAGGATAGGGTAGCATGGAGAGCTGCATCAAACCAGTCTCAGGACTGAAGACAACAACAACAATGTGCGTTCACCGCGATGTCGCAAAACACGCAAGCGACCATCATGATGATGTAAACAGAACCTGGATTCATCCGAAAAATGACGTTTTGCCATTCGTGCACCCACGTTCGTCGATGAGTACACCATCGCAGGCGCTCCTGTCAGATGCAGCGTCAATGGTAACCGTAGCCATGGTCTCCGAGCTGATAGTCCGTGCTTCTGCAAACTGCGTCGAACTGTTCGTGCAGATGGTTGTTGTCTTGCAAACGTCCCCATCTGCTGACTCAGGGATCGAGAAGTGGCTGCATGATCCGTTACAATCATGCGGATAAGATGCCTGTCATCTCGACTGCTAGTGATACGAGGCCGTTGGGATCCAGCACGGCGTTCCGTATTACCCTCCTGAACCCACCGATTCCATATTCTGCTAACAGTCATTGGATCTCGACCAACGCGAGCAGCTATGTCGCGATACGATAAACCGCAATCGCAATAGGCTACAATCCGACCTTTATCGACGCCGGAAACGTGATGGTACGCATTTCTCCTCCTTGCATGAGGCATCACAACAACGTTTCACTAGGCAACGCCGGTCAACTGATGTTTTTGTATGAGAAATCGGTAGGAAACTTTCCTCATGTCAGCAAATTGTAGGTGTCGCCAACGGCGCCAACCTTATGTGAACGCTCTGAAAAGCTTATCATTTGCATATCACAGCATCTTCTTCCTGTCGGTTGAATTTCTAGTCTGTAGCACGTCATCTTCGTGGTGTAGCAATTTTAATGGCCAGTAGTGTATTTACAGACAAGTTGATTTTCATGCGAGCGACTTTTTGGTAGTATTGTAGTATGTACCAAAATGAAACTAAACGCCGCAAGTACGTAGACGTACTTACTACTTTTTTACCGAATGGGTTATGATTAGATTCTTTATTATAAAAAATGCATTAGTGGAACAGTTCCACTGACCAGGCGTCTATAGGAATGCCACAGATGGACGCTTCTGTGAGTATACGACGCACAGCGCCACAACACGCAACGAGATAGCAAACGCAAAAGGAACGGGATGATGGTTGGGGGGAGGGGAAAGTACCTGCGCCAGTTCGACTGGCCGGTGATGGGCAGAGTTTCTGCCGAATCAAAGCACAGTGGGCCGTCAAAGCTTTGGCGCGGGCGCACATATACGCACACACGAGCCCTCACGCCGTCCGTACAGCTCCCCACACGGAGTAACTTCGCCCTCTACCGTATCTCTCCCGTGAAACTACCATCCGTCAGCAGAAACGTCACGAAACAATACGTCTCTGTGCAACCATGTCACCAGATAAATTACTTGTCACTAATGCCTACACACATTTTCTTCTTTTGATCGAAACTTCACCGCGTTTCTATTATCTGTGACATTACAAACAGTACCTTTTCTTTCGCACAATTCGTAAATCACCGCTGTGATTTTCAAGCACTTTCTCAAGTATAGGGTCGCTCTTTACGCCCATAATCGGAGAAGGAGATACTAATTCCAGCTGGTACTCTGGGGAGACGGTAGCGGGGCTTCAGTTCTATAAAACTGCTCGTAACAATTGATAGGGCATACGACCCAATTTCATCTTTAGCCAGCATGTTTTATTATTTTTTCCTCACGTTGTTGCCATCGACAGGTGGGAACATTCACAAAAAGAACTTCTTAGACAGCTATACAAACTAGTTCTGTGGTAAACCAATTTCACCTAAATAGCAGGTTTTTTTTCTGGACAATACGGTAACTCAATTTTCACTTAAGTATCCCAGGGTCGAATCGCTCAATCGGAATACATGATTGAAAAATACCGGAGACCAGTTTGTTTACTAGCCATCTATACAGATCTGTAAAATTCGGCATTTAGGTACAAGCAACGGTTTAAAGCCAACGCTTGGGCAGTTTCATGGCCGTATTTCCAGAACGGTGCATACCGACCTATTTCATTACCTGGAAAAATTCTGCTGTCCCGACGTCCCATCCTCTGTTCTAACCGTAATATCAGTTTCTTTTTCTTCCTTCCGTATACTATTTTAAGTAAATATTTAGCTTTTCCCGAAGAACACACTGATGACTCAGTTACGTCATGGAACTGACATCTCAGTGTTTTAAAATTATTGTTGAGTTTCAGCCATTCTGTATGGAGCGCTTTCTTTATTAGCTTTTCTTATAGTCGGTTTACTCATTGCTGAACATCGTCGCCCAGTTTCTTCACTCATTTCTTAAATAATTGAATCTTCGACCCAGACGTCTCCATCCACAGCGATCTTTCAGATGTTCTTAATATAGTGTGAAGACGTATGTCGATAAGCTTCTCATAATGTGAAGAGGTATGCCGATAATCTCCTGCTCCAATCATTTATATGCTACTCTGCCGCGCGGTCTTCGATTTTGCCTTGCAAGATAGTCTTCTGTAGTTTAATCCTTTCTCTTCTCCAAGCGTTCCCAAGGAACTAGGGGTAGCATTGACAGACATGAGCACGAAAAAAACTCGTGAAGCAAAAGTTGTTCTACAGTGTGTCCAAGGAGGAATCGTCAGTACGAGAGAAAGGGAGAGGTGGGGTGGTGGTGGTACGACAATGATCATTCGAAGCAAAAAAAAGTTAAATACATACCGTAAGACTCAGTAGAAGAGATGCGTTTCATAGTGCCGAAGATGAACAAATGCTTATAGCTGTAAAGAAGTGTACAAGCCCATGTTTACTGGACAGGTTTCCTGTTCTGACCCATACTACCGCGTGAAGAAAAAGTATGAGACTTTGGTTCCATAGTCTTGAAGATGAAGAAAAGCACATAGCTACTATTAAGTTATGCATTTTAGAGACCATGTTTACTGGATTATTTTGTTTCCTGTGAAACGTCCCCTTAGAAAAATTACACATAACTGTGCTTAAACTGACAATATTTTTAGCGCAACGCAATCTGACTTTCAAAAATCCCTACAAAAGAATGGCCCTGACTAACATTAACCTATACCTTTCACAAATCACTTACCTCACCAAATTCTTGGTTACTCGAACTACTGCAATACAGCGAGCACCACTACTGCCAGCTAAATAAAAGATTCAAACTACAGAAGGCACTAACTACTGATAGGTATAGTTAGCAAATGAAAGATTTTAATAGAGAACAAACAATGTATTTACCTTAATAGTCATAATATATATAGCAGTTCATGACATCCAGTCTTACAAAATTCAAAATTCCGCTAACTGAGCAACGCTACGCGCTGTTAACATCCAGCTGCCCAACCCTACAGTGGCACACAACAATGCAAACCAGCCACAGATTGCACACAGCACAGCGAGTGGTTTTCATACTGAGCGCTACGTGGCGTTACCAATATAAAAACCTAAATAGCCTACTTACACCTGTCGTGACTCTTAACAATTCCTGCTGTTACACACTAGATAATGGAGGTACAGGTTATTCTTGTTGTCCATGGCACGCATACCATCTTCCTTGAATAAATGATCCTCAACGCTTCAGTTTCGATCGTTGTTACTATAGTCGAGACGGTGTAAGGCGGTCACCGATAGCTCGCAGTGCTATTGCCAGCTTTTAGTTACGAATCGCTGACGACTGAGCTGTGACAACACAGAGGCGTTGGCATGGAGACGTTTGCAAAACCGCGTTACGTTTGTTAACGTAGGTCGGCGAAGTTGCCGCGCCCAGCCCACCCAACTGTCAGGGCTTAACGTACCGAATCAACTACAGCTTGCACAGGCTCGTGAATATTTATAGGATGTGACATGTTCCACATGAAGGCCACTAATCTTGTGATCACATACTCTCTCTTCTATAGGTAATATGTCCCATTAATCCACATTTACGCGAGCTGCCACTCATTAAATCAAGCAGAAATTGTACATGTCTTTCTGAACATTCTTACGATTGTTCAAGAGATCTTTCTTACACTCCCGTACATCATATGCTCCCAAACGTAACACATTGCATTAATTAAATAACTACCAAGTGGCTCGTCGCAAATTTGCGATGATACGACCGTAGAGTCCGCACAGAATAAGGTGACCGTTTGCTGTGATGTCGGCAGGGCAGGCGCGGGGAGGCCCGTAGTAGTGGGGGTTGCGATCAGGCGTTGTAGGGGAAATGCCATGCGCTAGATGGGCAGTGCAGTTCTAAACTGAAGTTTAGTTTATTTTATTTTTCATTGCAAACTTTAGAATTTCGCTCAGTGTCTTACTTCCAAGCGAATGACACGGTAACTACAACCATTAACGAAATGTTGGGCGCATCACCACGGAGCTCACATATAAAGCTATAAATCACGCAAAAATGCATTTTTTTCACCGAAAAATGGTTTCTGTAGAACAGTTTGAGAAGAATTGTAGGGCGTACATCTCCATTCTGTAATTGCTGACTGGCCGATAAGGGGGAAAAACATTGTTCGGCCTCCTTTTCTGAACCAACGAATGAATTAGCCCAACGCTTTGGACGGAAAGTGGCCAGTGCGCATCGGTCACCGTATCCTGCGCAGAGACGGTCTCAGCGCGCATCACATTAGAGGGTGAATTTTTAAGCGGAGTGGAGGGTGTGAAAGAAAGGGAGAGAGAGTACAGGGGGCAGTAGACATCTTCCATGTTGCCAATCCCTAAGAAGTGATGGCGCGAACAATAATGAATACAGTACAGTCGCATCGTCATGCCGTAGTCTGGAGGGAAAGAATTTGCGCTGGCGTCCAGAAGAAGAAAATGTCCCTGGCAGTCATGAGGGAGGGGCATAACCATTCAAAAGTTGGTCGCTTCCCGACGTGACGCGCATTATTGTTTGTGGCCAAAAAAATTTCGCCAAAACCGAAAGCCAGATACAGTACCTCTTGAACTACGAATACTACAGTATCATGCATACCTAACACAGACACAACGAAAACAAGAGGAAGACTCGTGGACTTCTGAAACTGAAAAAAGGAGGCATTAACGGCGATTCACACGAATTATTAGTTAATACGTATATACCCTTCATCAGACCACTCCTCGAATATGTAGCGTCTGTCAAAACGGCTACCAAAATCAAACAAAAAGATCATTCAGTATAGAAAGAAGACGCCAAAGAGCAGCTACGAGATCAAGAGCAAATACGCCAAGAGACATATAAAACGTTTAAAATTCAGTTTTTCGGACCTTCTCTACAGTTCACCGCCACATGTCAAAGCCAATGCATAAAGAAACCAGACGAACAATACAACGAAATAAAACTAGTAAAAACACTCAAATCTCATGTTCATAACACAGTCGCAGGTGAATGTCGGGATGAAGTCATACCCCTTAAAAATAAAATCAGGAAAGAAAAGAAAGTTAAGTGTCTCATTTTTCGAATGTACGAAGAAATGGAATCCAAGCCAACAGGCAAAACTATGGGCGGAAGGAGCATAAGCTCTCCCCCCACCCCACAGTCGATTACGTACATCTTTTGGGAATCTACTGAGAAAGAATCTGCCTGTCGGCAGTCAACCTACGGTCCTTAAGATGTGTGTGAACAGCGCCAGCGCAACCGCAGCACGGCCGGCTGGTCCGCTACTCGCTTCGTGAACAATGCCAAGGCCGGGCACGTCCAGCGGGGCAGTAGCGGCGCCGTCCAACCCCGCACAGCAGAGACGTGTGGGCGGCTTCCGTGGAGCGCCCGCAAAAATCCGCCCCCTCCCCTCGACGTACAGTATGCTAGCTGGCTGGCTGGCTGCGCCTGTCAAACAGATTGGCCGGCAGTCGGCACGCCCCTCGGCGCCCCGGTATTTTAAGGGAAAGTGCGCCCTTATCCGCCCACCTTATTCGCAGCGTAGACGGACGCCTAGCTTCTCTCCTGGTATTTGGAGCGGACTCGCGCACAAGCCGGGAGCGTCCGGCGGGAATGGGGTCGGATACTGGCGAATGAACAATTCTCGGTCTTCAAATCGTGCTATTTTGATTGAGAGCGCCTACATGCAGACAGAGGAGAGATGAAATTACAGTGACGTTTTAGTAAAAGAAAATATATTGTCTGTCTCTGCACAATACTCCAACCGACAAGTGACCTAGTTTTCGTCGGGTGCTACGACACTCAACATCCTACAAAAATAATTTCCAACGTTGGCTTTTCGGCCTGTTATGCTATCTTCCAGTAAAAGCTCACTATGAAATGCGTCAATGCATTGCTGCTTCAAAGAGGGCAATAGCTTCGTGTGGCAACTATGTATACGTATTTCATATTTTAGTAAGACTGGACACTTACATTTCTATATTTACTAGTGGAGAATCTGGTGTTGCGCGGGTATGTATTTACCCCAGTCTCCTCCTGTCCCCTCTCCTTCCTCCTCCTCTTCCCATTCTGTCCACAATCACCCTCCAGCTCCTTCTGTTCGTCTCTTCCTCACTGCTGTGTTTGTCCAACTCTCTTTCGCCCCTTCTGTCTGTCATCTCGTCCTCCTCTCTCTCTCTCCCCCTCCCTCTCTCTCTCTCTCTCTCTCTCTCTCTCTCTCTCTCTCTCTCTCTCTCTCTCTCTCTCTCTCTCTCTCTCTCTCTCTCTCTCTCTCTCTCCCCCCCCCCCCCCAGCATTTCTTTCCAGTAGCAAGCGTACCGACTTCGGCTGAAATCGATCCAGAGCTTTGGAGCACCTGTTTACCAGGTGCGTTGCCCATTTATGTACATGTCCCATACATTTCACGCCAAACGACATAGTTCGCACGTATCTGTACTCACAGTTGGCCTGTATCTGTAGCTAATATCGCCGTGCAGTTTCGTTTCCATGCAACTCCGTTTTTATGACGCCATATCTCCTGAATTATGCGTCTCGCAGGTACATAATTTTACTGTTACATTCAGCGGAATGTAACGCCGAAATGCCATCGCTGTAAATAGCAACATTTAATAGTAGCCCATGTGGTAAATGTTGTTTCTAAAATATCGAGCGACTGTGGAAACAGATAAACAGAAGGTTTGTAACATGTGAAGGTAAGTTTTACAAAGTTTTGTTTATTTGGTTACAAGTGAAATTAGATCTTGATGCGCAGTATAAAGCTTTTCTCTGCCGCAGCGAGCAGGAATGCAGGTAAGTACTAGCCACTGGCCGTTCCGACAACTACAGCAGCACCGGCCACATGGCGAATACCGCGCAGCACCAGCGAGTGGGACAAAAAAGGCTATGCGTATGAAGGCGGAAAATGGATCTACGAGTAACGGAGGAAAAAGCAGCTGAACGTTCGGAATGTAGTCGATGAAATGGTTGTATTGAGTAGAATAATTATTACGCCAAGTGAAGAAGGGTCTAATTGTAAGTCCAAAAGCTTGTTGGCACAAATAAAGCCTACACGAAGTAGCTGTACTCAATTCATTCATTCATTCATTCAACAGACAGTCACGGAGTTCAACTACCGTTAAAAGTGCATAAATTAGTATAGGCCAGTCAAGAGGGTATAAGACGCGACAGATGATTCTCTTGCAACGGAATAGCAATCAGCGAACTGCTGAGTAAAGCTGTTGGCACGAGTGACTTTCTAACTGTTTAGGCAGCACAGTGGAGTGATTCAGCAGCAATGTACACTGCGTTTTAGAGACGCCCCCCCCCCCCCCCCCCAAGATGACTAAATGATCGTTCTCTACGTACGTATTTACTGCACTCCTATTTTAATTACACTGAACGTGATATTTTACAGTATTAATCGATGACCGAAGTTATACCAGTTCAACATCAACAACATTCGAATATGTCACAGAGGTTTGCGAAATGAGCGTTCTGAAACTTAGCGCACAGCAGTCAGTCGACGTTAGGGACTGGTGAAGTCTAACACTGAATCACTTGAGGTAATTCTTTTTCGTTAACTAGTATACAACATTATAAGCGCTTAGAGCTGATCACTGATAAGATTACGTAGGATTTAGTGCGAGATTATTAACAGTGAAATACAATGATCGGCCAGAACATTATGACCAACGACCTACTGTCGATATAAACCCGTCCAGGAGGTAGCAGTGTCACCTGGCGAGGAATAACTGGTGGTCAGAAACGTGCATGGTGCGTGGAGTATCAGTGAGCGCTCTCTGTGTGTAGAATGGTGAAGGTGCGCGACCCATCTCATTCTGACCGTGGTCATATGTGGTGTGGTGGCGCGGAGACTCGGCACGACTTGCCGCGTGTTCGAGGAGTGCTACGGTGTCTTCAACACGCGGTGTAACCATGTCCAGACGTCATAGGACTGTTCGGCCACCCCTCATTACAGGTGTTGGACATCTTAAACTGGGCAGACTGGTAAAACAGGACAGGTGGCGAAGTAACGGGACTATCAGACATTAATGCCCGACAGAGCAAAAGTGTGTTTGAACACACACTGCACCGAACAATGGACCTCCGCGACCGACGAGCCATGCGTGTGCCGAAGTTAATATCACATCAGCAATTACGACTGAAGTGGGCACGTGGCCATCGGCACAGTGAAGAGAGTTTCACGGTCTGATGAATCGTGGTACCACCTCCTCCATACCGATGGGTGGGGGTGAATCCGTCGTCTCCCAATGGAAGAACTCCTTGACACCTGTACTTCGGGACGGGGAAAAGCTGCGAGCGGCTCCGTTATGCTCTGGGAAGCACTGACTTGGGCACCCCTGGATCCAGTCAAGCTCGTGCACGGCACCATGACGATCAAGGAGTATCGTACTCTGGTTGCAGATCATGTACACCCCATCATGACGACCATGTTTTCCGACGTTAGTGGTATCTTTCAGTGAGAGAATGTGTCATGCCAGAAGGCGAGGAGTGGAGTTGTTCGAAAAACACAGTGGCGAGTTCCAATTGATGTTCTGCCCTCCATCTCTCCAGATCTGAATCCGATCGAACACATCTGGGATTTGATTGAACGTGACGTCAGCGATCATCAGCCTCCTGCTCGGAATTTACGGGGTTAGCTGATTTGGTTGTGTAGGTGTAGTGCCAACTGCCACCAACGACCTACCAAGGCCTCGTTGCTTCCATGCCACGACGCGTCTGCGCTGTTATCCATGCCAAAGGTGGAAATACCGACTGTTATGTAGCCTAGATAATCATAATGTTCCGACTGATTAGTGTATTTTATGAGCAGTATTGTTGCGGCGAGGAGATATTTGTAACAATGTGAGTTCACGGGAACAACACAGTTGACTTCTTTCAATAAATGATATCTGGACGGCACACCTCCATTATTTGGACATAACTACTCCAGAAACCATTAATCACGGAGCCACCTATGTAGAAACTTCTATTACCGCCAATTAGTTTTCTGCTTCTTGTCCCTTACAGAACAACAACTAAGTGGTACGCATGCTACATGCCAGCTGAGGATTCACCACAGGTTGGTGATCCGTCCACATAGCAGCTTCTTCGATACGACGTGTAGGCCAGAGTACTATGTATAGTCAGTGGCTAAGGCGGGACAGATTCTTGACCAACCACTGTGATGGCCAGTAATACTTTCCAGCGTAATGGAATCATCGATCCACTCAGATTCTTGGAAAAATATTCTGCCAATCATGGTAGGAGGATCTTCGAAATACGTCATGTTTGGGGACAGCGGTAATGCGCGTACTTCGCGCGCATTGTACCGACTCCGGCTAGGCAGCGGGTAGGAGCAGTATCTAACGATAGAATCTACTGACAGCGATGCATTTTACTTCGCGGCAAACGTGGGTTAGCGGACTACGCTGTGCTTAGTGCGTGTGCATCTACGGAAGCACAAATAACACGAGTTATCCATAGCTGATACGTTTTGAGTAGCAGAATATGTAAGCACCTTATATGCTGAAACATTATACCCATTAAACTCTGTGTTGTCCGCTAACTTAAGCTATTAACTAGCGAAAATGAGTTGAAGCCATTTAGCTGTCGTCAATTCCTCTCGACTCATACAATGCCATTATCAACCCCAGGAAGAACTAACTCTGAATATCTAAGTTTCTGTGTATGAATAAAACTTATGAAAACCCACAAAGAGGAAAAAATTACACATTATGATGTTCCTGTTGCATTTAAGCGTAGACACTTTATAACAGCAAATATAATTTCCAGGAGCCAAGTGACACTTTCTTTTTCCATCGAAACACCCTCCACTCACGATTGTAAGAAAGAAATCCATTACAATATTTGGGGGGGGGGGGGGGCATAGTTTGGACAGCTGAAGTGCACTGCACTGTCCTTACCAAGGTAGTGGGACATGTTTTTCAGTTTACTGTTGGCTATGTGTTCAGTGTATCGTGGTATGAATGTCCTCCTTCCCTGTAGCCCAGCTTTCTTCTTTCAGTTTCCACACGTGTCAGAGTGAGATGTTATTTAAATTCACATTTACATTTAAATTGAAAAATAATCTGATACACAGCACTTCACGTGTGTGTATGCGAAGTTGTTCCTATCAAACTGTAAATGCGACGATGTTAATCGAAGCACAACATGCTACCACTTATTTCTAACAGACATGCAATGCAGAGAGCATTTCGTATTATTGTCTTACTCTTACTCCTCGCGCCAAGCGATAAAGAGTAAGATTGAAGCGAATGGCCTGTATCACCAAACTTGGAAGGTGGACGCTAATACTTTTTTGCAGAGTTGACCAATGATTTTGCTGTGGTGTGCGTATACAAACTCTGAGTCTGAGCTATTATTATCGCGAGTAGTACCGACTGAACAGTTGTTGAAAGGAGTCTGAAGAGATAGGAAGCAGGCTGTGATAGAGAGAAGCCGCGCGACAGAGGTCACAGTCTACCGTGATCGTGCTGGTAGCGCCGAAGGAGATTTTGGTATTAGCTGATAATTTATGTATGCATACACAGAGTATTACTCCCATCTTTGTTGTGGCCAGAGACGTATCTATTAAGTAAAGACATTGTGGAACATTTGTGTAATGTTTGCCAGTGTTTAAATTATCTATTTTGCGAATGTAGTAAATTAAAGTATTTATTGGTTTCTTTCCTTTTTTACACCGTTTATGGCAAGTTGACCAAATCCCTCCCGATCAACCAATTTTCATATTAAAAAAATATAGCAGTAGTTGTAGCGGTAATTATGATCATGCACTGCACTTTGCATGGATCGCAGTATTCCTTTTGAAATATTTTTAGCATGTTGCTGACCACGCAGTTGCAGCGGCAAGTATCAATTGCGTACGGGAGCATTGGAGACCGGCTGTTAGATGATGATCGAGAATATTTTAAAACTAGCATTCAGATACTTGTGATTTGATTTAGTTATGATTTTTAGGAAGAGTAATTAATTTCTGTTTCTTCTCGTTCTCAAATTCTATTATTCTATTACTGTCACAGATGCAACACCACACATTTCCGTACGCCTTTCAGTAAAACTAGTAATAATGTAAAGTTATTACGAACTCGTTTCAAACCGACTTTCACAATGAAGTACACGGCAATTGAAAATCGAAATGACTGGACCCGAACAAAATCTTTCAAGGGTGGTGGCGGTCCTGCATGAACTGACTTCAGAGGCCAGTCTGCCAGACTCTAAAAAGGTTCGAGCAGCTTTCTTTCTTCCTAGCACTAACATGTGAGAACATTATTTAAACCAAATGCCATTTACTTATTTAACTTTTACTGATGAAACGGCTCACACTAGAACTGATTAACGTATCTCGAAATCTATTTCTAGTATCTCTTACTGTTCAACTGAGTTTTAGTGTCGACTGCAAGGAATGAAGATATCAAACAACTGGAAACAGTTTCGACAATTCGTGTTTCTCGTTATACAGTGTGCAGATTTTTGTTTTGTAAAACTTATTTTTGACTTTCTGATGTGTCGACGCGTTCTTGAAAAATATCTGTGACTTTATGGAAATTCCAATAAGTGTCACGAAAACAAAGTCAACAATAAAGTGAAGATTACAAGACGAAAAAAGAAAGCGGGGGAGGGGGTCTGAGAGCTGCTAAAGTCACTGCATAACTGAATGTCACAATGGCAAACTCTGTCAGCACCAAAACACGAAGGGAGATCCATAAGCATGGAATTGCAGGGCGATCTCAAAAAAAACCACGAGTGATGCAACATGGTGCCGAAGCCATACACCAAGGACTGCGGAACAATGGAAGAAAGTCAATTTGTCAAATGAGTCTTTTTACACACTTTTCAGCTCCTGGCCGAGTTTACGTCCCAAGAGCGAATTATGGAGGGTGATATGGTGGTGATCTGGGCAGCCACATCATGCTACTCCATGGGCCACATAGTTACTCCACAAGTTCGCGTTACTGTTAAGGATTCTATAACCATTTGGGCTGAAAAGGTCCATTTCGTGGTACAATGTTTCTTCCCCAATAGTGACATCGTGTACCAAGAAGATACGCCACTGCTTACACAGCTCGCATGGTCGGACTCGTTTTGTGAGCACCAGTATTAACTGTCGCTGGTCCCCAGCCGCCGCATCCGATGGATCTCAATATTATTGAGAATTCATTATTGAGCCTTAGTGGCCTACTTTGGATGTTCAAAATGGTTCCAATGGCTCTGAGAACTATGGGACTTAACATCTGAGGTCGTTAGTCCCCTAGAACTTAGAACTACTTAAACCTAAATAACCTAAGGACATCACACACATCCATGCCCGAGGCAGTATTCGAAACTGCGACCGTAGCAGTCGCGCGCCTAGAACCGCCCGGCCACCGCATACTTTGGAGGGTAGGTTCAGCGATCGCTAAGCACCACCGTTGTCACTATTTTGTGGGAAGAATGAGTTGAGATTCCCTTTAACTACAAGTCCCTGTGTTTATGCAATCCCAGCCGAGTGTAAGCTGTTTTGAATATCAACTCTTACAATGTATTAGGTACAGTAATGTGTTGTAAATAACGTATTTAACGGTCGGTTTCGTAGTTTGTAAGCCACATTATCAGGCTAAACACGGTGAATCATGCCGTTAAAATTGCAACTTATGCAGGACCGAACATTCCTGGTCTAGGAATGAAGATGCAGGATTGTCAGGCAAGCGGAAAGTATGGGTCCACGGTTCCTCAAGCAAGCCATGAATCCAAACGGACTACAGTAGGCCGAACACAGCCGATTAACCATCAAATACAGGGGCACGATCCATTCGAAGTGCTGTAAATAAGCAAACCGCAATACTGTGATGCAGGCTTGAAAGCAGCTGTGGGCTAGTTAACCGGTTATGTTCGGTCTACTGTCGTCAACTTGTACTGATGGCACGCTGGAGGAACTTTGGATCTACACTTTCCGCTTACCTGACAATCGGTTAATTGCGTCATTTATTCTTATTCCGTTCGAACTGGCTATGGAGGCCCAACGGTACCGACCGGCCGCCGTGTCATCCTCAGCCCACAGGCATCACTGGATGCGGATATGGTGGGGCATGTGTCAGAACACCGCTCTCCCGGCCGTTGTCAGTTTTCGTGACCGGAGCCGCTACTTCTCAATCAAGTAACTCCTCAGTTTGCCTCACAAGTGCTGAGTACACCCTGTTGGCCAACAGCGCTGGACAGAGTGGACGATCACCCATCCAAGTGCTAGCCCGACCCGACAGCACTTAACTTCGGTTATCTGACGGGAACCGGTGTTACCACTGCGGCAAGGGCGTTGGCCCATTTATTCCTAGGGCAGAATGTTCGGTCACGTCCATCTTACAAATTTAATGACATGATTCACTAAGTTTTACGCGATGATGTGAATTCTAGGCTACAAAATCGGTCGTCAAAAACTTACAGCAGTGACTGTCCCAAATACGGGATAATGTGTATTTTGTGTTTCAACGTCTTTGTCCGTGTCGAGGTTGGTGCGAATGCCGCCATTTAAAACGCGTTATGCAACGTTTTGACGCTCCGTTCTCTTCCGTTCCGTCAAGTGTTAACCGAACTAAAATTGTGATTCAGCAGGAAGTACCCTCAGTCCTGCACTTCAGAGGCTTGCAGAATTATGGATGCAAGGTAACAGCGAATACGCCCCGCGTCGGCAGACGGCGATGCTTCACGCGGGCGCAGAGTGCCGGCAGACGACAAGACGCTAACATCCCTCGCAGCCGGGAGCGGGGAAGAAACGCGACGCGGAGGCGGTAATACGCCACAAACAATTTTCCGCAGCCGGGAGAGTGATGGCCCGGCGCGCCCTGATTCGCGGCTCGTGTAATGGGGATTTATGCGGCGCTGAAGTTGCCGCGCCGAATATACGCAGCACGGGCGCGCGCCGCTAAGCGGGATGAATGACGCCGCCGCTGCCACCGCGTTCCCACCCAGCCGCCGCCACGCCAAATTCCCCGCGCACCGCCGCCTTAAGCTCGCCGCCCGAACCGCGGAACGCCAATCGCGATTCGCGAATGCAGCTCTGCTTTCATCCGTTTGTGCTCACGACACACGGCTTGTCAGAACCGCTGGTGGCTGTGAGCAAGGACAGGAGATTGGCGCTCTGCCACGCACGACTGAGTACGATGTAGTCGTTATTGCTGCTGTTGCTGTCTAAGACTTGTTTCATGCAGCTCTCCATGCTACTCTTATCTTGCCTAAGCCTCTTCGAGTAACTACTGCAACCAACATCCTTCTGAATCTGTTAAGTGTATTTACCTCTTAGTGTCCCTCCAATAATGAAGTGGTGATACCTTCACGGCCCACGATGTATCCTATCAGCCGATCCTCTTTTTTTTAGTCCAGTTGTACCACAAATTTATCCCAAGTTCTTTTCAGCACTTCCTCCTTAGTTACGTCATCTACGCATCTAAACTTCAGCCTCCTTCTGTAGCACTACATTACGAATGCTTCTATTCTCTTCTTGGCTGAAACTGTTTATCATCCATGTTTCACTTCCATTCATGGCTACACTTCAGACAAGTACTTTCAGAAAAGACTCCATAACACTTAAATCTATATTCGATGTAAGAAATTTCTTTTCTTCAGAAACCCTTTTCTTGCCATTGCCAGCCTAAATTTTATATCATCTCTCTCCTTCGAACATCACTTACTTTGCTGCACAAATACCGAAACTCATCTACTTTTTAAGTGTATAGTTTATCTGTATATTGAGCAAGCAGTAAAGGAATCAAAAGAAAAATTTGGAGTAGGTATTAAAATCCACGGAGAAGAAATAAAAACTTTGACGTTCGCCGATGACATTGTAATTCTGTCAGAGACAGCAAAGGACTTGGAAGGGCAGTTGAACGGAATGGACAGTGTCTTGAAAGGAGGATACAAAATGAACATCAACAAAAGCAAAACGAGGATAATGGAATGTAGTAGAGATAACTCAGTTGATGCTGAGGGAATTAGATTATGAGACACTTAAGGTAGTAAAGGAGTTTTGCTATTTGAGGAGCAAAATAACTGATGATGGTCGAAGTAAAGAAGAAATAAAATGTAGACTGGCAATGGCAAGGAAAGCGTTTCTGAAGAAGAGAACTTTGTTAACATCGAGTATAGATTTAAGTGTCAGGAAATCGTTTCTAAAAGTATTTGTATGGAGTGTAGCCATGTATGGAAGTGAATCATGGACGATAAATAGTTTGGACAAGAAGAGAATAGAAGCTTTCGAAATGTGGTGCTACAGAAGAATGCTGAAGATTAGATGGGTAAATCACATGACTAATGAGGAAGTATTGAATAGGATTGGGGAGAAGAGACGTTTGTGGTACAACTTGACCAGAAGAAGGGATCGGTTGGTAGGACATGTTCTGAGGCATCAAGGGATCACCAATTTAGTATTGCAGGGCAGCGTGGAGGGTAAAATCGTAGAGGGGAACCAAGAAATGAATACATTATGCAGATTCAGAAGGATGTAGCTACAGTAGGTATTGGGAGATGAAGCTTGCACAAGGTAGAGTAGCATGGAGAGCTTCATCAAACCAGTCTCACGACTGAAGACAACAACAACAACAACAACAACAACAGTTTCTTAATCTAATTCCCTCAGTATCACCTGATTTACTTCGACTACATTCCATTATCCTCGTTTTGATTTCGTTGATGTTCATCTTATACCCTCCTTTCAAGACACTGTCCATTCCATTCAACTCTTGTTCCAAGTCCTTTACTGTCTCTGACAATTGTCATCCGCAAACCTGAAGGCCTTTATCTCCTCTCCCTGAACTTTAATTCCTATTCCAAATTTTCTTTGGTTTCTTTTACTGCTAGCACAACGTACATATTGAATAACACTGGGGACAGGTTGTATCCCTGTCTCACTTCCTTCTTAAGCACTGCTCCTCTTTATAACTGCTGTCTGCTTTACGTACAAATAATGAATAGCATTTCGATGTCTCTATTTTACCCGTCCTACCTTCTAAAATTCACAGACAATACTCCAGTCAGAAATGTCAAAAGCTTTCCCCTAGTCTTCGAATGCTATAAACGTAGGCTTGCCTTTTCTTACCCATCTTCTAGGATAAGTCGTAGGGCCTATATTATTCCAGAACCCAAGCTGACGTTCCAATAAGTCAGCTTCTACAAGCTTCTGCAATCGTCTGTACGTAATTCGTGTTGTTATTTTGCAACCATAATTTATTGAGCAAATAGTTCGGTAACAGTCACACCTCATTCATACGAACGTCCCCTTCCATTTCTATAAACTTGAAGGCAAGTTTATCTCCTTTGTACAGGCCCTTTACATATTCCTTCCACTTTTCCCTTCTTTGCTTAGGACTGGCCTACTAAATTACGAATTTCGCAAACGTATTGCACGCTGAAAGGTTTGGGTAGGTGGATACAAGCGAATTTTCTCTGTATGTGGCTATTATACAACCGTAATGTCACCCACACAGAACATCGCTTCAGGAAGGTAATGCAAAACGGGGGAGAGGGGCTGCTGCAAAATAATACGCTTTCATTCCCCATCGTTATCCATTGGGCATAGTGTGGGGCAGGTCTAAAATTACACAGAGAAAATTTCATTCCATTTGCTCCTCAGTGTTTTTTATGTGCGTCGTGGTAACTGGTCTTAGAGCAAGTCTGTAAGATTGCTGCACTGTAACGTATCTGCGAAAATGCTGCATCATATTAAAATGCTTCCCTGTGACTAGATGCGATTCGTCCGCTATCCGCCAAAGCCACGTAGTAAATCGAGTAAGTTGATACCTGGCACCCGTGGTATTTACGTTGAATTTAATTATCAGTAGTTTATTCGGTAATTCTCTAAATTTACAATTCTTTTATTCGCTAATAATTCAAATCACTTGTTATGTATGAAATCGAATGAGGAAAAGACACGATATCTGACCTGTATGTTGGAAGGGCTTTTTCCCTACCAGAGGCTGTCATTTCTTATTCTGAGAACAAAAAAATGAGGGTGTATTTACAGATTAGTGAAGGGAAGCGCCGCTCGTTAAGGCTGAAAGTATAACACACGTATTACGTGCAATCCCCACGCTCGTTAGCCAGTTGAATGGCGCAACGATTCATGCTGGCGAGGAAAATACTATGTAAGAGAGGCCGGAATGGGAATAACATCCTACTGGAACTAACTAAGTTGAAGACATGTTGGAGCAACCTCTCTGCATCGACCGTTCTCATCTGCAACGGAAGGAAAGAGGTACTAAGACTGCGAATATTACAAACAGAGCTAGTGGGGAGTAAATATGCACATGAAAAAATTGTGAGAAGATATATAGTTTGAATACGTATTACTCCAGGGAATTGTGAGACATTGAGTTTTTACATCAGCATTACCACTTCGCTTGAGTCGGTTGCACTGAACATTTCGAAAATCCCAATGATTCTTCGTAATGCATGACTGACTGCAACATTATTGATGAAACTGTCACCTGGGAGCACCTTTCATACCATAAGTAACCAACCCAACACAGTAAATAGCTATTCTTAAATAACAGGAAAACTTATTAACATCAAGACATACGATTAACCCCACAACTCCTTCACCGAAGACTTTCCTCCTCCTCGCTCCCCCCCCCCCCCCCCCAAAAAAAAAAAAAAAAAAAAAAAAAAAAAAAAAAAAAAAAAAGGAGCATTTTCACTCCACAGCGGAATGAGCGCTCCTTTGAAACTTCCTGACAGATTAGAACTGTCAGCATTACCGGAATCTGAGTTCCAATCCCGTTCTGCCGCACAGCTCTAATTTGTCGGAAAGAGTTGTCCAAAAACGCACGCAACACCGCAACTAGACGGATTTCGTGCTCGTCATACGTTAGCCCGGCAGATGCCTCAATCGCCTCTCCATTCCTCCATGCGCCCCCTCACAATATGATTACGATGGAGTCAGCCGATGATCAGTGCAAATTACGCTCGTTCCCGTAATACTTGTAAATGCTGTTTTACGGACTGAAACAACCGAAACGAGGTGTAAATGCTGTAACATCGTGTCAAAACCTAGTGAACTGTGAAATACGAAATGAAGACTCGTTACACGCAACGTAAGTTTAAACTGCCACTGTACGCAAACGTTTCGCAACAGTACTGTGCAATTATATACTAATACTGGAGTGCGTTAATTTTTACAAAATGTACGAAGAACTGAAAGAAATAGAAACGAATTTACAAGACGCCATTAGTCTTAAAATATTCTGAATTGTACATAGCATAACGGAAAAACGTTTAGGAACCAAAACATCAGTTTATTTGAGTGCACAGCCACTTGATGTTCCAAAGTAACTGCCATTAAATGGATACAGCCAATGTTTTTAAACATAAGCTGAGCCCGAGGTTAGCCAAAGTAGTTGTGGCTGAAACATTTTCATCCATTACGTGAAAGTTGCTTAAAAGAAGCCATTTTATTGTGTAGGCTGTTCTTTTATTTCTAAACGACAACGATTTCATTGGCTATTTTTGCCCCTTTTGGGCATTACCAACTTACATTATACCAAAAAACTGTTATTGCTTACAGAATGCTACATCCAACACATCCCTGCAACATCCCTAGTAACTCTCACATAGTGGGTACGAGCACAACTACCATATATACGAATTCCAAGTATAAAATGGTTCAAATGGCTCTGAGCACTATGGGACTCAACATCTGTGGTCATCAGTCACCTAGAACGTAGAACTATCTACACATAACTAACCGAACGACATCACACATATCCATAAGTATAAAATGGAAGACGTGCAAAGCCTATGCACTTTTTGTCACTGTGCGAGCACTCACAACAAAAATAAGGCAGCGCAATTACTGAAGTGGTAACACACGTGGCCAGTGATAAAACTGCGTAGGGATTTCACTTTTTTCGTATTATACAAGGTGTACATAAAACAATGTCCCATTTTCAATGGTATGTTTTAACAGTTCAGTTCAGACTATTTACAGCAAATCATACATCGAACTGAAGATAAACTAACGTGGTTCCTACTAATGTCCCATATATCCACCTTTAGTTATACGACAAAGATACAACTTTAAATCCGGTTTTCACGCTTTGGTTAACAAGTCCACAGTAATGCAAGCAATAGCCTCTTCGATTCTGTGTCACAACTCTGGCAAACCATTAGGTAGTGCCGGAAAGTAGACATATTTTATGAAGTCTCAAACAGGGTGTATACGTGGACAAGGAAAAAAAAAATTCCAGAGTTTCCAGGTTGAAAATACATTCTCTCCCGGATGAAAATACACTTTTTCCGTGTTAAATGACAGTATACTTTTCCTCGGCACTGTAAAACTTATCAATTCTTTAAATGTTTATAGTTTTCTACACAGACGTAGAATTTACCGGCACTTTAGAAAACGAAACCCAAGGGGAAACACGTTTTGGAAAGATCTTTGATGTGCAGCAACATGTACGTTGCATTTCTTCGTTTTACAGAGGTATAAATTCGAATTGCACCAAAGACTGCATGTTACTTTCCGAAGGAATGAAATCGAGATTGTGACGCGCTTTTGTAAGCCAGTCATGGCTCATGCCACGTGATCTCGACAGCTTATGACAGCACAGGACACGTAGTGTAGTCAACCAATAGCAAGATCACTCTTGAGTAGCGCGAAAGTACAAAAACAAATGTTAATGGTTTAAATTAATACACAGTTTTGCTAGAAGAAAACAAAGCTTTCACAAATAATATTGGTCTCTAAATTTAATAACCTGCAAGAGAAGCTAAGCTTCCACATATAATGCTGATCATTTTGCGCGTGTTACAATATAAGATACATAACACAAATGTGCCAGTAAAATTTTTAATAACGACGTAAATGTCTGATCTTCTGGGCTCGAAATTTTTCTAGATGGTCGTCCTCAAAGAGTTGATTTTTAAATGAGAGTAGCTTTCTGATTTAAGATATTCATCGTACATTCTCCCACATAGTTCATCTTGCGTAGAAGGGAATTTACTTTGAAAGTAACACTTTTCAAACCACCATTCGAAATATTTTCCCGTGACCTGTTAGAAATAGGTTCGTTTCAGCAGTTGCCAGAGGGCGCCAGATAACAGGCGTCACTGCGCCTGCGCAGCTACGATGACGCAGGAAGCCCGCATGATCGTACGTGTAAAATATTAAAAGATCTTGCATTATTTCATAAAAGAAACAAGACATCAAAGGATACTTCAAGAGCATCGGAATTTCGTGAACTATACTAAAATGCATAATTCGGCTTAAAGCGCACACTCGTATGTACAGATTCGGATGTAAGTTTTCTTGAGTACCAGTGCTGTATTATCTCATGTTTGGTTCTTTGTTATGGTATAATGCCATACAAGCTAGAAGATTGAAGACGTGCACTTGAAATGCTTCTAACAATTGAAACTAGCCAACATTGTAAAATGAAACACTTCGTTTCAAATAAACTGACTGCCTCAGCGCAAAATATTAATAAAAGCCAAATTTCTTTAGCAAACCGACAAAAATAACTTCATCGTTCTGTAATATGATTAATGCTTGACTGTCAGAAAGGTGGAAATAAAACCTGAAACTAACAACATATTTTAGCCTTCCGTAATTATGCGAACGTATTTTAATTCATTTGGTAGCTCCCGGCCAAAGAACTCCGTTTTGTTTTCATTTAATGTGAGAGCAATAAACGAAGAGGAAACAGCAAAATCACTAAAGGTAAGCACAGGTCACATGGAGACTAACCACCTCCCCACAACTCAGACTGCTCTGTGCATCAGCCCTGGATCTACGATATTTCGGAACCGGAGCAATTTAGATAGTGGCACCCAGCCACACATCTGTAGCCAGAAGCGGGAGAAGCTACTACTCAAAGGCGACTCAACTGCGCATGCGCAAGAGCCCGCCCGCAACTGCTCAAATGAATCAAATGTGAACAGCTGTCATGTCACGCTCATCGGAGGCAATTTGTTGTTAGGCAGCACTGCATATTCTCCCCAAAGCCTTTTGACACACTTTGGTTGGCAGACGCTTGTATGAGCACTGTCTTTTGTTGTTGTACATGGCGCATTTCCTTTGCGACTTTTTATTTTCTTTTTTTCCCTCTCGTTCATGTTTTTTTGGTGCAACATTATTCTGCAGAAGCGGGATACAGTAATATCCTTCGTTATAGTATTGGTTCTTACCCGTCAAAAATCACAAAAATTTAAATGTTAACTGAGACAAGGCAAAGTTGCCGGAATTCTAAAAAATTCCCGGTTTTCTCCTGGACGAAAAAATTTCCGGCTTTTCCCCGGATCTCCCGGATGGCCCGGGTCGTATACACCCTGCTCAAAGGAAAAAAAATGGCATGGTATGAGGTCAGATGAACATGAAAGCCAGAAGATGAGAGACCTGCCCTGTTTACCATTACGACCAATCCTAAAGTCAGTGTCTTCTACGCACAACTACTCTTGTACAAAGATGCCAAAGGGGATGGGCTCCATTTTGTTGCCAAATAAAATTTCCTGGTGCACCTTGTAACTGATGAAATAGCCATTCTTGCATTATGTCCAGTTAAGACACCCCTGTTACGGTAGCTTCAGTGGAAAAAAATCTGTGCACTTGACACTGGGACAGAACGCAGGGAAAGTATAATTTTGGTAACGCTCTTTGATATTTTAATGGTTCATGAGGATGTTCTGAACTACATTACTGCTTTCATGAAAACTTGCATGATCGCTGAAGACACGATCAAGAAAGTCATCTTCCCGCAGCAACACTTCACTTGCAAAGTGCAATGTACAGCTTAGTTATCTGGCTGTATAGGGTGTACAACCTTCCACAGTTATCTTCGACAACTGGAGATCAAGACTTACCTTCTGAACAGATTTGTTAGTACTATGACGGTAAGTTGATGTGACCATGTCAACATCCGCTTCCGACATTGTTGGTCGTCCCTTGTTTTTCCCTTTACATACACATCCGGTAGTTTCGACTGACTATACCACCAGTGGATGTTTTTTGCCACACAGCGTATCGCAATAAAATTTTAAACGAAACACACACTGAACTGAATTTATAGAACACTAAACACTTTACGCTCATCAGTCGCTATTGTGTATATGGGGCGAACGTGGCGCTGCAAGCGGAGAAACAACAAAGCAGTTCTCGTACCTGTGGTTAGCTAAAACTGTTGGGAGTTACTTTCTGATTGTGAGGGTTGGGTTGTTTTGGGGGAAGAGACCAAACAGCGAGGTTATCGGTCTCATCGGATTAGGGAAGGAAGTCGGCCGTGCCCTTTCAAAGGAACCATCTCGGCCTTTGTCTGGAGCGATTTAGGGAAACCACGGAAAACCTAATCAGGATGGCCGGACGGGGGATTGAACCGTCGTCCTCCGAAATGCGAGTCCAGTGTGCTAACCACTGCGCCACCTCGCTCGGTGATTGTGACCTTGGACAAACTTTCTAGAACGCTTACAGTTGGAACTACTGAAATTTACAAGTGGCACGTTCTTTTATGGATACCCTGGATATATAATTTACTTCCACGTCAATAGTACTCATACCAACCATTTCCATGCGAAACTTTTCTTACGGACGTCATTTGCTTCTTTTCCTCACAATGATGTGTGGAATATAGTACACTGTAAGCATGATGCAACTTGACAATGGCTATGAGGTCAAACTGCTAAATAGTGAAACAAAGTGTTTATTTCGAAGTACAATAATTATCTATGTAAGAACAGGGCTACCTTTATAAAATCTGCAGTGTTAGAGGGCTTAAGCACGAGTATCATCGAAAGTTATAAAATGATACGACGAATCTATCCCTGGAACCGACGTGTGTTCCGCGGAAGTTAACACACTTACTTTTGAGAGCAGCTTACAGAATGATGAATTGAGCTTTAAGATGATTAGGCACGTAAGCAGGATAAGAATGATGAGCGAGGGGAGGGGCACAGCCCACACCGTCGGCAAACTAATAGCGACCGAGACAGCAAACACCATTGTGGAGTCAGTGTGTCACACACAACAGCTTCAGTTGAACCTTCCTCTCATTTTACGGGACACCGATGCCACGTACGGGGGTTACATCGTAAAGATGGCAGCGAGCGCGATCAAAATGAAACTGAGCAGCCAGATGCAACGCGCACGATCGCCATCTCGTACCTGAAGCCGACTTGGCGGGAAGTGGGTCACATCTGCAGGAGGAACAGCGATACACCCCGGGAAACAATTTCAGGCTGCACTCCAAACTGCCGCTGCAAAACTTGGGGAGGGGGGGGGGGGGGGAGAGAGAGCATCGCTGCGCAGCCTTTGGAAACAAAGTCGCCACAACAAGTTTCGCCGCAATGGTTTCTTTTATTTGGCGGCACAGGAGGAGGGAGCGAGCTACTCCGGAGCAGACATCTGCTGAGCAGAAGTAAAGCCACAAAAATGAAGAATTCCGTGTGAGCGGGAGCGCAGTTAAAAGCGAGCCACGGGGGTGGCTCCGGAGGGCCCTCTGGTCGCGGGGGCGGCATAAATAACGCAGTCAGGGGAAGGAAGGAGGGGGGGGGGAGGGAGGGAGGCCACTCCTTCAACGCGCCGTCAGCCCCCTGTCACTGCCTCCAGCAGGCGCCAGGCGCTGCACTCTCCGCTCCACGCCAGCTCTCACACTCAGCACGCTGGCCAATTACACCAGCTTGTTTACGACCTTATCTACGGCCTACTGAAGTTTCGTTCCCACCTTGTACAATGTCACTTCTACAATACTGTACACTAAAAAAAGGGAAAGCTTAAAATGGAAATTTCACAGTGTAAGTAAGAAAACAGGAAAAAATCATGACATTCATTTTATTCGAATGAATGCAAATTATCATATTACGGTATATTGATAAATTTTGCATTATGGACCGTCTGACAGCAACGGAATAAAACACAATTTTAGTGCCATATGCGTTTCGCCTTTATCGCCAGGCATCTTCGGTGGCCCGGAATACGTACATATGTTAGTTATTTAATTTACCTTTTGGTCACTGTACCTATAGGTTATAAACAGTTCTGGTGGTTGGTATTTCCTAGTAAGTAGTAATATTTTGAAATGTACTTACAGTTGAGTGGACGATTTCCTGCATACTACGTTCCTGTTGCACTTTTGTTGTTGTTGTTGTTCTAAATGCCAATTTGCACTTCCCCCCCCTCATTTACACTTGCTTCGATGCAATGTTTTGGTTTGTGTTGCCGAATGTCACTTATTATTGCCAAAGATCGAATGTTATTGCCGAACTTTCGAGTGTAATTATTGATGTATCTCTGATCTGTTTGTGTATGCATTTGCGCGTGCGCGTTGGGGGGGGGGGCATTTTTTTAATTTTATTTCTTTTATTGAGTGCCTATGATGATGTGGGTTGGGTTGTTTGGGGAAGGAGACCAGACAGCGAGGTCATCGGTCTCATAGGATTAGGGAAGGACGGGGAAGGAAGTCGGCTGTGTCCTTTCGAAGGAACCATCCCGGCATTTGCCTGGAGCGATTTAGGGAAATTACGGAAAATCTAAATCAGGATGGCCGGACGCGAGATTGAACCGTCGTCATCCCAAACGCGAGTCCAGTGTGTGTTGATGTGTGCTTGTTCATTTATGTTTGTTTTCAGCGATGGCTTTTTGAATGTGGAAGTTTTCTTGCATTTGTGTAAGATGTTTGTCATTTTCATTTCTAGTTCCATGTTTGTAGGATAGTTGTTCTGGTGTTTTAAATGTTCTGTAAATGTGGACTGGTTTGTTAAGTACTTTTAAGATCTGATGCGTTCTTTGTATCGTTTTTTAAAATTCCTGCATATCATGCCTATGTATAAGGCATCACAACTTTGACATTCGAGTTAGTGTTTTATTCACTTGCTGTCAGACAGTCCATAAAGTAAAAATTATCAATATACCGTAATATTACGCGCAACTGAGGAAGACAGAACCACAAAAGTTGATGTCAAATTATCATAGTTTCACTTCATTTGTAATGTCTGGCACAAAAAGTGTTGCAGAATTTTAGTAATTTCAGGACTGAAAAATTTAATTATTTAAACAGAATTTGTTTAATATACTACTTTTAAATCGGATTAAAGTGTATAAAATGATTTCTCTTAGTTCCATAAAGATTCCTAACTCCTCACATAAGGGCCAGAGGTGGACCAACACATTCTTGACTTGCTCAAAAGCTCTTTCTCTTAAATAAATATCCAATTTTTTCCAGACTTTGTAATCCTTTATCGGTCTGTACTTTTACACTGTATCTACCGCTTTCCGTCCTATTAGGATAATTCCTCCGCGATGAGTCTTTAGTGTGAATGTAAAATATTGCGCATACATAGGAGAAGAAATCCACAACTCCCCAAGTACACTAATGATGACAAGTTGCTGGAAACTGGTGTCTACCGTAAAATATATGAATAACTATGCAGAGCGACCTTAAGTAGAAAAGCAGATGCCAGATTCGTAGAACGAATCTTAAGAAAGTGGCTTGCAGAACACTTATTCGACCGGTTCTTGGGTATTGCTCCTCACTCAGAGACACCACGTAGAACTAACAGGGGAAGGAGGGAGAGGGAGAGAGAATGCAACGAAGAACTGCGCGGTTCGTCACGAGATCGTTGGTTGGTTGGTTGGTTGGTTGATTGGGGTTGAAGGGACCAAACAGCAAGGTCATCAGTCCCTTGTTACAAAGACGGTCAGTTCCGACAGAGGGACAGCTCAGAAGAGTAAAAAACGATAAAGGTAAAAGGCTAAAAAAGTGCAGTTGTGTCGTCAATGATAAAAACACAAGGAGGGAAGTCAGTAAATGGGCAAACTCAAGAGAGGAAATATCCCACCTGTGAAGCAGTACAAGCAAGACCACATGCTATTTAAAAGCGTTCAACCGCCAGAGTGTAAAAGGGCGGATTGTAAAAGGGATTAAACAAACCTAAAAGGCGATAAAAACAGTAAAAGGGAAAAAAGAAGGAACATGGCCAGGGAGGGGAGTCAGGAATCTCCAAGCACAGCCTACAGTGGGAGACATCCCAACCCTCACCGCCCTGCCCCTACTCCAGAGGGAGATGAAAATCCTTAAAACTGAGAATAAAAACCACTTTCACGGAGGAAACTGAGAACCAGTTCAACCATCCGGGAATCGTCTGCTAATATTAAGGCTAAAGTGCAGGGAAGTCTGTACTTAGTACGCAGAGCTAAAAGAAGGGGGCATTCCACCAAAATGTGGGCCACTGACTGGAAAGCTCCACAACCACAAAGTGGGGGTGGCTCACCACGCAAAAGAAAACCATGGGTCAGCCTGGTATGGCCGATGCGAAGACGACAGAGGGTGGTTGAGTCCTTTCGCGAGAGGCGTAAGGAAGAACGCCATGGGACAGGTGTCACCTTAATCGTACGAAGTTTATTAGACAAGGAGGTAGCCTCCCAGGATGTGGCCCATGATTGCGCAAAGTGGGATTTGAGATGAAGCCGTAAATCCGCCACAGGAGGAGTGACAGGGAATGGGGGGTAAGAGACTGCTCCCCCAGCCAAACGATCAGCAAGCTCATTTCCTTGGATGCCCACATGGCCAGGGACCCAAAGGAAGCTAACAGAACAAGCAGCATGGTGGAGATCAGCGAGATGGTCATGGATGGAGGAGACCAAGGGATGACGGGAGAAACACTGGTCAAGTGCCTGAAGGCCACTCATTGAGTCTGTACATAACAAAACGCGATTGAGCTTGGACTGTTTAATAAAGGCCAGGGCCCTGGAGACCGCCATCAATTCCGCAGTGAACACCCCACATGCATTTGGCAGGAGATGATTTTCCATGCCTACAGAGGAGGTGAAGGCATAGCCCACACGATCAGCAGATTTAGAGCCATCAGTGTGAAAAACAACAGCATCCCGAAACTCAGATAAAATGCGGCGGAAAAAACAACGGAACACCATCGGGGGAACTAACCAAGGAGGTGTGTTGGGGAGGGAACGTGGGATACAGTATAAGGAAGGAAGCTGAAAATCACGGCGAAGAGACGCTAGGCGGAGCCCAACCGGTAAACCCGCCCGAGGGCGGGAGTCAGGTGGGCGACTTCCTTGGGCAGGGAACAGGATAGAATAGGAAGGATGAGTGGGAGAGGAACGGACAGCGATTGCATACGAAACCAGAAGCTGGGAGCGCCGAACGGAAAGGGGGGGGGGGGGGGGATCCCAGCCTCAACCAGGAGACTATCTACAGGGCTAGTCGGGAAGGCACCGATGGCCAAACGGATACCACGATGGTGGACCGGATCCAAGAGGTGCAATGTAGAAGGGGCAGCTGAACCGTAAACTTGACAACCATAGTCCAAGCGAGACAACACCAAGGCCCGATAAAGGTGGAGGAGAGTGGAACGGTCAGCACCCCAAGAGGTGTGGGCAAGGAAGCGAAGGACGTTTAGTTTACGGAAACATCCTATCTTCAGGCGTCTGATATGAGGCAGCCAAGTGAGCTTGTTGTCGAAAAGAAGGCCAAGGAAACGAAACTGTGGGACCACAGGTAATCGTTGTGCATTGAGATAGAGCTCTGGATTGGGGTGGACTGTCACACGGCGACAAAAGTGGACCACTCGCGATTTTAAAGGAGAAAACTGAAATCCGTGTGAGATGGTCCATGCAGAGGCACGCCGTATAGCACCCTGGAGCTGACGCTCTGCAGCGGCCATCGAAGAGGAACTAACCCAAATGCAGAAATCATCCACATACAGAGCAGGAGTGACCAAAGGACCGACGGAGGCCACAAGTCCATCTATAGCAATGAGGAACAGAAGTACACTCAATACGGAACCCTGAGGGATGCCATTCTCCTGGGTTCGCGGAGAACTTAAAACTGTACCAACCCTAACCCTAAACGAACGATGAAACAAGAACTGGCGGATAAAAATCGGGAGTGGGCCCCGAAGACCCCACTCATGAAGTGTAAGTAAGATATGATGGCGCCAAGCCGTATCATAGGCCTTGCGAAGGTCGAAAAATACAGCAACCAAATGGCGGCGCTGGGAAAAGGCCTGCCGAACTGCGGATTCCAAGCGAAGTAAATGATCGATCGGAGACCGTCCCTCTCGGAAGCCACACTGGTAAGGGGACAACAGACGCCGAGATTCGAGGACCCAAGTGAGCCGACGGGCTACCATCCGTTCAAGTAACTTACAAACAACGTTCGTCAGACTAATTGGCCGATAGCTGTCGACGAACAGGGGGTTCTTACCGGGCTTAATGACGGGAACCACAATGCTATCCCTCCATTGAGAAGGGAAGTCACCCTGGAGCCAAATACGGTTAAATACCCGGAGAAGATGTCGCTGTTGTGGAGCACTGAGATGTTGAAGCAGTTGGTTATGAATGAAGTCTGGGCCAGGGGCCGTATCATGAGAAGAGGAGAGTGCGGAAAGAAGTTCCCATTCAGTAAAAGCGTCGTTGTATGATTCTGACTGGCTGGGGGTAAAACATAAGGCGGAAGCTTCGGCCCGCTGTTTCTGGGGAAGGAAAGCAGCCGGATAGGAGGCTGATGCCGACGCTGTTGCAAAATGGGTCGCAAGGTGTTCCGCGAGAATCAACGGGTCCGTGCAAAGGCCATCCGGGAGGTGAAGACCCGGGAGGGTAGACTGCCGATGGCAACCTTGGAGAGAGCGAAGTGTAGCCCATACCCGCGACAGAGGGACAGCAGAACCGAGGGAAGAAACAAAGCGTTCCCAACACATCCGTTTGCTCCGTTTGATTAAGTAACGGGCCCTTGCGCGAAGGCGTTTAAAGGTAATAAGATTGGCAACGGATGGATGCCTCTTAAGGTGTTGCAAAGCTCGACGGCGATCACGGATGGCAACGGCAATGTCCGAACTCCACCAAGGGACCTGCCGGCGGCGAAATGGTCCAGATGAGCGCGGGATAGCAAGGCTAGCAGCGTGAACAATCGCGTCAGACATGTCACGTATGACATCATCAATACCATCCGACAATGAGGGAGAAAAAACGACCTGTGCAGTATACAGAGGCCAATTGGCACGTTGGAAGGACCAACGAGGTGATCTGTCCATGGGGGAGCGGGAAGGGAGCGAGAGAATCAACGGGAAGTGGTCACTATCGCAAAGGTTCACGAGATCGTGTAGTCGGCGTTAGAGACGCTCAACAGACTCCAGTGGCAGAGGCCAAACGAGAGGCGTTTGCATCACGCAGACGTTTACTACTAAAATTTCGAGAGAGTATTTTCCGGGGAGAGTCGGACAAAATATTGCTTCCTCTCATATACGTCTGCAGAAATGACCACCGAAATAACTATAGAAACTAAGAGTACACACAGCGAATTACTGACATTCGCTCTTCCCACGAGCCATTCGCGAATGGAACATGGAGGGGAAGGAGGATACGGTAAGTACCCTCCACCACCCATCCTCAGGTGGTTTTCGGAGTATTGATGTGGATGAAGATCTTTATGGGTAAAATTCGTTTTATGTGGGAAACCAGCTCTGCGCACAACCCTAAACCTGCGGTATAGTTTTTCATAAATTTACAGCGAAGAAAAGAAATGTCGTTAATCTGTCAGAAGTACGGAGTTTTACTATATGCTAAAAAAAATGAGGACGAGTAAAAAATGTTCCTGGTTTTTTACTTTTACACACACAAAATGTCTGTGTGCAACGCGCCTGAAATCGTAAAGTTGACAGAGGGAGGCGCGTTAAGAATCTGCCCACCAGAGACAAAGTGAAGAGCAGAGACGTAAACAGCGGAGCGGTCTTGACTACCGTGCTCGCTGCCTCTCAGCGAGCTACCTCACAGCAAGGGGGCCCGCCACGGCACGGCACACAGGCTTCCCACGAACGTGGAATGCGGAACGTCTGGCTGTTTCCTTGTTCTGCTGAAAGGCTCTGCCAGCCGCAAGGGTGGGGTACGGGGAGGAGGTGGGGAGGAAGGGAGGCACAGGCGCACCAGACCAGACAGCAACAGCTCGCCGGCCAATGGCGGAGAGCGGCAGCTCAGCTGAGGCGGCTGTCCGCCTTGTTTCCTCGCGGACGCAGCGCCAGCGGTAATTGTGCCACGCAGCGAGCGGGCGCTCCAGGAAACCGACCTCCTCAAAGTTACAGCTTCTCCTCATAAAAGCCTCCGCACAAAAGGGCGACACGCCGCTTCTCGGCAGCGGCGGTTAATTTCGCTAATTTGTTTCGAGCGAACTGCATTTTTGGGTGCCGCAACATACCTGCATCAATACCTAACTCCGACGCGTTTCATTTTTATTTAAAAAGCATTTTCAACGGCATTTCCAAATTTCACAAGTTTTTATTTTATAAGCGTTATTTCACGTATTTTCCTCGAACTGACACGGTGAGATCATGGCAATGTAAAAATACAGGTTAATCCTATAAAAACCGGAAACTGGGAGCAGTCGCTATAAATAACGCTTTTATATGAAGGCAACTGACGCCGTTACCAGTTTCGAACCGACAGGCTCGGTATCAAGAGTTGTTCACGGTTAAAATTGCAATTAATGAACGCTGTACGTGCGACGTTGGTGGTTTTCCGTGATGGCAATAACTTCCTCGGGCTGGTGACATCTTACGTCAGAAAACGGTGAGAGAAAAAAAGACTAATTTACAGTGATTGTACCTAACAATGAGCAAAAATGGAAACAACTTTCTTATTAACTTCCTGGCAGATTGAGTGCCAGTCGGAGACACTAACTCTGGACCCCTTTCGCGGGCAAGTGCTTCATCACCTGAACTATGCAAGCACAGTTTCATATCATCGCACACTCCTCTGCAGAGTGAAAATTTCACTCTTAACCCCGCCCCCTCTCTCCCCGCCCCGGGACTGTGGTTAAGCCATGTCCCCGCAATATCCTTTCTTCCAGTAGTGCGAGTCTTGAAAGTTTCGCAGGAGCGCTTCTGTGAAGTAAAGCTGTGAGCACGGGTCGTGGGTCGCGCTTGGGTAGCCTAGTCGGTAAAGCACTTGCAGGCAAAAGGCAAAGGTCTCGAGTTCGAGTCTCGGTTTGGCACACCAGTTTTATCTTCCAGAAGTTTCAGATTAGCAAACACACCGCTGCAGAGTGAAAATTTCCTTGTGTGAACTTTCTAATATTTTTACGGCGAACATAGTGTGAGAATCAAGCGGAAGGTTCGAAATCTTTAATTACAACAACAATCGCACCTATACCACTCCTCTAGTGAGTATTTGCTTCCTATAGTTGTGAGGTGTCGGCCAGGGTTGAAGTAGAAGGGCAAGGGCAACCTATGACGATCTGCACGCCCCCCTCTCCCCCCACACATACACCAGTGGGAGGGACATAATGATGTGCAACTGACTGACTTGTTATTACACTTCTTCGGCACCATAAAGATGTAGTTAAATTCCTCGTAACTGACAATGCATTGTTTAGAACACTCAGAAAGGATGGCATTTTTGAGAAGTTTCTTTGATATTCAGTGTGCCTCCATAGCTGAGTGGTCAGCACAGATGGCTGCCATGTGCAGGGACCAGGTTCGATTTCCGGTACTGCCAGGGATTTTTCTCGGTGGGAGGACTGCATTGAGTTGTACTCAGTCACGTGATGCCAACTGAGGAGCCATTTTCATGAGAAATATAGCGGCCGGGGCGAACGAGATATACGAGCCCTGCAACGAACTTGTGACGTCACACTAGTGGATTTGTCCGCCATACTTCGTGAACGCTCGGCTCCGTGCATGGTCGACGGGACATCAATGTTTAACTGAAAAGGTACAATTCTGTCGTAAGACATGCAGTGCCGCGTGCTGTGATCTACGCACCACGGCCTGTCTTTGTTGTGGATGTCGTACCGCACTATCATGACGTCGCTGGCTGACAGATGGCCCGGCGGTCGTTTCCTTTCCCTTGCCATGACGTAGATCCGGAAATAGAGTGTGAAATACAAAACATAAGTACGTGTTCGTTCCTGGTATTACATTCCGAAAGATTTAACTTCGCGATGTGCATTTTACTTTTCCGTTGGTTAATCACTTGTGGAGACTAAACATGGATTTCAACGTTATTCTATCGACGCAAAGCAAAAAGTGTAAGAGTGCGAAGAGAAGACAATCGTTATCAAGCCGAAGCGGAGCGTAACCATCTTGTCATACAACATTTGAAGTGAACAACTTCGATGTAGAGTGGAACACACAGCTTCTGTTACAATAATCGATCTCCAAAAGACTTAATAATAGCCCGCTAATCGAAACCTGTAGTACCGAGCATACAAATAAATAGCTACTAGTCATACAATAAAGTTTCACAATTATTTGTCAGTGGTAACCCCGAAATCATCGCAGATCTAATTTCTATACTTATGTAGGCAGTGAAAAGCAATGACTGGTCCTGAAAGGCGGCAAAAAGTACGTGCGCAATACCTGAAGATACGCTACCACAATTTGATAGCATCGTAACTAAATAATTTCAAAAAACAACCAATTTCTTAAACTTGTCGTAGGGGTCAGTTGATGTAACAGTTAGGAATGAGATAAACAGCACAGTCTCCGTTAATGCAACACTGTCAATCATAAACTACGTGTGTAACCACGGCATCATAATACTAAGTCAAGTGCGTGAAACAAATCTCCGTTCACAGGTCCCGAACCGCGACTTAGTACCGACCAGCGCTGCATTATTAGATGCGGTACGGAGAGACGTGGGTCAGTACGCCGCTCTCCCGGCTGATGGAAGTTTTCGTGACCTGTAACCGGTACTAATTAAACAGTCCTTGCTTCCCCCCCCCCCCCTCTAGTTACCAGGGTAGGATTGGGCAGACGGAATTCCAGCTGGACTATTCAGGAGGCGTCATGTAGTTCCCACTTTCCATTATTAATATTGTTATTATTATTTCTGTTGCCATTATGTGGGAAAAAAACACAGGCAAACAAAATGGGAACGAAGTATACGATAGGTGATGGCGATAACGACGGAGATATCAGCACCGTTAAGAAGACCGTAGGTGGGAAGTTTGTAGTGATAACTTCTGCTCGAGTTGGCGAACGTTTGAGGAAAGGATGGGCTGCGGAAAGTAAACCAATGGGGTGTAACTGGAGCTGTGGCGGCGTGCAGCGGCGAAGGCATTCCGCGCGCTAACGGCGGCCGCCCACGCCACGCAGTTAACTTTAATGTCAACAGATAGCGCGACGAACGCAATTTGGCTAACGGGCGCGCCGCGGCCCGCGAACTCCCGGCGTCACCACCGCGACGAAGTTACGTTCTCTCGTCTCGACCGAGGAAGAGACGGTCGCGGTTTCTCCCGGTATAATAGCCGCCATGCGGCCGCTGCTGCTAGCATCGCAGTTCCGTACTGTCCGATAGCCGCGAGACACGTCTGGCTGCTCTTTTCTGGAGGGTTCAAAGCCAACGTCGCAAATATACGTGGTGCGCACAGAGACTGCTCAGATGCACGGTTTGACACTGGTAGGTAGTAGTCTCCAACATTTTGAGATCGAGTAATTTAAGGCTCACGTTTTAGACACGTCGAGTCTCTGGGACATTTACTTTTGCACAGTATCAGATCAGGTACTGAATAGTAAAAGCATTGCTAGGACAGTTACAAAGTAAACAAATCATGTATACATTTCATTTTCTCATTTGCAGTATCACCTGTACGGGAACAGACAACCGAAACAGAGGCTACTCAACACCCACCGAAGTTAAACTCTCACAAATTTGTACGTGACAATTTGGGGAGTGAGGCCTGCAATCCAGAACGTTCCTTCGAAAGATAGGCACTGCCGACTGTGGCATCTGGGCCTATTTCGGAGACACATACTAAGCTTCAACCTGCCACAGATTCTTCTGCCCCTATCGGTCCAGCCCACACAGTGTTAGCTTGTTATTTTGACAGAGTATACTTTGCGTGGTTACAGCATTGCTCAGTTATATCGACTGTTCCTGTGCAGAAATGACTGTGTAAATAAATGTATGTAGCCCTTACAATGGCAGCAACGTACCAAGGAAGGTGGCCTTTTGAAGCTGCACGAAACTGAAACGGAAATTGCCTGGGTAAACGGCGACATGAAATGAGCGATATAGACTGAACAGATTACATGTTGCATTCATGAGGATGAACGAGCTAAAGGAAAATGACAAAGAAAGAAGCAAACTCAGAGAGGAAAGCTGTACATCTTAATGTATGGGGAAGACCTATATCCAGCAATCGTGATAAAGGGACGATTAATAAATCACTATTGAACTGAAAGAGAGAGAGAGAGAGAGAGAGAGAGAGAGAGAGAGAGAGAGAGAGAGAGAGAGAATGCGTACGATTACTACATCCGTTTCGTGTTTTTCAATATCCCATGTAGCGAATTTAAACTTATGACTAAGCTTTCACTTCCTCCTCTTTCTATTGTCTGCAGTTTTGTCCAATCTCAAGCACGCCTTTCAAGATTCGCTAGCATACACTCTTCGACCTACTTTCAAGCTCAAAATTTTCTCTCTTTTGCTTTCGGCTTGGCACCTAGCCAGTGATTGTACTCTGGTCCTAAATGTACGTCTTTCCAACGTTTAGGATTCTAACGTTGCGGAACACAAAGTCAAACTTTCTTAACCCATGCAACCAACGTCTCCTGGCGAAAGTATTTGTTTCGTTTCTTTGAAGCAACAAAGCAGCTACGAGGATGTGGAGACAATGTTTCATTCCCGAACGTTTTGATTGGTTTTCCTTTAGGTAGTCTTTTCCAAGACCTCAGGATCTCCATGCTCGGTGGCTAATATATCAACACCGATTTACTTGATAAAATGCCCATGGAGACCGTTTATAAAAACTTTCGCAAGCATCCCTGTGCAACTTCTAAAAGTTGGTAACCCTCTGGACCGAACCCCACTACGGTGCCCCGTCGCTTTCCGAGAAGAGCGACTGTGAAGATGAATTAGTCCATGAGCACGGAAATGATACCTACTCCATAGATTCGACAACTAACAATCCTAGGCCTTTTACTTAAGCATGAACAGGCGATATAACTGATGATTCTCCCGAACCTGTATAATCTGGAAGTGATAGTAGCTTTCGGAACGGGTTACCAGAACCATGCCAGAAAGTACGTTGTATCTTCGTAGATATGGAACTATCTGAAATCTGCGCAGTCTCTTTAAAGTTAGAACAAATCTGTACAACTAGAATTATGTTTCTCTCGGCGCTGAGAAAGCTCAGATCGACAGAAAAAGACATTACAGTAAACACCGCTGAAATATTGGGGATTTAACCACATCCTCGGAGTGACACTTGTGTGGTGTGACGTCTGCCTTTAATACATGCTGGAAGGCTGAAGAAATTACGACCAGCGAATTTATGAATATTTTGTCTTGCTGATTTGCCCACCTTCAACGACGTCTGGGTTGGGCTGGAATGCGACAGATTTATTGTGAGTTAAGAAGTCTACGAATGTGAAACCACGAAACTATCTGAAGTGCCGTGGGTTCTGCTGAATTTCAAAACATTCCATTTTAGCCCAAGTGTCAATCTGCGCAACGGTTATGTACACGAAACATACAACACAGGACGAGACAGGCCACTCCAGTAGCGCTAACCCACTTAGAAGCCCAGACGCTGACTACTTAGCGCAGGTAGAAATGTTAGGCGGAATTCACACTTACCACCATGTCACGTAACGTCCACAAAGCATTTCAAATGGCTGCAAATCGCACAGGCCGTCAGCGGACCGTCAAGTCACTTCACTTATCGTCATGTCACCGCTAAGGTTTTTCGGGAAGAAAGTTTTGATAGCGTCGTCATCTGTTAACATCGGAAGGTAACATAGTTTCGCTGCGCTCAATCGTGTTACGGTTCTGGATTTCGTGCTATTGTGGCTTCTTAATCTTTATTATCTTACTTTGTTATCTTACTTTGTTTTCGTAACAAATCCAAATGTTCCTTCACGACTAGGTTATTTTTTTCCCCTACTGAATGTTCTTTCAAATATCTAAAACCGAGAAACAGTTTAGCCGCGCTGGTTTAGTCGAGCGGTCTACGGCGCTGCAGTCATGGGGTGTGCGGCTGGTGCCGGCGGAGGTTCGAGTCCTCCCTCGGGCGTGTGTGTGTGTGTGTGTGTGTGTGTGTGTGTGTGTGTGTGTGTGTGTGTGTGTGTGTGTGTGTCCTTAGGATGATTTAGGTTCAAATGGCTCTGAGCACTATGGGACTTAACATCTGTGGTCATCAGTCCCCTAGAACTTAGAACTACTTAAACCTAACTAACCTAAGGACATTACACACCTCCATGCCTGAGGCAGGATTCGAACCTGCGACCGTAGCAGTCGCACGGTTCCGGACTGCGCGCCTAGAACCGCGAGACCACCACGGCCGGCGATAATTTAGGTTAAGTAGTGTGTAAGCTTAGGGACTGATGACCTTAGCAGTTAAGTCTCATAAGATTTCACACACATTTGAAAACTTTTGAAAAACCGTTTAGGTTTTGCAATAAAAGAGCGGAGCTGGTGCCTAAGCTGTATAACTAAGACATCAGTTAATAAAGCAGTTTTCATTAAACAATATTTTAACCCTAGATTATTAAACCTTCGTAAATTTTACAATTATTCCTGGCGGGGTCAGGGATTTTCTCTGCCTCGTGATGACTGGGTGTTTTGTGATGTCCTTAGGTTAGATACGTTTAAGTAGTTCTAATAAAGAAAAAGCGTAAGTAAATTGTTAAGCAGGCCCTTTTTATTTCCTTATAAATAACTGTGTTGTCGGATGAGTTTGTATGTATTTATGTGTCTCCGCCAGCAAATTAATGTCGATGTTTTGAAATGATGTTTCGCTTCCCAGCACTTCACAAAAACTTTGTCGCTTTTTCGTCATTCCGACTGACGTTTTGTTATCATGAATGGTGCCTCATAACCTCACTTTCACAGTTCAGTACTGGGCAGCGAAATGACGTGGCGTGACGTCTTGTGTCAATACACCCGACGTGCCAGTCCGTCGTCAATCGGCCATATAACAGCGGGAGACGTGCTTGCTAGGTCAGCGAAGTTCTCCCCTGGCGTTTTAACTGCTCTCAGAAAAAGACAGGACATATTTCGTTCGAGCTGGAAACTGTGCCGCTGTTAACCTCTTGCGATTGGTAACCACGTCCCTCATTCTTGGGAGGTTCAATGCTCCTACATAATCGAGGAAGCACCCGATCAACAGGCGGTATTTTCCTTCGAGTAATTACCTACGAAGTACGAGGTGTGCGCACGTTTTATTCTGGGATGTCCCCTTTTGGCAGTGCATTACTCACGGCCTTATCAGTGTTAAGGATTGCGACACGAGACGTAAACAGGGATCAGTAGCTAGTTTACGAGCGGAGCGCACGCTGTCGTAATCAGCAGCGAAGGCGCCAGGTGGCCCGCAGCTGTCCCTGGGCTTTGATGGTCTCGTTGCGCCACGTCCGCCATTCTCAGTGGACACACATTGCCTGCCTGCACCCGTCCGTACCCCCACCCCTAACAACAAAGAACTGCTGTCTGTATGCGCGCGGTATTTGCTGCTCTCTCATGGTAACAGCAAAGAATCAGCCAGGCACACGTATGACGAACTAAACAACTGCGTACACGCAGTACGCTTAACGCTTCTAAGTCCAAGAAATACAACTAAGTGCCGCGCGGCTGCCACTTGGTGCAAGTCGTCCTGATTTACGACACTTCAACGACTTGGGTGTCAGTTTCGCTACTTACTTTATTCAAGCAGGCATCTGGCCCAGGAGGCTCCTGACTCTTCCATTTCAGAAAAAAATCTGCTTAAGTAATAATCGGGAGTCGAACCCAGCTCTCCCGGTTGGTAGTCACCGGTGCTAACCACTTTTTCCTGAATCTGTTTCTTCGTTGTTTCTGTTCAACAGTTCAGGTACGACGGTCACTCCAAAAGAAATACACACTATTTTTGTAAAAATTCAGTTTTCATTCTGCATGTGTGAAAGTTTTTACAGTGTGTAGATACATCCTTCCCGCTTGTTTTCAAACTTGGTTCAACCTGTTCCCGCGAGTGGCGCTGTCACATCATGTCTTCGAGATGGCTGCTACACTTTACGTTCGTCAGAAGCAACGTGCTGTCATAGGATTACTGTGTTGTGAAAACGAAGCAGAGGGAAACATTCACAAGAGGTTGAAAAAGGTGTATGGAGTTGCTGCTGTCGATCACAGTACAGTTAGTCGGTGGGCAAGCAGGTTACGTGATGAAAGCTTGCACGGCAATATTGAGTATTGTCCTCGCAGCAGCAGGCCACGTACTGCACACACTCCAAACAATGTGCAGAGAGAGTTAACGAATTGGTGACTTCTGACAGACGCATATGTGACGACACTGAAGAAACTTCAAGCTCGACTGAGTCGTGTTCTACAACATCGGCAAAAGCAGGATGTTTGCTGTTGCGCGACAGTGCACAGCCACATGTCAGTCAAATAACCATGCAAGCGATCACACAACTCGGATGGACAACACTGGAACACCCGCCTTACAATCCTCACCTGGCTCCATGAGACTATCATCGCTTTGGGAAACTGAAAGACACTCTTCGTGGAACAAGGTTTGAAGATGATGACCCTTGTGCACTCTGCCAAACAGTGGCTCCAACAGGTTAGGCCAGAATTTTACCGTGCGGGTATACAGGCGCTGGTTCCAAGATGGCGTAAGGCAGTTGAGAGGGATGGAAATTATGTGGAGAAATGAAAATATTGTTCCTAAAGCATGTATCTACACACTGTAAAACTTTCAAACATGTAGAATAAAAGATGGGTAAAAAATAGTGTGCATTTCTTTTGGAGTGACCCTCGTATATACATACTCCGCATACGGTGCATAGCTGAGGGTACCTTATCTCCTCTCTTGTTCCACTCAAGTACAGCGAGGGGTCTAAAAGCCTCCGTACGAGCCCTAATTTCTCGCATCTTATCTTCATGGTCCTTAGGCGAAATGTACGCTGGCGGCAGTAGAACTGTGCTGCTGTCACCCTGAAATGCCGTCTTCCCTCCAGGGATTCCCATCTGAATTCACGAAGCATCACACTTATACTTGCTTGCTGAACTTATCTACCAGTAACAAATCTAGCATCACCTTCGATGTCTTCCAGAACTCCAACAGTATGAAGAATATGGGTCACACAAGCTTTCTCCAAGCCGTCTCCTTTACAGATAAGCTACAATTTCCCAAAGCTCCTCAGTCAGTCTGATGTGCTCATTCCATTTCATATCGTTCTGCATTATTACACCTAGATACTTAAGCGAAGTGACTGTCAAACTGCATCCTAATAATGACGTATTTTAACGTACAATATTGTTTTTCCTACTCGTCCGCATTGTAAGTTACATTTTCCTATATTTAGAACAGGCTGTCCTTCATAATTTTCGTGCATATTCTCATAGTCACACAACCTCGATACCTTCCAGTCTATCAGACACCCATACACTGCTGCTCACCCTGTCCCTGACATCAATTTACGTATACAGGGAGTAACAGCAGTCTTATCACACTTCCCTGGGACACTCCTGATGATACTCTTATCTCTGATGAATCCCCGCAGTCGAGTACAACGTACTCTGTTCCATTACCAAAAATTCTTCGAGCCCTCACATATATGGGTACCTAACCTGTATGCCCGTACCTTCGCCAACAATCTGCTGTGGGACAACGCGTCAAACGTTTTGGGGAATCTAGGAATACGGAAACTGTCTGTTACCCACAATCCATGGTGTCTCGCATGAAATCTCTCGAATTTAATCTATGAACTCTTTACCCTATTTTTATTGCTGTAGGTTCCCAGCCCCTGACCGAACACGCCGAACTACGTGCCAGCACCACCAGACCACAAAACAGCCAGCCAAGACGAAAGCGTCTGCATGCCTCACCAGATACAACTGCTGATTAGTAGCTAGCAAGCCTTGTTTCTTGGAGACAGAACTTTACTGTATGACGGATGCGTCCTGAATGTGATCACGTCTGTCACCGTCCAGAAACTGTCAACTGATTAGCATTTTGAAGCGACAGAGAAAGCTCTCGCTCCAAGACTGCAAGGAGGCGCTTTCCGCGTGATAGTCCATGGCTCCCAGAATATCGACGTAGATATAGTCTACAGGCTTCAGTGGATCTACATCTGTACACTGTCACAGAAATATCCGAGGTGGGCACGTGAAATATGCTTTTGGTGCAAGGGAAACAGTGTAAACCCACATTACATCGACACAATTTCAGAGGTTGTTCAGGGATACTTTATGCTGTACAAAGAACCTGTGGCTCATTACAGGACAATACTTCGGTTTTTTAACCCACTTCATTCGTGAATACATATTCACCGCAGTGAGGACCAAATAGTACAAAACATTAAAAGGAGTAATGCTAAAACTCTTGAGAAGAAATACGTACACCTTTACCAACGTGAGCTCAGTCTTATGTCAGTGTGCAGCGCAGTATGTAACAAAAACATAGCTGCTCCCTTTAGCGTATTGCTGAAAGTGTCTACCTAGATGATGACAACAGTCCAAACTGAAGCACCCATGTAGAGTATCGACATGAGGCTCGTAAACCAGAATCTTCACAAGTTGCCAGAAGTAACAGAAGTTTATGGGTGTCGCGACTTGCTGGCTATTGAACAGGGGACCACGACCAGTCACTCGTTTTATCAATATTCAATTACTATGTACCGAAGATCATGGGTCTCTTTAAAATATCAGATCCTAATTCTGAAATTTTGTCCATGAAGTTTTGGTTTCATAATGTAAACTTACGGGGCAATGAAACTATACCGAAAAGGCAAGGAAATTATACTGGAGGGGCGAGGTGATTCGGGCGGCGTATATTACTGGGGTAAGATCGCTTTTCATGACTATAATTATTTTGCTTTTCCCGCATCCGAAGAGTTACTGCAGTTTGAGAAAATGTTGCACCATTGTGTAGATCGCTTCGGAAGGAAGACAAACCGCAAAATTATACTTGTTATAAGAGAAGGTGGTGTCAAAACGGGCACAGGTCTAAATATGGGGAGGTGCTGCAGACTGGTAGCCAGGACTGAACGGCAGTATTTGCTGACGGAAGAATCCAGTGAACAACTGGAACCTTCCATTCAGATGGTGTGGATGCAAAGTCTGTTATTGTGCGAAGTGCTGTTTGTTATATATTGCAGATCTTTGACAGGGATCTGAAAATTTTTTTTTCAGCTTCTTACGGTTAGTTTAAAGTACATTCACAGTGATATCCGGAAAGCCGTGTCCCCAACAGAGAGAACCACGGCAGGAGTGGAAAGACCTAAGGCCTTCAGAAAGGGAAAATTTCACCCACGAAACGATCCGATCCGATTTTTCATGAGGTTCCTGTGACACTCTCCGTATCGACAGCAATAACGGCTTGGATATCACCGCTGGGGTTACACCACACCTAAGCAATGCAACCAGCACCTTTGGTGTTGGAAAGTTCTTTGAAGGCAGTTAAGGAGATGTATAGGTCAAGAGTATGATGCGCCAAATATGGAGACACACACACACACACACACACACACACACACACACTGCGCCGGGTCTCCACGAGACTTATGTTTGCGATTTCTGTAAATAATTTCTGATTCGATTTTCATTTAAAAAACTTACATAAACAAGCTACTATTTTTAGATTACTCTGTTTTCTAATTCTTTACCTAGCTTCATTAAAAGATTATTTTTTTCTTTTCGGGCAGCGCCCGTATTTGCACCAGATGTTTGAAGTGATATTTTACAAGTTTTTGATGAATCTTCACTTTTGAATGGATATAACTGACGCTAATCATTGTTTTGCTTCCTGTTATTTATAAACATGTTATAGTTATTAGTGAAAGTAAAAAAACTTACAATTTTCCTAAAAGAACGTACTTTTGAATTAAAAATAAAAGATTTTGCCCCTGATTACACCTTGCTATCTAACAGATGCTTCGGAAGATGGTCACTCGACCAAACATACGAAAAAAAGTCTATGAACACTGAACCGATCATAAATGACAAAGCAACGCGTGTGTACGGGAATCACTGATTCATATACAGCGTTTTTTTTTTTTCGGCGGCTCTACCTTCTGGTACCGTCTTCCAAACTTTGGTTTTTTCTTCCACGCGGCGCGATTGCCCAAAAACTTCGGGAACTTTTGCGACCGTTGTACGTTCCCACATATGTTATCAAACCACCGATTACCATTTTCATAAACTCGTCTTATGTAGTATTCCTTGACATTTCATTCAATCGGATTACGAAAAGTATTACGCCAGCAGCTTCTACAATATTGTATCTACTGCTTGTCAGTAAACGTAAGACTATTTTATTGATCCAAAATAGCATAAATAATGTTCCGAAAGGAAAACATGAGCGAATGTGAAATGAGTATGGTGTAGATCATCTCTGCTTCACTGATACTGCTTTATGGCTCTGTACGCAACAAATACGGGGGTTAAATGTGTGTGTTACATGCGTGTTGGTGGGCCCGTGGTGCTAGTTTAACGTTTCGTACACGAGAACAAAGCCACCGAAACACACAAACACGAGTGAAACATAAAATAAAAATACGTATCTGCAAACAACGGCCACAGAGTCTGTTTGGCAGAACAAGTGGTCACAAGTTCGAGCTCCCGCTGTAGAAACCAAGCGTTTAAACAGAACACTGCGGTGCTTTGTGGCGTGTATCGCTACCGTAGCAACTAACAAATGTTGATATTCCTGCATCACATTCAATCTGAACTGGTAACGAGACCTTACAAATCTCGCGAAAACGAAGAAAAAAATATTGGGACTGAGGAGGAAAGAAATGGGAAAGGGCGTGGATTCCTTGCAGAGTGGGATAAAAACGCCTCGACATCAGTGTGAAGTAGCTCAAGTTATGCTTTCATCTATGTGCAAATGAGATGATTCCAGCTCGCTGAATATGCATCCTCGGAGCATTGGAGTAGGCACGGCTGGATCAGTATGCCAGTCGCCGAGCCGCTACAAGTCAAGGCAAGGGAGAAAGTCTAACCGTCCGTGTACCTCGCCAGCCAGGGATCCCATTTCCGGCTGCGAAGAACACACGCCCATAAAGCATTGTCTCGCTGCACTACGTTACGCAGCAACACGACAACAAAGCCTGTGTGTGTGTGTGTGTGTGTGTGTGTGTGTGTGTGTGTGTGTGTGTGTATCTCATTCAAATACACCGTTTCAGTGGATGAAAAACGTCGAGGAATAGGAACAACATTTTAGGCCAACAGTAAATATTGTAGTGAAAATGTGGATTTCCTCATACTCTGCACCACATAACTGCATTTGACGTTCACAATTCACGTACAATCGATTACAAGATTATATAGTGAGACACTGCACGAGCCTCAACAGCTGTCGTCGTCATAGAGTTCGTCCAGAACAGAAATCGGTCATGGGACAACCCGCCACAATGTCGAATTCGGAGCGCCACACGACACCCGACCCTAACAGCTGCACATTAATTTTCTTGCCGAACGCTCGTGGGGTATCACGCACTTAAAGGCACCTTGTGAGGCTATATAGTAATGAAATAAACGTAATTTAATGAACAAATACAATTTATTGCGTATATGTAGACACAGCCATACTGAATTATTACAAGACTGCAGAACAATAATTGAAGGTAGTCAGTTCCATACAATATCTCTCAGCATGCATAATGAGCGATTTAACCTTAAATTGCTAAACCCTTGTAAAATTTACGATTGGAACAGGATATAAAACACAACATTTTGCCCGTAATTTGGTATGTAACATACCACTTGCCATCTAATAACTGCAATTAACTGAAGCATGACACACAAATTAGCACAATTTACGATGTTTTAGTAGCAATGTAACATCCCTCCTCCCCTCCCCGTCCCCCTCTTAGTGTTCCAGCATTAACGTGGAACGACCACGTAAAACTAGTCGCAGGAAAGGCGGATCCAAGAGAGATTTATTCGAAGAATCTTACGAAAATTTAGTCCGTCAAGAAGGGGCATAGCTTACAAAACTGTCGTTCAATATTCCTCGGTAGCCTGAGATCCGTACCACGAAATAGAGAAGATGCAATTCCTTCAGGAGACAACAAATATTGTGCTTCATCCGACATTTAACTCGCGGAAACACCATGAGGATAAATCAGACACATTCGAGCCCCCAAGGAGGCTCCCCGAATACCAATCGCGACCGGCACTGAAAAAAAAAAGTAATGACTGGGATACGGAGTACCCTCCGTCCCACACGGCAAGGTAGCTTGCCCTTTGTAGATGTAAATATGCATTAAATGTGACGCAGCTACATAAAGGAACTTATAAAATAGAGAGAGAAATAACGTTTTCACTTAGAAAGTGAACAGAAAATTAATGACCAAAGCTATTCAGAGTAAGATTTTCACTTTGCAGCGAAGTGTGAGCTGATATGAAACCTCCTGGCAGATTAAAACTGTGTGCCGTACCGAGACTCGAACTCGGGACCTAATAAGTTCGAGTCTCGGTCCGGCACACAGTTTTATTCTCCCAGGAAGTTTCACACGAAAGTTATTATTTTTATATTAACCATTTTGTCGATACATACCCGTGCAGCATATCGGAGGAAATCTGGATTGGTCACTCACCTGAAACAAAGAAAGATTAATTACATAAGCTTTTTCAGAATCGTAAATAGTGTATCAATCTATAGAAGAGTGTCTTATTTTTATATGAAGCACATTTTTACGTGAGTGCTACCCAACTTCTAGTTCACGCCACTTTAAATGATTGTTGGAGGTAAATCTTGACTATTTAATCAATAGCTCTTAATGCTAGAAAAACCGAGTCAAACCAATTTCTTGAAGACCTGAATTTTAAAAGCTGCAGAGCACACAAGCAAGTTGCAAGTACTACGGTGGAAGGATGCATGGTGCTAATTCAATGTTCAAATCAACATTGTAAGACCACTTCCGACGCCTGTTGGCTACTTGCTTCACGCATAAACAGAAAATCTTACTCCACTCATGAAAACCAATTGACGAATAGATACGATATGGCAGCATCACACACTTCTGGACTTCTACTGAGAACAAATGGCAAGATAAGCGACAATACATTCATAGATCAAATAAAAAACTGTCAGTTTTCTGCGACTGTCTCCTTCGGTGAGAATCACATTCAACCTTTTTATTTCCCCATTCTCCGACGGAGATTACATGTTTTAAGACTGAAAACATACTGTTTCGTAAAATCCAAACTTTACATATAGCCGATACAATGGGAGTCCAGCGCCATCAAGGCAAGACGTCCGGCCGTGGGAGAAGCAGGGGAGGGGGCAAATGCGGTGCTACAGAAGAATGCAAAGGATTACACGGGTACGTCGCGTAAATAATGAGGTATTACATCGGATTTGGAAGAAATTTACGATGCAAGTTTACTGTAAGAACTGTTCGATTTACAGAACATGTTCTCAGTCATCAGGGAGGGGGCATATGGGAGTATGAACTGTAGAGGTAGACCACGGCTTTACAGCAGTTAGGACATTCAAATGGTTATGATTTGCTGTGGTTACACGGAGATGATGAAGCTTCATTCATACGTGTACAGCTACATCAAAATCTTTTCGGACTGAAGACCAGTTTCTACGACGTAAAACTGAAAAGTGTTTTTGGATCGGCACACATCGAAGATATAAATTACATTTGGTTTCTGTTGCATTACACGTATAGGAAGGAGGGAGTGAGGCAGTGTTGCAACATGTACCCCATTGTCACGGAATCAGTGTACTGCGCATGGAGAGGGGGGGGGGGGAAATTTGGAAAGGGGATTAAAATCAAGGGCAAGAAAGTAAAGATTTTGGTGTTAGCAGCTGACATTTTAATCCCGTCAAGACGATAATAAACTCTTGAAGATTGGAGGAACAGACACACTCTTGGAAAGAGTTTATGACATAGGTGTCAACAAGAAGGGCAGTGGAACGCATGCGAATAAAATCCGATGTTTGCGAGGAAATATGACTAGACCGTCTACGATCAGCAAAAACGCCGTATAATTACTCAAAGTCCGCTGAAGACGCCTCAGTGACGAGGTCACACATTTCGAAACAAGTGTTCACAAAGGTGCATCGTCAGTTTATTTATTATGGTCCGTGTCAACAATTTAATTATATCTGCAGCTCGTAATTACTGTTGCACTTAGTACTAGCCACTACAAAGTGGGACACTTTCTTCAGGTTTGTTAAGTTCAGTCGAATTTTCATTCAATCAAGTCATCTTGGGACGTAGCTTTCATCTCTTCGCTTTTACGACGCGGCTACATTTCTCTTTAACCTCTCCGGCATTACGGGAACGTAGCAGCGATGAGAGAAGAACGCCGTCAGTTTAAGTCTGAAGAAGACAATTTCTGGCCAACTATTGTCCGGTCACCGGCGACCCGGTTTACGGCGTGAAACCTGCCAACAGCAAAAACTTAATTAAAAGCTCCCTCGCGACAGATGCAAAGACGAGGAGGAGCAAAATTAATACTGCAATATCCTGCAGCACCGCCCTGTTTCCCAATAACGAAAAGCACTCCTTTCTATTAGCACGCAGAGCTGTTGTAATTAACGAGATAATACTTCCGCTAGAAAGGATGTTGCAGAGGTGTGAGTGAGCATTTCTATTGTTTTGGCACTGCAGACGGAGTGCTTGATAATAGACGAGGAAAGCAACGTTAGTAATTCTCAACAACTACAGGGTTTGGACAAAACTTTGGAAACACGCGAGAAGCGCATCTTCAACATGCACGTATGAGTCAGCAAGGCCTGCAGGTTTCGCTGTTTTATTTCACCGCGAAAGGCAATCGGGCAATGTCTTCAGTACGTTGCAAGTCTCAGTCGTTAGTTCATGATGTAAGAGAGCGTTCGAAAGTGGACCAATCGTTGGTGGGTGCTTCCGAAACCGAGGTAGCCGAAGTGTGTCGTGGTTGAAGAGGAATCGTTTCGAAGCTACGGAAAGTGGAAAACTGTCCTTCACAGCGCGTGCGTGCTGAGTGATCGCGACGGATGGCCAATGGAGAGAATTCTAACGGAAAATAAGAGAACGGCACCTGCAAGGCCGTGCCAGCACGGAAATAACGCCAAGGGAAATCCATAGGCAGGCACTTGCAGGGACAGCTGGAATTCGTCAGCGACGCAAATGTTCGTATGGGGTAACGCGGAGCCGAATCCATAAAACGTGAGCAATGGAGGAAAGTCACTTGGTCGGATGAGTCTTGTGTGACACTCTTTCCAACTTTCGGCAGAGTTTACAAAGGTGAACCCCTGCTGGGGTTCGGTGATGGTATGGTCAGCCACATCTTCGTATTTTATGGGCCGCTTGCTGACTCTGTAAGGGCACATTACTACCAAGGACTATGTGAACATTTGAGCTGATCAGGTCCACCTCGCGGTACAATGTTTGTTCCCAACTGGTGATAGTGTTTCAAGACGAGAGAGCGCTCCTCTTCGCACAGCTCGCATCGTCCCTGACAGGTTTTGTGAGCACGAGGACTGATTGCCGCATATCCACTGGCCATGACAGTCATCATATCTCACTATTATTAAGCCTGTAAGGTCTACTTTGGAGCGAAATGTGTACGTGAACGCTATCCACCACCATCACCTTTACCTCAACTTTCCATTATCTTGCAGGAAGAATGGTATAAGATTACCGTGAAAACTGTACAGGTCTTTATTTATCCATTCCGAGACTGGAAGCTGTTTCAAATGCCAAATTATATCTCTTTGTAACTTTTGCACACCCCTTTATGTGGACATAAGCGGCTGACTGAACGACTATCGCCGAACTGTGGTCAGAACAGAGATGACCATCCAGTGGCGGAACACAGCGATGAGAACAACATGCTCGATTTCAATGGTTTCTTGTCAACCTGTGCTACGCGTGTTTTCTTCTCTCTGGTACTACCTCCTCCAGAATAAAAAAAATTTGCAACTTACAACACCAAAATTTGGTCGCCGGCAGCTGAGGCCTATTGCATGCGTTGCATCTGCCTCCGAAGAGTCCTGACAGTAATTAGTTCCTGACGCCAAATATTTGAATCGATGGCCATTTGAAACGCAGCAGGCCGTCCATCACCCTCATATGGTGCTGCAGAGGCAACGTCACGGACGTTTCTGAAACACCTGCGGTCGTCTTTTGCGGCGCTTTACGCACGCAGAAACATTGTCTCTGCTATATTAAAAATACACCCTAGACACGCCTGACCTCAGATACCGAATTCTTGCGTTATCTCCGATACAGTATCAGCCTTTCTTTTTTCATCGATTAGCACGTTCAAAAACAGGGCTGCCACGTTCACTACATAGAGCCGACTGTAAAAAACTGCTATATGTCTTGTCTGCACTCGTGCCATACGCCACAAAATTCGGATGTCACACATGGCAAATAACGAATGGTGTAACCCATCCCACGACTGTTGTCCACCAGTTATTTCCAACCTTCTACGTAACATTCACGAATAGGAGGGTCACTTCGCGAAATATACATCAGGCTAACTAGGTTGACTCTCTCCGAAATCTAACAAATTCCTCCTCTCTCGTAGCGTCTGTCACGGCGTATTTTCATGACATTTCTCGCTCTTACTAAACGAACCCTTGACGTAAAGCACTGCTCTTGCATGAGCCACCTCTACTGACCCTAGCTGTGGCATGATCTTCGATGAGCAATACCCTGTCTGGCCACATGTGCCTAAAATTCTGCCAATAATTTTCAGTACGGCATGTGTCTCGCTCCACATGCATACTTTTAAAGTTATTTAATGGTTGATCTGTAATCAAACGAACAATGTATTGCCCAAATAAAGGCGGAAGCACATTTTTGTATAGAGGGTCAATTGGCTGTCCACGTACAGAACTCCATTTGATTCTATCTTGAAATCTTTGTGCACTTCGCTACAGTTTTTCTGAAACTGCAACCTGGTGATAGGCTTTTAATCTAATCCAGGATCTGGAAAAAGTCTAGTTATTAGAAATTTAAACCCCTACCTCTCCTCCCCTTGGCGGCCAGATACTGGTGATGACAATGTCTTTCCAAGAACCACTACCTACGAGTTGAGTGTCACCTCATAAGGATGAGTTAGTGTCCTCGGCTACCGAGACATCTGTAGGCGAAAGTTTGTGATTATTATTACAGGGCGTTCAACTGCAAAAAAATGGTTCAAATGGCTCTGAGCACTATGGGATTTAACATCTGTGGTCATCAGTCCCCTAGAACTTAGAACTACTTAAACCTAACTAACCTAAGGACATCACATACATCCATGCCCGAGGCAGGATTCGAACCTCGACCGTAGCAGTCACGCGGTTCCGGACTGAGCGCCTTAACCTCGAGACCACCGCGGTTCAACTGCATTTATCATCAATGCCCTTACTGGGTATCAATATATCAAATTCGTGGTTTAAACGATTCATCAGATTTCTTCAGAAGCTTTGCTCTGTCGACAGAAAAACACTATGTGATCAGAAGTCTCCGGACACCCCCATAAACATACGTTTATCACATTAGGTGCATCGTTCTGCCACCTACGGCCATGTACTCCACATCAGCGACCTCAGTAGTCATTAGACGTCGTCAGAGAGCAGAATGGGGTAATCCGCAGAACTCACGGATTTCGAACGTGGCCAGGTGATTGGGTGTCACTTGTGTCATCCGTATGTACGCGAGACTTCTACACTCCTGAACATCTCTAGGTCCGCTGCTTCCGCTGTGATAGCAAAGTGGAAACGAAGGGACACATACAGCACAAAAGCGCAGAGGCAAACCTCGTCTGCTGACTAACAGAGACCGCCGACAGCTGAAGAGGATAGTAATGTGTAATAGGCAGACATCCATCCACACTATCACACAGACATTCTGAAGTGGGGGACGTGAGAAAACTTCGTGGTCAAGAGGCTGCTTATAAGCCACACATCAAGCCAGTAAATACCAAACGATTCTTCGCTTGGTGCAAGGAGCCTAAATATTGGACAATTGAGCAGTGGGGAAAACGTTGTGTAGAGTGACGAATCACGGTACACAATGTGGCGATCAGATGGCAGGGTGTGGGTATGGCGAATAGCCACTGAACGTCATTTGCCAGCCTGTGTAGCGCCAACGAGGCGATGGTGTTATGGTGTGGTCGTGTTTTTTCATGGGGACGGCTTGCAGCCCTTGTTGTTTTCCGTGGTACTATCACAGCACAGGCCTACACTGATGTTCTAAGCACCTTCTTGATTCCCATTGTTGAAGAGCAATTCGGCGATGGCGACTGCATCTTTCCACACGACTGAGCACATGTTCAATAAGCACGGTTTGTGGCTGAGTGGTTACACGACAGTAGCATCCCTGTAATGGAATGGCCTGCACGGAGTCCTGACCTGAATCCTATATAACACCTTTGGAATCTTTTGGAAAACCGGCTTCGTCCCAGGCCTCACGACCGATATCGATACCTCTCATCAGGGCAGCACTCCGTGAGGATGAGCTGCCATTCCTCAAGAAACCTTCCAGCACCTGATTGAACGTATGCCTGCGAGAGAAGAAGCTCTCAACACGTATTGAATTCCAGCATTACCGATGAAGGGCACCACGAACTTTTAAATCTTTTCAACCAGGTGTCCGAATACTTTTGATCACATACAGTATGTGATTAGCAGATGTTAAGTAACTCCAATAGTTTGCAAAGAATGTGCTAATGACACACTGCCTCTTTGGAGAATGAAGTAACAGGAGCTGAGCCATCCACTGCAAGTTTATTTACTTCCTCTTCCCAACGCTTTAGGTAGGAGGCTAGACATTCCGTCGGCAGTCAGGATGTTGGCTCTCCTGAACTCTTATGTAGTTGTCTATTCAGCAGGTACTGTTCCCGAAGCGAAGATTTAAGCAGGATATACTTTTGAGTTAATCTAGACATAATATTGTCAGCACGTGTGATTTGTTCATATTAAGCGGTTGCGTGGCTGGGTTCTCTCTGCGGCAAGGAGCGCGAGGCGTCCGCCACAAGAGCACGGAGCTAAACCCAACTCGCCGAGTCACGGCTGGCGAGAGAGCCAAGCGCTGCGCTGCGTTTATTATTCATCCGCAGCAAAGGAGGGCGGGGGGAGGGGGGGGGGGGGGCAAGCTGGAGCACCACAGGCACGGCACACACTTTGCGGCCCGTCCTCATTGATTTTTGTACACGCGTGACATACCGGATACAGTGTTTCTGCCTACTGATGTCCTGCGTGCCTCAACTCTTCGTTCAGCAATTATTACTACGCGACACCACTTTTTTTAAGCCAGTGGAACGATGACAACTAGTAGCTACTGACCACTTGCGAGCCGGCCGCGGTGGCCGAGCGGTTCTAGGCGCTTCAGTCCTGAACGGCGCGACTGCAACGGTCGCAGGTTCGAATCCTGCCCCGGGCACGGATGTGTGTGATGTCCTTAGGTTAGTTAGATTATAGTAGTTCTAACTTCTAGGGGACTGATGACCTCAGATGTTAAGTCCCATAGTGCTCAGGGCCATCTGAACCATTTTTTTGACCACTAACGGCCCCCTCCACTGTAATTCCGGCCTTTCCTGACTTTAGGGCTATCGCCGCAGCTCACGCTTCTTGTGAGCTCCATTGTCTGCCTGCTACTTTTAGTTTGTGATTATACAGAGCAGATTTTTTTTTTTTTTTTGGTTGTAAGTTGACAGGTGGCAGCAGTAACAGTGGAGGGTTTGTGAAGCTTCATTGGTGGGGGAGGAAGGGGGGTGGCGAAACACGATGCAGTCGTCGTAGTAATACGGAGACGGAGCGAAGTATCTGACGTCCTAATGGGCACGGTCATTGGCTTTCGGGCCAGGGATGAAACTTTCCGAAACTGTTTGCGTGAAGCCGTGTACGGTAAAATGGTGCTATCCAACACCGGTGCCGCGGCAGCTGCAGTGCACCACGTGTCACAGATCACAGGAATGAACGACGGTTGCGGAGATGGGTAGGGGCGTATAGCCCTATCAGCAGTTTCGTATTACTTCGGCACGATGGCATCCACCAGCAGGACAATGCTACGTGTCACACAGCTCTTACAGTGCGTGCGTGGTTCGAAGAGCACCAGGATGCGTTTACAGCGCTCCCCCGGCCCTGGCCACCAACCCCCCCCCTCCCCCCCCCCCCCCCTCGCATCGCATTTACGGCCGGAGAAGGATCTGCGGAACCACCTCGATCGGGTGGTTCTCTGGACTGACTGACCCTCAAACGAGAAACCTAGAGCAGCTGGCCACGGCAGTCTGCGTAGTTCTTCGTCCCCGTCGCTACCTCCTAGGACCTTACTGACACTCTCCCTAAACATCCACGCAGCAGATGTTGGTTACTCAGCCTTTTGATGGGTGATCACAATGTGACTGGACCGTGTATTACTGATTGACTGATTTGGCCTTGTAACACTAACCAGAACGGCCTTGCTGTGCTGGTACTGCGAACGGCTGAAAGCAAGGGGAAACTACAGCCGTAATTTTTCCCGAGGGCATGCAACTTTACTGTATGGTTCAGTATTTGTATGGAGTGTACCCATGTATGGAAGTGAAACATGCATGACAAATAGCTCGGCCAAGAAGAGAATAGAAGCTTTCGAAATGTCTTGCTACAGAAGAATGTTGAAGATCAGATGGGTACGTCACAAAAATAACGAGGTGTTGAATAGAATTGGGAAAGCGAGAAGTTTGTGGCACAACTTGACTAGAAGAAGGTATCGGTTGGTAGGACATGTTCCGAGGCGTCAAGGGATCACCAATTTCGTGTTGAAGGGCAGCGTGGAGGGTAAAAATCGTTGAGGGACACCAAGAGATGAATACACCAAGCAGATTCAGTAAGATGTAGGTTGCAGTAGGTACTGGGAGATGAAGAGGCTTGCACAGAATAGAGTAGCATGGAGAGCTGCATCAAACAAATCTTAGGACTGAAGACCACCACAACAACAACAACAACTATAAAGCCGGGACCAGCCGCACAGTCCATGAATGCAGCGTCTTAGACAGCTCGGCTATTCCCGACCGGCGAGTGCAGTAGGTAACAGAGCTTAAAATTCCATTACGAAAATAATGGTCGTATGGAAACGTTTGTGTAATTGTCACCCGATACCGTCGCACGATTTTAATTAAGGTTTTGCGTTTCCCTCGTCATGGCGACTCGACGCACTTCGTTAGAAGAGTGGTCCTCGGCCTCACAACAAGTTACTTTTAAATGTTACGGTCGACTGCAGCGTACAACTTAATTTTTTTAAAGTGTCTGCCATTCATATTAATTCAGTTCATAGACAAGTTACGGATGGTTAACAGACACTATCTAAAGCAGTCGCTCAAAAATATAAAGCACAAATAACCGATAAGCCAAGCATTAATTCGGCTGAGATATGCGAAACGGAAGTATATAGATGGGAAGAGGAATCTCCCGCACGCTTCCGCTGACAGTAGGAGGCGTCAACGAGGTTCTGCGTTCCTGAAATTCCGGTGCTAGTAATTTGTGGGCATGCGTGTTGCGGAAACAACGAATGGCCCCCACAGCACCGTTAATGGCCTCAGCAGTATACATAAATACCGTAGAACACGCGGATACTGAATGTGCGTTAACGCTACTGTCCGCACAGCAACCAGCAGATTTGACGCGCCGGTGGTACTCTATCGATAATCGTTTACACGTATTTTGCGATATTTTCCATTACTTCATCGAACCACTCGTACGCCGTTAAGTTGAAACAGCTATTGCTTCCAATCGTTAGTTCGACTGGTGCAATACGACTATGTTTTACTCTATCCTCCCACATTGTAGATATTTTTTGTAAGGGGCGATGTCCTTCCGCTTGCAGGTCACTTATAAACCCCTAGTACTGTGTAGAACTTATTATTCAGTCTCTCGTGATACACGAAAACCACATTTTATTTTGGACACGACTTTCTGACTAGTGGTTGTAAATCTACAGCACACACTATTCAGAATGGTTCAAAAGAGTTGGCGGGAGTTTTAGTCTGCACGCACAACTTTCAACTGGGAACCTGTATGCCCAGGGCCGAAACGCTGCTGAGTTATTTCTTCTCTTCTTTGTAGGACGTTGAATGGAAGAGGGCTTTAGAATGCAAAAATGCTGAAGTCATAAGCACCCAAGTCATGTATTAAAATTGACCTTTTCGTGGTTCTTAAGGTTAGCTGACAGTGGTGCCTAAACGGCATTAATAGGTGGGTAAGGTATTATGATTAAGTACAGTTAATCTCGAACGACGATTAGAAAGCAAATAAACATAGCAGGAAGATAAACTGAACTACTGCAGCGACCCTCCTTTTAAGAAACGGTACGACACAATTTTATATGAGAACAAGCGTCCACGGCCGCAAGTTAAATCTCTTTCGCCGCGCGTACCATTAAAACGTTTAAGGTTAACTGATACTGGGTTAGAAAGTGTCACACAGTCAGTGACTCGGTACACTGAAGTCGCTGCTTAGCAGACGCCCATTATGTAGTCTAGCTAAAATTATTCAGTCTCTACGAGATGGACGAGGGGAAGTCACACAAGCTGTGGCGAGTCTTTAATCTCCCAGAGCTTGTTCTCATGGTGACGTTTCCACGTAAAGCAGCAACTCGGTAAACGCCGGAATGTTCATTTACGCATACTTCATCGTGTCTCTGATCTGTTTAACATTTCCTCTGCTCTGCGCCTATGAACACGCTAAATTGTTAGCAACTTACGTGATAGTAATGACAGTTTTTTGGGTGTTCCAACGAGTTGTTGATTCCAGTTTTCTGCGAACCGGTAGTCTCGTTCAGATGTGTACTCTGGTCGGCTCCCAAACGACGAGTACACGCAGTACCACTACCAGTAGCACCTGATCTACACATCTGATTCGACTGTCTAAACAGAGTGCAGAAAAACCTCAACACCCCAAAACAACATTATTAAGTCACATCGACATGCAAAGTTCAGTGAAGTTACACTCTGGACGAAAGTACAGTACGAAATCTGTTCGAACACACAGCTCCACCTCATGCAACGAGCGGTCCCAGATTTTCCGCTACCGCGGTGAACCCGGCGGATGTCAGTTCGAACATGTTTAAGTTGTTCCACTCCAGTTCCTTGTAAACTCGCCATGCAAATAACGAAGAGGACAAGATGAAGTTGCGTCTAAAGTGCCGTTCTCAAGGTGGAATACAATTTTACGCATTTAACGTTTAACGTAGAAAACTACTGTTTGTTATACTATTTAAAACGTCTCTTTTTTTTTACGAAATCTCGTTTAGGTATAATGGCACCTCCGCAAACAAATTTTACTCAAACTGAGTGTGCAATGTTGCTAACCATGTCGGTAGATGAAAAAAATGTGAGGGGTTCCACGATTCAACCTTTCGTCTCGTGCCAAATGTGATAACCAGTCATATTTTGAAAGTAGAATCAATTACCGCTAAAGGCTATCATCATAAGCTGGAATTTCTGTGCGTTTAAAAAGAGCACTGCCGATGAGAAAATCAAACAAAAAAATAGGGACGTCCCATAAATGAATAGAAAATAGACAAAAAGTGAAGCGAGACGCAGATTACGGCATGTGTATTTTTGGTGTTACACTAGAATCTTAATGTAGTCATGTCATTTGACAATTATATAGACTATGTCTTTTATAGGTGTCATGGTGTCATGTAGGAAACATCCCTAGTCTTTGAATTGTGTCTCGTTCTGTTACCTAAGATATCACGATTATTTACATTCATGTGCAACGTCATTGTTCCTTATATAGTTACTATTCAGTTCTGAAGGGTTAAGATCGGGCTGTCCTTTGATGTTTTAATATCAGTATTGTTTGAATCTGGCTGCTTTTTATTACGAATGCGTCTGTCTTACTGCATGATGTTCACCATTGATACTCGTCAACTGCAACGATCGGAACGGGAGGTTACTTAGAAAGCACTAAAATTATCACCGTTACAATGTTGTAAAGTCGATTCTAATGTATGTGCATTTTATCAATGGAGAAAGCTCTATGTTGTCGGCTGTAACATTTTTAAACTGTATATTCCTACGTTATAAATTTTCTGAGGCAGTTTCTTTTTCCGCTGTTTTACAGATTTGAACTACTTATCTTCATGCAATTGTCCAATGTAAACTGCGGTCTAGACAGTGAGTTTCTACATGATTTTTTTAAAAAAAATTAATAACAATGTAATTTAGTCGCTGTCACGTCCTGATGCGGTGTTTCTGAACTGGACTACGATTTCCTACTAGAAAATTGTTTTATAAACAACGGAGTCAACATCACGTTTTATTTATCGTTATTGCTCGTTTCGATTGTACTGGGCCATCTTTAGATTTAACACTAGAATAGAGAGAAATATGAGTATTTTATTTATTCCCTTGCGTCTAAACTATTTACACTAAGAACCAAAATGTACCAGCAGACGTTAATAACTATCTCTAAGTAGAAACGGAGATCAAGAAACTCAATAAGGCTATAAAATTAAACAGAACGTCCTAGAGCCTACCTACATGACCTGGTAGATTCGCGCATTTGTCTTGTGTATAAGGAGCATTCAAATTAAACCCGGCAACAATTTTACTAACTCAAAAATGTAGTTATACACAGTACACATACTCAAAAACAGACGCCGAAACTGTTCGCACATTTATCCCATTGCGACACTAGCCGGTCAATTCCATCCTTGAAGAAGCTAGTAGGCTGCTGTCGGATCCAGGCTTGGACCCAGTCACACACTTCGTCGTCCGTTGCGAATCGACGTCCGCGAATAGCTTGCTTCAGGCGTCCAAAACACTTGAAAGTCACACAGTGAAAGGTCGGGACTGTACGGTGGATGTTCCGTTCCGGCGGTATGATGACACGTTGAGCCCGTCCAGGAGGTCCATCCGTCCTCCAGTGACTTGCGCCTCTCAAGGAACCGCCTGCGCCATTCCACAACACTTTAACGACTCAAGACTATACTCACCGTACATAACCTTCATCCGTCGATACATTTCACGGCCTTCAACTCCCTCTGCCTCCAAAAATCAATCACTCCTCGTTGTTCTTGCTTACTCGCCTGAATGTTGGGTGGTGGACGATAACTTGAGTGACCTTCTCTTCGGCGTGAAACCACACTGGCGCTACGCAAAATCAAACGGTGCGTACGCGTCGCGTCAGTCTGTACGAATAGATGGCGCCACCCTACTCGCAGTTATGTGGCGCCAACTTACGTGGAAGGCAAAGGTAGACGCACTTATGAGGTTTCATTCGAATGAATCTCGTACATAGCTTACATGACAGGGAATAACGTAAGTATTTATTTCTGTTTATTGTAGTGTTACATCAAACGATGCCCTAATTCGACCGAAACAGTTAAATATCGCCGACTTCACCGGCAACAAAAACAACTACACCAATTTCTGCGCAACGTACTGTATCTCACTGAACGGTAAGACCACGGAAATAAGATCTACGATGTAAAAAAAACTACAGAATGTACGCTGTAGCAGAGTCCGAAAGGCATCGCACAATACCGATCTCCTTCGCCTGCAAACGATAACGTTCCTGCTTACATCTATTATACAGAAACTGGGCTACGGGTTATTATTGTATTGCTTCGATATTCTCTCTGAGCGGTACAGGAATAGTATCTGAACGGTACAAGAATAGTATTTAATAACTGGGTCGTGTTGGATGGGGAATCTTATTTCCGTCCTCACTGGAATTAAACTGTCTTCGTGTTGCAGCGCCGGCAAAGGTCACGCTGTCTGGCTCAAGTAACAGAATTCTATCGGTCTGGGAAGAAGAGGAGGTGCAGTGAAGGGGTTGGGGGTGCGAGGGAACCAGGCTGGGGTGGGGGGAGCGCCCCTCGTCCGGCGCTCACGCAATGTGTAAACATATCCTTCAAATACACAATGCTGGTTTATATTGATGAGGGGCTCATCAATATGTAAGTAAACTTCTGTAGCTGTCCCTGAAGTGCTTTAATAACAATCTGTAGAACGTATCCCCGAGACGAAAAGCTATGGAGGTGGAGCTGATGGGCAGGCGCCTTGGATATTTATTTCGATAGTAGAGCGTCGTGAACGTCTTACTTCACCTGAAGACAATTTTTCGTTCTTTTACCAAATGTGTGTATGGGCGTGGGGGGGGGGGGGGGGGAGGGGTTGGGAAGGGAGTGAGGCAGGGTTGTAGCCTCTCCCCGATGCTATTCAATCTGTACATTCAGCAAGCAGTAAAGGAGACAAAAAGTTCGGAGTAGGTATTAAAATCCATGGAGAATAAATAAAAATGAACGGAATGGACAGCGCCTTGAAAGGAGGGTATAAGATGAGCACCAACAAAAGTAAAACGAGGATAATGGAATGTAGTCTAATAAATCGGGTGATGCTGAGGGAATTAGATTAGGAAATGAGACGCTTAAAGTAGTAAAGGAGTTTTGCTACTTGGGGAGCAAAATAACTGATGATGGTCGAAGTAGAGGGGATGTAAAATGTAGACTGGCAATGGCAAGGAAAGCGTTTCTGAAGAAGAGAAATTTGTTAACATCGAGTATTGATTTAAGTGTCAGGAAGTCGTTTCTGGAAGTATTTTTTGGAGTGTAGTCACGTATGGAAGTGAATCATGGACGATAAGTAGTTTACACAGAAAGAGAATAGAAGCTTTCGAAATGTGGTGCTACAGAAGACCGCTGAAGATTAGATGTGTAGATCACGTAACTACTGAGGCGGTATTGAACGAATTGGGGAGATGAGTTTGTGGCTCAACTTGACCAGAAGAAGGGATCGTTGGTAGGATTTGTTCTGAGGCATCAAGCGATCACCAATTTAGTACTGGAGGGTAAAAATCGTAGAGGGAGACCAAGAGATGAATACACGAAACAGATTCAGAAGGATGTAGGCTTCAGTAGGTACTGCGAGATGTAGGTTGCACAAGATAGAGTAGCATGGAGAGCTGCATCAAACCAGTCTCAGGACTGAAGACCACAACAAATAACAACAAGAACGACGACTACAACAACGTGTATGCCGGGGAGGGGGGGGGGGGGCACCAACGTAAGTCTCTGCGTGTAATTTTAATGTTTCTCCTAGTTACTAAACGACAGATTGACAACATACCTACATTCCTGTTACATAATTATAAAACATCTCTAGCTGCCTCAATTTGTTACTGCGAGCCTTCTTTTTTCCCCTGCCTACCTCCGTTACACAGCCAAATGCACAAGAGCATATTCTCTCCGTGGATTGTATGTGGCATATTGAAAACCGACTGACAGCTCACGAGATTGTCTACAATATGTTCCTTATAATAATGCTGCCCAACTGTAAATATGGAGAAACACTGATGTCGCACCAAATAACCAACAAAATTACCTTCAGAAATGGGCTGTCAAACGAAGAAAAAAAGGAAGAAAAAACAAAGAGATTATTAACGAACAACGGAGGAGAACTTAACACCACGACGCACGTGACCGCCGCACACCTGTGCACCAGGCTACGGGCAGGCGGCTGCCACACGTGAAGCTGAGACATGGTGTGAAGAGGCGGTACAAGGCAGCCGCGAGCGAAAACTAGCGACCGTCGTACTGCGGTCGTAATTGAACCTAAAAAAACTACTTAAACTGAAGCGGTTTGTTGTCTGATTCAGCTATGCCTCAGTTGCGGGTGTCCTGTTAACCAAATTTTATGTTTTCAATTTTATTGTACCATCTGAAACACACAGCTCTCTCTTCGTACGTTAAACCGCAACCACTGCGTCATACGAATATCGCACGGGGAGCTGTATTTAGCAGTAGGGAAGGATTCTCGTAGCGTAAGGGGAATTCGTTCCGTGACAGCGTGACAAACGACTTCCACGTACTGGGTGCGATAGCCTCTGTGTCACCACAAATGAGATGTCGCTCTCTGGTGTAATGGGACTATTACAATGGCGCATCACTGCTTTCGCTGCCAACTAACATTCCGACCGCAGCTATTAGCTACGTCCTAGTTTAAGGGTCGTCGTAATGCAGTAACACAAACAACTTTCTTTCATGCATCAGATGTGTTTTGCCTGTTTTAGATGCCGCAAGTTACAACAGCAATTACAGAGTTTTACAGCTGTATTCCACACTTATAATTCGCACGTCGCAGTCCTGCTGCCTTCACAGACGGTACGCGGAAAGGAAGACTAACAGTACCTCTCAGACGAGCACAAACATTTCTTGTCTCCATCCTCGTGAACATCACACGTCATGAAACTGTGGGAAAATATTACTTTCCTTAAGGCTTATTGTAATGTTTGCAGTATCAGCATCCAGAATATCGGTGTCTGGTTTGCCTGCCAGCTTATCTCAGGAAAGGATACAACGGATTATGACACCCTTTCCAATCGTGAAAGTACATGCATCCAGGTTAAAGGGGGTGCAAAGTCATACTGGAAAGTGTGCTCATAGTGCGAAATCTCTTAAATCTGACTCGATTCATGACCACTGAAATATTACACAGTTTCCCAACCCGTGAACTTATATTAAGTTTCATTCTTCCCTTCTTGATGCTTCTTCCATTTTAGGCTCGGGCAAAGTAGCGCCAGGGCAAAGTAGCGCCACTAAGTGTGGCTGTATGACATAAATATTTATCAGACTACACAAAAGGTTTGACGTTCAATTTTCAGTTGATCGTGGAATGTCTCCCGTACAATGTAGCCTCTTTCACTTCTAGGAACGATTCGTTTAATCGGTAGGGGGGGGGGGGGGGGAAAACTGTCCTGCGATTCGGAAGCCATGCTGAACGGTAGGTCCCACTGTGTAACTGAATTCACAAAGCAGAAGAAGGCAAAACATTTCATCTAGAACCGGGAAAGGACTATTAAACCATTTGATGTTCAAACATTTAGGCTCAGGAGAGTTATCTTTTGTCACGATGGACAATGGAAAAAATAATCACCATTTTTTAAAAAATTCTACGCGTATGCGTATTTCTCGCGTGTTCACTAGTTGCAGAGTTCTATACGGGAAAAGACGCAAAGAGACAGCACGTACAATGTGCACTTTAAACTTTTCAGTTCTGTCGTAGCTGACGGATTCAACGGAAGAAATGTTCCGCGCGACACCGTACACCCGGCCCAAGGTTGGCAACGTAATGCATCGCGAGCACAGACCCACCTTACCCCACCTGCGTCATGGGTCCGCCAGTCCTGCCTTGCTCTGCTCTCAGCCTAGAGTTTCATTGAGAATGACAATGGGTCAGAGTGTGGAACATCAACCTACTCTGCAGGTAATATTTACTAACACCGTCGTCAAATGGTAACAATCCTTATCTAATCATTTAGAAAATCCTATCTGACAAATTGGGAAAGAATGAATAGACGCTTAATCTATTGTGGAACGCGTGGAGTTGTACCGCTGAGGGAATTTCAGAAACATTTTAGAGCGCTGGACTTTGTTTCCCTAGTGAAAAGTGAAGCGCACCGTGAAGCTCCTTTTTCCCTTCAAAATGCAATATGTATTATCAACTTCCGCGGGAAAACATCAAAAGCAGAGATGTCAGACTGTGGCATGCAACAACTAGTTGTCTTTCCCGCCGCTTACGTACAGGGTAGTGTACACAAAATAAGGTAAAACCAAAAACACATTACAGTAAACCAAATGAAATTCAAAACAGATGAAAGTAGTCTCGTATAAACACAGGCTCTGCATAGTTTCCAAGGGAATTTTATACCATTGTTCCCGCAAAACAGTGGCAAGTCCAGGTAACGATGATGAGGGTGGAGGGCTATCACACACCCTTCTCTCCAAAGTACACCGCATAGTTCTAATAATATTGAGATCTGCTGACTGTGGTGGTCAGGAAGTATGTGTCAATTCATCCTACTGAACATCCTGGCTTGCAACACCTTATAACCACTGGGTAATGAACAATGTACCACGGAATAGACATGATCAGCCAAAATGGTCACAATCTTCGGCAGTGATGTGACCTCGTGGAGTGACCAAGAGGTCCACGGGATACCACAGTATGGCTGCCCAAATCGTCGCCGTATCCCCGCCTTTGTACATAATCTCGGCGAGGTTGGAAATAAATACCTTACTTCCATTGCTTGTTTTATAGCTTCGGCACCACGTTTTCTTTTTAGGTGCATTTCATCACTGCTAAGTGAGAAACACATACAGGGCGGGCGGTTAGTTTTCGATGTCTCTTCACTGTTGTTACTGGGTAGTGAGCACCAGGTATGCTTGACTAGGCTGGGGAAAAATGTCGGACACGACGCTAGTTACGTCTTCATCTGTACTACACAAGCCACTGTATGCGTTTTGGTAGAGGACATTCGGTGTACCCATGACCCCCCCCCCCCCCCGTTTGCTCTTCTAGTAGCAAACGGTCCGAGGAGAGAAAGACTGTTGTTTGTTTCCGTGTTATCTCAAATGTGCCTTACTTTCCTTGAAGGTCTTTTCGTGAGATATGTTGAGAAATTTAGGGAATTTTGTGATTTCTTGTACTGCAGTAGTCCGATTCTCGCGTATTTATCGTTGAAGTGACTGAACGTCTCGCAGAAGTATCTGTACACTGTTGACCATCTCTATGTTTAATCTGTCGTTAGTGGTCAACCAAGTTACATGTTTTGCTAGTATCGGCGGCTATTTATTTGACGAAAACGACGAGTTCTTTTGACATCTCAGCATAAAGCGATGTTGGCGTATCAAGCGACTCTTGATACGAATTTTTGTCGCCCGATGTTTTGAGTATAGAACTTATTACAGAAAAATTTGTTCCAAAACTGTTGAATTTCCAACAAAAAAAACGGAAAGTGGCAGTCGCTAGATGGAGCCTACAATGCTGTAGAAATACTAATATAACGTCAAAAATATGGTTCAGCACTCCTAACGGAAGCTAGACAATTACGGTCAAATGCGAATGTTATGCTGGCTGTGTTCTTTGACTGACTATGTAGTGGACCCTCAGTCCGTGCATAAACGCCAAACATCAATAACAACCACTTACTAGTTCTACCACATTTGCTTGAAGCAATCGGAAGTAATCAGAAAAAACTGCCTTGTGGCGAAATGATGAATTTTTCATCGCGATAATACACCTGCTAACACTTCGTTTCTTGTTCGTCAATTTTTAGTCAAAATCTACACTAATGGTACACCAGCCCATCGCCAGACGTCGCTCCATGTGACCTTTCCCAGAAGTAAAGGTTAAAGGGCCTTCGTTTTGAAAGGCTACACGAGATTTTTCAAAAAGCATCGCTGAGCCACCGAAATGCTATCCGAAAGATCGACGTCCGGAAGTGTTACGGGGAGTGACAAAAGCAAGTTAAAGTAATTCAAGGGGACTACGTAAAAGTGTGTAATATTGATTTAGAGAAATTCTTATCAAAACATTATGTATTTTTTTTGGACAATAAGCTACTAGACTCTTCTGGGAACGTGCGCTCTCTGCTACACCTTGATTCGGAACGCCTCTGCTGCAGCGTCCGCCATTGGAGTTAAACGGGCATCCCGTTAGGCTTGCACGCTAATAAACGAACCTTCCCTGAATCTGCTCTCTTCGCTCTACCCTGAATCTGCCTGGTACGTACGGTCCTATCGTTTAAGTTTAGTACTATACTTCTTCAAGATTCTTCCTTAATGAGTCTGTCTATATGCCTTTCCGAAGATGAGTCTTAAGTTTTTGCTGCTCTTTTGACCTCTCCGTATTTAATGGACGTGGTTACTAACAGTGATGTTTATTAATCGTTTAGTCAACCAATAACGCCTCTTTTTGCTGATTTGCAGGCAATACGGTACATCCATGCGTTCATCAATGGAATCCCAAAACAACCAAGATGCAACTGAGGAATTGCATCCTGCTTCACTCAACTATTGCGCCAGACACGATCACTTAAATAAAACAGTAATGGACAAGGCAGTAATGGCACTGCTCAACTACAGCAATAAGTAAACTCGACATAAATGTTGTATCGCGATCTCTAAACACTGTTTACGAAATCTCACTAATTTTATTTTGCGTGAATGGAATAGTTTTCCCTCCTTTACGGTCCTTGCCTACGAGACTAACACTCATCGGAGCCCAAATTTTTCCATTGAGACGTCTGCGACGGGAGTGTCGCTTGAGACGGCGCGTCATCTTCGAGAAATAAAAATTCAGTTGGTGGTAGCGTTAGGAAATATGGTATTACCCCCGCGGTCGAGTGGGTCATGAAGGCGACACTTAGGGGCGCCTACGAGGGCCATCGACTGGGGCGAGGGCAGACAGCCACAAAAACAGACGCACCCGAGCGCGCAGCACGCGAGGGCCCGGGCTCATATTTCTCGCGAACGGCGCGAGACGGGGCAGTTAGTTTAAATTTATTATGAGCGCCGGGATTGGAAGCGCTCAGTCACAAGCTGTCCGGGTCGGGGTATCGGCCGGTGGCTCCTGCGCCTCCGCCTCCGCCTCCGCCCCGCTCTTCCCCCGGCAGGCCATTAATCGGCGTCAGCGCCGGGTCGCGGGTTATCACGCGTCTGACAGCCGCCCGGGCCCGGGCCCTGCCGCCGCGTCACTGCCACACAGACTTAGCACCAGCACAGTCCTTAGTTTTGAGCGAGGGCCCAACGCCTTCTGCAGGTGCTGGTTTTATTCTCTATTGCGTGGCATAATCGTGTAAGGAAACAATCTCAGCTCTACTGGCCACTTAAAAACGCAAATTTTTCTCTACGTTAAGATTCGTTTGACCACGGAGAGCGAGTTACTGTGGTGCAGGATGGGGAGTGGAAACGGCGTAAGTCGAAGGGGGAGGAGACTCTAGTCTGAGACTTCTAAACGGCATGGTTACAACCGCCGTTGTAGAGGATCAACTACACTGAAGAGCCAAACAAACTGGTATACTTGCCTGATATGTAGCGCCCCCGCGAGCACGCACAAGTGCCGCAATACGACGTGGCATGGACTTGACTTAAGCCTGAAGTAGTGCTGGAGGGAACTGACACCATGAATCCTGCAGGGCTGTCCACAAATCCGAAAGAAGAGAGCGCGTGGAAATCTCTTTTGAACGTCTGGGCAATTTAGTGGACAACGGAAGTGTTTAAAGTGTACCTGGAGATACTGTGTAACAATTCTGGGGCTGTGAGCTGTCGCTCTGTTCGGCTGGAATTGGCCAAGTCCGTCGGAATGCGCAACGGAAATGAATGGAGGCAGGTGATCATCCAGGATGCTTACGTACGTGTCCCGGCGGTCCCATATCACTCCAACTGCACACGCCCCACACCATTACAGAGCCTCCACCACCTTGAACAGTTCCCTACTGACACACAGGGTCCATGGACTCATGATGTTGTCCCACTACCCGCACAGTGCACCAGCTCGATACAATTTGAAGCGAGACTCGTCCGACCAGGCAACATGCTTATAGTCATCAACAGTTCAGTGTCAGTGTTGACCGGCCCAGGCGAGGAGTAAAGCTTTGTATCGTGCTATCAGTGTACACTAGTGGGCCTTTGGCTCTGGAAGTCCACATCGATGTTGTTTCGTTGAATGGTACGCACGCCGACATTGTTGATGGTCAAACATTGAGATCTGCAGTAGTTTTTGCAAGGGTTGCACCTTTGACACGGTGAAAGAATGTTTTCAGTCGTCGTTAGTCCTATTCTCGCAGGATCTTTTTCCGGCTGTAGCGATGTCAGAGAGATGATGTTTTAGCGCATTCCTGATATTCATGGAACACTGGTGAAATGGTCGTACAGGAAAATCCCACTTCATCGCTACATCGGTAGTCTGCGCCCTATCGCTCGTCCGCCGACCACAGCACCACGTTCAAACTCACTTGAACTTTGATAACCTGCCATTATAGCAGGAATAACAGATCAAACAATGGCGCCGGACACTTGTTGTCTTATATAGGCGTTGTCAACCGCAACGCCGTATTCTGCCTGTTTACATATCTCCGTAGTTGAATACGCATGCCTATACCAAGCTTCAGCGTAAATTCTTAGTGAGAATTTTGTTTCTTTTTGAAATATTGATCTTGACACAATAGCCCACATACAGACATTAAGAGGCATTAAAATACTTGCTGACATTAACACAGTGGTTGGTTGCTTCTCAATATACTAAAATCGATAATAAAGAAAACACTGGAATTTCCTTAGAACCATAAAAATATTCATTCACTTTCATTTGGATCCCCGTTCACTACAAACACCAGGGAAATGGCCGTCAAAACCATACCCTTTCACTATAAACACCAGGAAAATAATTGACAAAAACCTCCGAAAGTATTTGAGATCCCTTCATTTTACTTCCGTTTTCTGAATGGACTATTTGAAATATCAAGGTACAATCTAAATGCTACGTAAGTGAAACCAACATGGTGACAGTCAAGTGTAATAGAATGTTCATTGGCTCCAACACCTAAACAGAATAAGCAGTTAAAATGAATCACAGCTAACAGCATGTGCAGACAGGGTGTAGATTACTAGTTATGTCGACATTCCTCCGCAACGGATGGAGCGCGGAACACTTTAAAATTCGGAATCTGTCTGCAGTGTGTTAAAATTGCTTAAATACAAACACAAGACCAATGTAAAATTGATATTAAAAGAGACATGGGCATGTCTGTGAAAGTTATAAAACTACATGCAACGTGACCATGTCCAATACAGCAGCACTACAGTGTGCTAACCAATCTGTCAATAACCTCCGGCAGCAATCGAAACATAAAATTCAGCTGATTACTCACCGATGCACAGTTACTTACACATACGACTTTTAACGAACTCTCACAACAACGCTAACAACTGTGTCGTTATCCAACTATAAAAGGCAACCGATTCATCAGTATTTCAAAGGTCCATCATTTCATCAACAATGATCACTGTTACAATACTATCTCTAATATCCATGCAAAATTCTCATCTAAAACACGTATCCACGTAATGCTAATTGTCGAAAATGCTATACTTTGATATCTCGGCCCCTTAAAATAGCAGCAGATACCGCTCCAGTATGCGTGAAAAACTCAGTAGCCTGTCTCGAGAGTGTGGTATCTAGTGGTCCACCATTATTAGTATGGTACGGTGAACTCTTCAATGGAAGGCTTCTTCACAGTGCCCGAAGAACGAAAGCCCCAGTTCCAGCTGTTTCTGGATATCGTTGTCTTGTCTCGGATCTATTCCCAGTCTACAGCGAAATGAAGGGGGCAAAGATGGGAGAAAGTACGACATATTACCAACCGCTTCTGCCGTTGTGCGATAGGTTGGTGCTGAACGACGGAATGTACGCAGATTCTGTGTCTCAGTTCCTTCCTTCGTGCAGTTCCGCTGCTGTATTCGCGTGGGCGAATTAATTTTGGTACACTAGGCGCCTATTGCTTGCGGTCCCTTTGAGGGCGTAGTTTTCCACTTCCGCCACGAACAACGACGCGCTGCTTTATCCTCGTATCCCGCGAACAGCCACTTGCTCTGACACTGGCAGAAGCATGATGTCGCACAGGCCAAGTAGCTGAAAAGCGGCGCTTCTGGCAGGGAGAAGCCTGCGGGCTCCGGCGGCTGAAGCTGCTGCGGCGCTGACGTCACGCTAGACGCGAGCGCGACGGAGGGCGGAGGAGGATTTATTTCCCGGGTCAAGAGATTAAGCAATCAATCAGGGAGCGGCCCGCGCCAAACAGCCCTGCGACAGGGCCGCCAGTCCGAGACGCTCACGTCGCCCCACGTGTGTCGAGTCTCACTTCGGCAGCCAGTGGCGTTCTTACACGGCAACTACGAAACGTGGGGGCTGCGTGTCTGTACAGCATCTCCCGATACACAACTCAGTTTTAGTAACTTTCTACATTGGCAAAATAGACATTTACTTTCTCCCAATGGGGAGAAATAATCAGGCAGTTCAGCGTTTTCATGCTTAAAAGGATACAATGACGTGACGAAAGTCATGAGATACCTCCTAATACACTAACGGCCATTAAAAGTGCCACACCAAGAAGAAATGCAGATAATAAACGGGCATTCATTGGATAAATATATTTTACTAGAACTGACATGTGATTACATTTTCAAGCAATTTGGGTGCATAGATCCTGAGAAATCAGCACCCGGAACAACCACCTCTGGCCGTAATAACGGCCTTGATACGCCTGGGCATTGAGTCAGAGCTTGGATAGCATGTACAGGCACAGGCACAGCTGGCCATGCAGCTTCGACACGATACCACAATTCATCAAGACTGTGACTGGCGTATTGCGACGAACCAATTGCTCTGCCACCATTCACTAGACGTTTTCAGTTGCTGAGAGGTGTAGGGAATGTGCTGGCCAGGGCAGCAGTGTAACATTTTCTGTATCCAGAAACGCCCGTACAGAACCTGCAATATGTGGTGGTGCATTATCCTGCTGAAATGTAGGGTTTCGCAGAGATCGAACTGAGATCATCAGCCCCATAGAATGTAGAACTACTTAAACCTACCTAACCTAAGGACCACCCACACACACACACACAACACACACAACACACACAACACACACAACACACACAACACACACAACACACACAACACACACAACACACACAACACACACAACACACACAACACACACAACACACACAACACACACAACACACACAACACACACATTTCCGAGGCAGGATTCGAACCTGCGACCGTAGCGGTCGCGTCGTTCCAGACTGTAGCGCTTAGAATTGTCCGGCCACCCCGGCCGGCACAGGGATCGAACGAAGGGTGGACCCACGGGTCGTAACACATCTGAAATGCAACGTCCACTGTTCAAAGATCCTTCAATGCGAACAAGAGGTGACCGAGACGTGTAACCAATGGCACCCCATACCATCACGCCGGGTGATACGCTTCCAATGTGCGTTCACCGCGATGTCGCCAAACACGGATGCGACCATCATGATGATGTAAACAGAACCTGGATTTTTCCGAAAAAATGACGTTTTGCCATTCGTGCACCCAGGTTCGTCATTGAGTACACCATCGCAGGCGCTCCTGTCTGTGATGCAGCGTCAAGGGTAACCTCAGCCATGGTCTCCGAGCTGATAGTCCATGCTGCTGCAAACGTCGAACTGTTCGTGCAGATGGTTGTCGTCTTGCAAATGTCCCCATCTGTTGACTCAGGGATCGAGACGTGGCTGCACGATCCGTGCAGCCATGCGGATAAGATGCCTGTCACCTCGACTGTTAGTGATGGGAGGCCGTTTGGAGCCAGCACGGCGTTCCGCATAACCCTCCTGAACCCACCGATTCCATATTCTGCTGACAGTCGTTGGATCTCGAGCAGCGCGAGCAGCAATGACGCGATACCACAAACCCCAATAGCGATAGACTACAATCCGACCTTTATCAAACTCGGAAACGTGATGGTGCGCATTTCTCCTCCTTACACGCGGCATCACAACAACCTTGCACCAGGCAACGCCGGTCAAGTGCTATTTGTGTATGAGAAATCGGTTGGAAACTTTCCTCATGTCAGCACGTTGTAGGTGTCGCCACCGGCGCCAACGTGGTGTGCATTCTCTGAAAAGCTGATTATTTGCATATCACAGCATCTTCTATCTGTCGGTTAAATTTCCCGTCTGTAGCCCGTCATTTTCGTGGTGTAGCAATTGTAATGGCCAGTAGTGCATGTTGTCGGACCTCCTGTCGCCCAGCGTAGTGCAGTAACTCCAATTGGCAAGGGCTCTACGTCGCTGGAAGTCGCCTGCGCGACTACTACGCCATTCTGCTTATATAACTGCGGAAGTGTTGCCGGTGCAGGATTCTGTGCAACAATGCTCGACGCGATTCACGTCTGGCAATCTGGGTGGCCAGCATATTCGCTCGAATCGTCCAGAATGTTCTTCAAACCAATCGCAAGCAACTATGGCTTAGTGGCATGGCGCACCGTCAACCATAAAAATTCTACCTTTGGTCGTGAACATAACGTTCATGAATGGTTACGAATGGTCTCCAAGAAGCCGAAAATAACTCCCGGGCAATGGTCGGTTCAGTTGGACCAGAGGAACCTGTCCGTTCCACAACCCACACCACCACCACCAGCATACCCAGTGCCTTATTGACAACTGGGGTCTGTGGTTTCGTGTAGATTCCGCAACATCTCGAACCCTACCATAAACACTTACCAATCAAATTGGGGAACATCTGACCAGGACAGGGTTTTACAGTAGTCTAGGGTCCAATCGATACGGTTACGAGACCAGGAGAGGCTACAATCGACGTCATGCTCTTAGCAAAGGCACTCGCGTAGGTCACGTCGTCTGCTTCCATAGCACACTAACGCCAAATTTCGCCGCTCTGTCCTGTCGTACGACCCACGTCGGTTTCTGCGGTTATTGCATGTAGTGTTGTTTGACTGTTAGCACTGACAACTCTATGCAAACGCCGCTGCTCTCCGTTCTTAACTTAGGGCCGTCGGCCACTATGTTGTCGCGTGATGAGAGAGAACGCCAGGAATTTGATATTCTCGGCACACACTGACACTATGGATATCGGAATACTAAATTCCCTAATGATTTTTCGAAATGTTACGGCCCAGACGTCTACTAGTTCGAACTACCATTCCCGTCGTGGGGCCGTAATCACAACAGAAATCTTTTCACATTAATCACCTGATCACGTAACTATTCCAGTAGCCTGTGTGCACACCGTTGGCATCAATAACAGCTTATAGACGTCTTGGCATTGAGTTAACGAGGTTGCTAGTGATATTTGGTAGGATCTTCGACCATTCCTCTGCCACCGCCGTCTGAAACTCCCGCTTCCCTGTACACCGATGTTTACGAACTTTGTATCCATGTATGGTCAAAATACTCTATCGGGTTAAGATTGGATTCCAGATGCAGTGAAAGTCCAGGCATTATGTAATAACCACTACCGAGTTCTCTGAGCCTTATATCTAGTGTTACTGTCCTGTTGAAAGTACGTCATCAAGACCCAGTTTCTGTGCGCTGCTACGTCAATTGCCTCGCAACACACTGATATGTTTATGATAATCCAAGGCACCTGCAATAGTGGCCAAGTCACCAACACTAGAAGCTGCCATACTTCCTACCTGAAGTTTTACTGTAGGTAGGGCTTATTGTGACTGGAGCTCTGTATTTGGTTTGCGCCACACTTTCCGCCAGATACAAGTAAGTTGAACTTTGATTCGACAGGAAATAACAGTTTCCCAAAATTCAGTCGGTTTACTGACAATCTTTGGTTAACTGCAAGCGTTTTTCTTAGGTTAATTTCCAAAATCAATGGCTTCTTTCTGGAAGATTTGCTAAGAGTTTCAGCTGGGTTCAAAACATTTCCAACAGTTTGAGCACTGAAGAGTTTGTTGAACGTTGAGTGGATATCCGATACAAACGAACTTGCACTTTTAAAGTTCTTTTTTGTGCAAGACGAACCATCCTCCGACGCTCCCTGTATAAAAGAATTCTTGGACCTACGGGTCTGCATTTATTGGCTGTTCCACCAGTCTCTAGAAACTTCTTGATTCATAATAACTGCCCGCACTGTTTATAAATAACAGGAAGTCCTTTGCCAATGTTAGGGTAGCTTTTACTCTGCGAATGCTATAAAACCGCCTTGTTGTGGAACGACACGGAGTGTTTTCCTTTCGGACTACTCCTGACAACTGAATGCCCCTTACACTGGCCGTCAGCAGGCGACGGAACTTCTGGCAACTCCGACTGCACACAGTAACAAACTTCGTATGGTGTTCCAATGCTTCTTCGAGCAGAAGAAAACCCTCATTTAACTGATTACTTATGTCCGAAGGAACAGACACCACGTAAAGTAACAGATTCGCTTCGATGGATAATGAACACACCACCTTCAGACCTTCAGCTCGGATGACATGAATGGGGGTCTGCGGATAGAAGACGGTAGGTTGAAATGTGGGTCGAGTCGGTGGAGTGCAGAGACGATTTTAATACACAAATTATTCCCTTTATTGAGTCGGAGTTAACGGTACACATGTAATATTCCTTATTTTCACACATTTTGGATTACATGCGAGAAGGTGTCTGTGCCAATACTTTTTGGTGCCACTGTGGCTGTTGTGGAGACACACATGACTGGTTGCCGTCAGTCATATTGTCACAGTCATTCCTCCCCATTTTGTTTATGCTTCTCGCCGACTGCTATATCAAAGCGTTCCGTAGGAATGCCTCCGCTAAGGTGATTCAGGTAGTGAAATTGCTATCAAAACGCCGACTGCTGATTCAACTAGTCCAGATGCGCTCAAAATCTCCCGCACAAGCAGAGGGTCTGCAACATCCACCAGGAGCGCTGAGCAATCATCTCCGCGACTGCCCAGCCAGCACTTGCGACGGGGGACCCCCGAGCTGGAAATTACACGAGCGGCCGCTGGGCGCCCGCGGCGCTAGTGCAGCCGCAGTCTCATTACCCGCAGACATCAAACGGCGGCCGGCAGCCGGCGCCCCTCTAATGCAGTTTGTTGTGTTGGCACACATCGCAGCCGCTACACTCCCTACAGCTGGCACGCAGCAAGCTCGCCCCAACTAGAACACGACCTTAACATCTGCTATCATTCACGGAGCGCTACTGCCTCACTGCGGTGCATGTACGTAACGGCGTTACATCTTACTTTCATCTAGGGTAGACTTAGCAGACGGTAAAAATTGTCCAGGTGCGAGGACAATCCAAGCACTCAGGGTTCCCTACAAAATTATGTTATAGACAGTTCATCCATTCCGGGAATCCACAATCTCTACCAGTTTTGCCTATTACCGACAATGATGCTTTCGGTCCCTGGCATTCCAAGACTTTCGAGACTCTTTCAATTTCTATGACACAAATTTGACAGTCAGGCAGGAGTGAGGCGACCATTATAACAACAACCCGAAGTTCTCCATTCGGGGTCACTGGTTCCCAACGGTAAAAGTCAAACATCAGGCAAGGAATCGACTTATTTGTTTGTATGACGCAGACTAATCTGCGAATGTTAGTCAGGATACAACTTGAAACGCCGCGTCACTGCTATGTGCAGGAATCGCTCCATGATATTTAATGATGGAAAATTCAGAAACGTGTCATATCAGCAAGATTTTTTTCCTCAAGTTCGACGTCGGAATAGTAAGTGATAGAAAAAATAGTTTTTCGTGTGACTGGATTACAGATTAACAATTTTAAGATCTCTTTCCTTTATCTCTACTGCGAAACATTGCTTCTTGCCATATTTCATTATTCTTGGTCAACGCAAAGTACCCTGTACATTTCAGTGAGTGAGTTTGCGAGTGTTAAAATACGTGACAAAATGACCATCTTTTGACTGAATTGACTTCGAAGTTTCTCATTTTTTTTCTTTCTTCTTTTTTACGTCACTGGTACTACATGAACCGTGGGTGTTTGTCATTCCTGCTAGGTGACGCTGCTATCGCCTGGACAGCTTTATATCGATAGTATGTTAGCCGTCATTATGTTCTGGCAGGTTAGTGACGGAACGTAATATGTCAACCTCACGCAAATACAGGTGCAATATTACTGTAACACTATGCTGGTTTGGATATTCTGCAGATATATGTACGCCTCAAAATCAAAATGAACAATTATTATGAACGAAACTGATGATTTTTATTTAAATTTAACTACATCACTCGCGTTGAAGAACAGCTTATCCCCTGCAAATGTACTTTTTTTTAACAGCATTAGCTTTCAAATCCAAAGGAAATAACGCATAACAGCAATGTCATTAATTACACAACGCTATGTACTTTTTTAATTACACAATCATTCGTGTGATTCATTTACACTGAATTCGTGAATCACAACATGTTTTAAGACCAAAGATATCACTGGTACCAGCTACATGTTGGGAACCGCAGGCTTTGACACAATGAACAAGGACTTAATGTTATCACGGGAACGCTTAGAAAATGGAACAGGTCTACTAAAGAGACTGCCTACACTACGCTTGTCGGCCCGCTTTTGGAGTACTATCCTTACCAGATAGGATTGACAGAGTACATCGAGTAAGTCAAAGAAGGGCAGCACGTTTTCTATTATCGATGTACCCTCTGCTGGGCATTTAAGAGTGATTTGCAGAGTATCCATGTACATGTAAATATAAATGTAGAAATAGTCCCCAACCTCTAACTCACTCCACTGTACAGAGTTTCGCGCTCAGTCATTAGGCGGCTACAGTGGGACGGAGCGAAAGTTTAAAAGCTGTACCCGTACGATCAGACTGTCGTATCTGCTTACTATTAGAATCATTAACCGAATTTCCGCGTCGGATAGATTACTGGGTCTGGTATCTTGCAGGTGTGGTTTTTCTTCCTCCTCAAAATGTCAGTTCAAGTTGGAAATTTTTCCCTGTGGGAAACTGTGGCGTTTCTGCTTCGTTTTTCTCCCAGCTCTAATTATGCTGGAAAAATCGCACATGTGGCCGTTTTCTAAGCTGAAAGTATTAGGCTTCTAAACCCATCTTTTTTTAAGTACAGCCTTGCTGCTTCCACCGTGTTTAATAATTGGGCATGACAGATGTTAAATATTTTATTATGGAGAATAAAGACTATTCTCTTATCACGTAGTATCAGCTCAGCTGCTTGTTTTTCCTCTTGTCTACTTGTTACCGATAACGTCTTAGCCTCAAAGACGACAGCAAGCAAATAGTAACTTCCGACTACATTAATACAAAATGAAGACAAATTATAAAAAGGCTTAAATCGTATGTTGAAGCCTCACCGCCTTATACTAATGGGGCGAGCTGTAAGTGCGTTGAACGAAATTCGCCATGCTCAATTTTAGAGCTAGTTTCTGAATCACCTACGTGAAATCTACTCATAAGCGAGGAAATCGTGAGAGAGGACGTAGTTTTATTAGTTTTATATGCACTACTATTGGTACTACGCAGTCCTCTTAGATGGACTAATGCCATGGAGCTAAATTTAGAGTCCCGACCTGATTAAAAGGGCACTGTTTCGTATCGCACGTACAAAAATTGGGTGCAGTAAGTCGAAACACCAAGCCAGCCAAGTCACAGTTGAATTGTGCAACCTCGGAGCTTCACCTATATTTACGAATTCCGAAACAGCGAGCCAACGGCAGTGAGGTTTGTGCCGTATAATGCTGTATGCAACCACTGTGACGTAGCTTAATTATCAAATTCATTTCCCGAAATTAATGAAGCAGTTGTTCTGATTTGCGTACACATTATTATACACCACGCGGCGCGTGGGAGAGGGGGGGAGGGAGGGGAGAGGGGGGGAGGGAGGGGGAGGGGGGAGGGAGAGGAGAGGGGGGAGGGAGGGAGGGAGGGAGGGAGGGAGGGAGGGAGGGAGGGAGGGAGGGAGGGAGGGAGGGAGGGAGAGAGAGAGAGAGTTCACTGCGCTTGCCGTCAATTTACAGTAAAGGGGCTCTCCGTGACGCCTATTATACGCACGAGACTGCTTGCTCCCCGGGCTCTGTGTGTTTCCTCGCGATAAGACTAACGCGACTACTGTAAACGTACACTTCCCGCTCAAAGAATAATCTCTCAGTTGTAACAAACTGCTTCCGCCAAAGTCATTTTACATCAAGGCAAGCTATCTCTGCGAGCAAATCAGGCAACACTCACAACGGCACTCGCCGCGCAAAATCGTAGATACGGTATCGTTAAGTAGGGGATTAAACGTCTAATTTCCCGACTGTACCGAGGTAATCTGAGTCGAAGCCATTGCCGTAACTCCAGAAATGTGAGTTAACTGCCGCAGTTAGCATTCTCCGGGAGTGATTTGCCATGGAAAATCAAAACTTGAATGCCTGGACGAGAATTTGAACGGTCTGCCCGTTTGGTCTTTATAGTAACTGCGTCACATGGTTCGGCCATCATCCCAGGCACTTTTAATGTTAGCGCAGGTATCGATTTGATTTATTTTCGTGACAAGTTTGTGATGTTCAAGACGTGGGGTTTATCAGTGCAGTGACACTACAGGGAGAGTGTAAGGTCAATACATATTTTTAACCTGGATCCTTCCAGAAAGTAGCATTAGCTCTTGCTGCCGTGTAGTAACGTCGACTTATGTGAGGTTTACCATTTATGACTTCACAGATTGATCGAGTGGCAACGTTTACACAGGATTGTGACTTCACACGGTAAACACCTTTCTAAAAAGTGAGCTATTTTTTCGACCCTGAATGCCACGTGACCTGGAACAGCTCTTCGATGAGGAATGTGGCAGGATGTAACTAGGCTGGTTTGGAGAGAAGATTGTCCCAATTTGTACGACAATATCCTGTGGCCGGTTGAAGCGGTATATCACATTGGAGGTTTCGTGAACCGTATCAATTGTCATTACTGTTCAAATGTGGATAGAAATGCAACTTCTGAGTAAGTGCAATTACGACCGAAGGTATACGTCTTGTATAGGATGACGTCAAAGTAGTGTCACTGGCCCCATACGTGCTACGCGACACATCGAATGGAGTGCTATACTTGGCGGTGCTTCAAACGTACGTTTTGGCTGTGGTTCAAGAGTGGGAAATGAAAGGCAACCGTTGTTCATGCAAGACCGAGCTTCGCTCCACAACTTACTTCCAGAGAAGAGAGTGGCTTGACGATTATATCCTTGGCAGAGGGATTGGCCACCGGGTACCGACAGAATGGTCTGCACACAACCCTGACCTAATCTCAAAGTGACTTCTTTCTTTGCGGTTGGGCTAAGAAATAAGCATGCGAACACTGAAATTCTCTGCTTTGATACTGTAAGGGGGGGGGGGGGGGGCGATCAAAAAAGTTTCCGTCCGAAGCCCGCACAGTCTACAATCGGTAGACCAATCAAACAAAACCGCCGCGAGCAGTGGAGCAGTCATGCCACCGGCGCTCCAGACCACCCGTTTGGTGGAGCACCCCGTCCCGCTGTGTACAGAAGTCCTCGTCCGGCAGGCATCGTCGACGCTTCAAAGACTAACGGTCCGAAAGCGTGATAACCGCATGTGGGCAGATCAGGACTACTGCGCGGGTCCCCCCACTTGAGCTGGCGTAACTTCTGCGTTTTTCGTTTTCCATATGGGGGGACACGCGTCCTAATTAAGTGGCAGCGCCTAATATGCATTTTTCGACAGGCACGCTGCCCCATGCACATTCTTCATTCTCCGATGGATGCATATCGGAGGTTGTCCTACGGCAGTCAAGATAAGAATAACAGCACCTTCGTCTTGTTTGGTCGCATTTGGCAATAACGTCGCCATAGTGCACGTAACCGCATTTACCGCACGCACGTCGGAAAGACACAAATACCACACCAATACCTTGTCTATATGCATGTACAAGGGTAATCCCAAAAGTAAGGTCTCCTATTTTTATGAGTACATAGACCTTTTTATTTCTACAATGGTTTACATCAGTTTATAGCTTTAACATTTAGCTATTTTTTGACAATCATTTCTGTCGATGCATTTTTGCAGACGCTGTGGCAGTTTTTGTATGCCCATATCATACCAGCTCGCCGCCTTGCTGTTCAGATAGTTATGAGCCTCTCCTTTCACCTCATCGTCGGAGCTGAATCGCTTTCCGGCCAAATTTTCGTTTAACCTAGGGAAAGGTGATAGTCACTGGGCGCAAGTCAGGACTACAGGGTGGGTGATTATGTTCCACTGAAACTGTTGCAGGAGAGCAACGGTTTGCCAAGCGATGTGTGGGCGAGCGTTGTCACGGAGAACGTGTACGCCCTTGCTTAACATTCCTCTTCGCCGGTTTTGAATTGCCCGTTTGAGTTTCTTCAGTCTCTCACAGTACCTGTCAGCGTTAATTGTGGTCCAGCGATTCAGCTTTGACGACGAGGTGAAAGAAGAGGTTCATAACTTTCTTAACAGCATGGCGGCGAGCTGGTATGACACGGGCATACAAAAACTGCCACAGCGTCTACAAAATTGCATCGACAGAAATAGTGATTATGTCGAAAAATAGCTAAATGTTCAAGCTGTCAACTGATGTAAACCATTGTAGAAATAAACAGGTCTATATTCTTATAAAAAAAAATTGGAGACTAATTTTGGGATCACCCTCGTACTTATACAGTGTGAAGCAAAATTCGCGCGGTTGTACTTCGCAGCACGATTCCTCACATACCAGCAACACAAAAATTTCTCTCGCAAAATTTCGCCCTGTGCATATCAGTGGTAGTAAATGGACATTAAAGATTAGCAATCTGGCAACACTGCAATCACATGAACTACCTCTGTCAGGGAGTGGCGCTGTGAAGTTGGTGCAGCGGTCTAATACATATATAATTTTATGCATATATACACTGAAGAGGCAAGTGAAAATTTGTACGAAGGCCGGGAATCGAACCAGAATCTCGTGCTGAACTAGGCTGGTGCGTTAGCCAGAAGCCATCTTGGCACAGCATTTCACGCAACTGCACGGTTTACCCTTCCAGATCCCAATTCTCACTGTCGCCCCAGTCTATACTTGAAGTGCGCCTTGCACATGAAACTGATTGCTGAGGCTCACTCGCTGCATCGGTCTGTATTCGCATTGCACTAGTACCGTGATTTTTTTGTGCTGTATTTTTATTAGGTAAGTATCTGGACGGAATCAGAGTACCTGATGAAAGTGCAGAAGAAACGATGGACAAGCTGCTATGAACTACGAGTCTAGTGTCCACATCTACATACATACTCCGCTAACCACCAAGCGGTGTGTGGCGGAGGGCACAATTCGAGCCGAAGTCATATTCCTCCCTCCCCCCCCCCCCCCTCTCTCTGTTGCACTCGCGGATCGCGCGAGGGAAAAACGACTGCCTGAACGCCTCAGTACGAGCTCTTATTTCCCTTATCTTTGAATGATGATCATTACGCCATTTGAAAGTTGTTGGTAATAATATATGCTCTACATCTTCGGTGAAGACTGGATTTCGGAATTTAGTGAGCAGCCCCTTCTGTTTAGCGCGTCGTCTATCTGCAAGCGTGTCCCACTTCAAGCTATGAGATTTGTAACGCTCTCGCGATGGCTAAATGTACCAGTCACGAATCTTGAGATCTTCGGACCTTCTTAATTTCCTGAATCAGATCCAACTGGTAAGGGTCCCATACAGACCAACAATACTCTAAGACTGGACGAATTAACGTATTGTAAGCTATTTTCTTGTTGAAGGACTGCATTGCTTCAGGATTCTAACAATAAACAGCAATCTAGAGTTCGCCTTACCCGTTACTTGAGTAACATGATCATTCCATTTGAGATCATTTGGAATAGCCACACCCAGATACTTGACTAATGTTACCCCTACCAAAGACTGATCATTTATTTTGTACTTATACATTAATGGGGATTTTCGCCCCTTTATACGCAGTACGTTACACTTAATAATATTGAGACCGAGCGAGGTGGCGCAGTGGTTAGCACACTGGACTCGCATTCGGGAGGACGGCGGCTCAATCCCGTCTCCAGTCATCCTGATTTAGGTTTTCCGTAATTTCCCTAAATCGTTTCAGGCAAATGCCGGGATGGTTCCTTTGAAAGGCCACGGCCGATTTCCTTCCCAATCCTTCCCTAACCCGAGCTTGCGCTCCATCTCTAATGACCTCGTTGTCGACGAGACGTTAAACACTAACCACCACCACCACCACCACCACTAATATTGAGATATAACTGCCAGTTATTACACCCTGCATTTATTTTCTGCAAATCCTCATTGATTTGTTCACAACTTTCCTGAGGACTACAGCATCATTGACAAACAGTCTAAGGCCGCTGTCAATACCATCAACCAGATCGTTTATGTAAATCGTAAGAAGTAGAGGACCTATTACTCTGTCCTGGGGCACACCTGAAGTTACTCTTGTTCCTGTTGAAGTTACTCCGTTCAGGACGACATACTGCTCCCGGACTGTTAGAAAACTTTCTATCCAACCGCATATGTCATTGCATAGACCGTAAGTGTGCACTTTTTATAACAAGCGACAGTGCGGAACAGAGCTGAAAGCAGATAAATATGGCATCAACCTGGGAGCCGGTATCTAGAGCCTGTTGTATATCATGCAAAAAGAGGGCCAGCTGTGTCTCGCATGACCGTTGTTTCCTAAAACCGTGCTGGTTTCTGCAGATGAGCTTCTCGGAGTCTAGGAAGGTCATTATGTCTGAACACAAAATATGTTCCATGATTCTACAACAAATCTATGTCAGTGAAATTGGCCGGTAATTATGTGCATCCGATTCTCTACCCTTTCTATAGATTGCTAAGAGCTGGGCCTTCTTCGAGTCCCGTGGATCTTTCCGCCGTTCCAATGATTTCTGGTAGATGACAATTCAAAGAAGATAGTACAAATTTATCGTGCGCCGAAATTTCTTAAAGAGTACGTTCCGTCTTTTTCTTTACAGTACGTACTGGGGAGTATTTCAGGTATCAAGATGTAAGTAGTGAGAGGCGCTAATTAGAAGCGAGATCGCCTTCAGGGTGGGGAAGATCTGAAAGACGATGAAAAGCACCCCGCCGCATAAGCGGCAACTGCAAGACCAGCCGAATGCGCATGAAGTTCGGAAACTCATCTCGGGAAAGCGGTCCTCTAACTCCCACCTCCAGCTGTGTGTGTGTGTGTGTGTGGAGGGGAGGGGCGCAGCGCATGCACAGTATCTGCGCCTCCAAGTTTGTGGCGCGGCAGTGACGGCTGGGGGACTGGCGAGGCGCCAGGCGCGCGAAATATTGCTCTCATTAACATGTTCGGCACCAGTCCCTGCCGTCCAATTAGCGAACGGAAATCTGGTTAACACCGTAAAGCATGCGCCGGCGTCTCCTTTAAATGAGCCAATTATCATGCAGTCTGGAGCTAACACAGTGTCGCCTCGCTGCCTGACCTCGTCCGTCTGTGTCCAGGCGCCGAAGCAGTTTCTGGTTTATTTGACGTGTACCCCCTGGGATATGCTTATTAAGGAACTAGTTCAAACACTTAACTAGTCCGCTATTTTCATTTCCGGATAGCGAAACGAAAGCAACAAATACATCTCGCCCCAGTTAAATGTCACTACCGTGTCTCTAAGATGTCGCTCTTGTTATAGCTCAGCCAAGCACAGTTGCTGCCTTGCGATGAGAGAGGTTACTTTTCTGCGCGGGAGAGGGAGAGCACCACTTTATATTACAAATGGTTCAAATGGCTCTGAGCACTATGGGTTTTAATATCTATGGTCATCAGTCCCCTAGAACTTAGAGCTACTTAAACCTAACTAACCTAAGGACAGCACGCAACACCCAGTCATCACTAGGCAGATTCCCGCCGGGAATCGAACCCGGGAACACGGGCGCTGGAAGCGAGAACGCTACCGCACGACCACGAGCTGCGGACCTTTATATTACAGTGACGACTTCAACAGAGGGTTGAAACATGTGACTTATGTGACTAGGTAACGGCGGCGTAAAAAAATACTGCCCTTTCTGTCTGTAAACTCAGACTAGGAGAGCGGCAGCTGCTGCAAAATTTGGGACCCTTACGTTCGATATAAATCTATACTAGGTCTAATTGAAATAAAGACCTCTAGAAAGAAAAGATTTTTTAATTACTTTTGACTTCACAACGAATCATTCTCTTAAAATATCCAGATCTTTAATAGTTTTGTTCTTTTAGTTAGAGGTTCATATGTTCGTCGCATTTATTAGTCAGAATCCCATAGATACGACTACAGAGGCAAGACACAATCCAGAACCTCAATTAAAATCTAAATGCCTTTACTCGGAAATCCGCAAAGATACTATACTTATATCTCTCTCCTCTTATATTCAATCCTTACATCCAGGAAGCTATAGACCAATTTAGAGAAACTACTGACGTGGGGATCAAAATTAATGGGCAGAAGATAGACATTCTACGTTATGCAGATGATATTGCTACAGCGACGGAGACAAAAGATGATGTTGAGGAAGTCCTCAGAACAATGGAAAAAAATTCTATGCCATCAGTATGGAATGAGAAAAACAAGAAAAAGACTAAAGTGATGGTGTGCAGTACAGGAGCAGAATACGAACCTCTGAGAATGAGGATTGGAAGAGAGGAGCTGGAAGTGATAGAGGAATTTATTTACCTAGAAAGCAAAATCACTAGAGATGGTAGAAGCCGGAAAGAAATTGCGACCACAATACAAAAGGTCAAAATTTCATTTAATCGGAGAAGAGGGGTGCTTAGAAGAGGGGTGCTTAGAAGAGGGGTGCTTAGAAGAGGGGTGCTTAGAAGAGGGGTGCTTAGAAGAGGGGTGCTTAGAAGAGGGGTGCTTAGAAGAGGGGTGCTTAGAAGAGGGGTGCTTAGAAGAGGGGTGCTTAGAAGAGGGGTGCTTAGAAGAGGGGTGCTTAGAAGAGGGGTGCTTAGAAGAGGGGTGCTTAGAAGAGGGGTGCTTAGAAGAGGGGTGCTTAGAAGAGGGGTGCTTAGAAGAGGGGTGCTTAGAAGAGGGGTGCTTAGAAGAGGGGTGCTTAGAAGAGGGGTGCTTAGAAGAGGGGTGCTTAGAAGAGGGGTGCTTAGAAGAGGGGTGCTTAGAAGAGGGGTGCTTAGAAGAGGGGTGCTTAGAAGAGGGGTGCTTAGAAGAGGGGTGCTTAGAAGAGGGGTGCTTAGAAGAGGGGTGCTTAGAAGAGGGGTGCTTAGAAGAGGGGTGCTTAGAAGAGGGGTGCTTAGAAGAGGGGTGCTTAGAAGAGGGGTGCTTAGAAGAGGGGTGCTTAGAAGAGGGGTGCTTAGAAGAGGGGTGCTTAGAAGAGGGGTGCTTAGAAGAGGGGTGCTTAGAAGAGGGGTGCTTAGAAGAGGGGTGCTTAGAAGAGGGGTGCTTAGAAGAGGGGTGCTTAGAAGAGGGGTGCTTAGAAGAGGGGTGCTTAGAAGAGGGGTGCTTAGAAGAGGGGTGCTTAGAAGAGGGGTGCTTAGAAGAGGGGTGCTTAGAAGAGGGGTGCTTAGAAGAGGGGTGCTTAGAAGAGGGGTGCTTAGAAGAGGGGTGCTTAGAAGAGGGGTGCTTAGAAGAGGGGTGCTTAGAAGAGGGGTGCTTAGAAGAGGGGTGCTTAGAAGAGGGGTGCTTAGAAGAGGGGTGCTTAGAAGAGGGGTGCTTAGAAGAGGGGTGCTTAGAAGAGGGGTGCTTAGAAGAGGGGTGCTTAGAAGAGGGGTGCTTAGAAGAGGGGTGCTTAGAAGAGAGGTGCTTAGAAGAGAGGTGCTTAGAAGAGAGGTGCTTAGAAGAGAGGTGCTTAGAAGAGAGGTGCTTAGAAGAGAGGTGCTTAGAAGAGAGGTGCTTAGAAGAGTACAGAAAACCCGATCACTGTGGAGGCACATCCAAACAAGAAGAGAAACTTGTAGGGCATATCCTACGACACAACAGCATCACTGGAACAATAGCAGAAGGAGCTACTGAGGGAAGGAATCGGCGGGCGCGACCAAGGATATCATACATGCAACAAATCATGAATGACGTTGAATGTAAGACATACGGAAATGAAGAGGAAGCCAGACAGAAGAGAGGAATGGCGCTCTGCTGCAAACCAACTTCAGGGTTGAACACTAAAAAAAGAACAATGTGCGTATGTCTGTGTAATTTATATCAAATTATTGCTTCACTGTACTACAAAGACACTGAAAAGCTTGTAAGGGTATTGAAGGGTAGGTTGTGCTAAGTAGTAATTGTTAAGAGAAAAATCCGATAGTTGCGCCGTTTCCGAGTGAATTAGCTTTGAAGTTAGCCAATCAGGCCGATAAGCGCGCTAATATAAGCACCCGCCAGAGACGTTGTGGCCTATCGTAATCTTTTTGGTTTTCTAAAACTGAACAAGAGACCGATACAAAAATTGGGCGTGGAACAGTAGTAGTGATCGAACGCGAGGCAAGCACTGAGCAGATTAGTATGCTATCATCTATGCTGCCGCTCCGCTTGAATTTGTGGCGCAACTGCCTTATTGTGTAACTCCATTGCTGTTTACAATAACTCAGAAACAGTATAACATATAGATTTTTTCTTAGCAATTATTTCTCAGCACAATCTACCCTGTCAGACAGTTTCTGACCAACCTCTACAAATCTGTATGTTTTTAGGGTTCCCAACATTGAGGTTATTACCGCCCTCACCAAAATATTCCGAGAAATAGCCGGCACCTCAGGGAAGAATGGTTTAGCCGGCCATATTCCCAACACATTATTTGTGTGTTTCACATATTTTTGAGGATTTCTTGGCAGAAGTCAAGTCTCTTGCGAGTTCTTCCGAGAAATGCTCAAATCTCTGAAATATACTAGCATATTTGAGTTGTTGTGCGTATCAAGGTGGCTGGCTGAACCACTCTTTTCCGAAACATTTTAGAAAGGACGGTAATAGCCTCGCTGATGAACAGCTTAAAAACACACAAAGATTACTACGATCCTGTAACGAAGCGATAGAACATTGAACGTGTATATCTGAGGTATTTAAATTAAAACAATAAATAAACACAGACTGCCAAGTATGGCTGACCCTGTGAGACGTCAGTGAACTTAAGGGCAGTCTATTAACACATACCATGTGCGTAAAGTAGTTTCAGATGGTATATATGATTAAGAAGGGAAAAGTTCATCTGAATAACGTAGGAAACATAATGAAACTTTATTTTGCACACCTCACAAAAGTTTCGTTTGCGACATGTAACATAAAAAAGCAGACTATTTTCGATGCAGAAAAGCATGCAGTTGTGACACATGATAACGATGAATGGGCAAAGATATCGAAATGATAACCTGCACAACAATTCAGAAGCAACATTCTACCCCAATTCCCCTACTGTATGCCATTTGACGAAGGAGAACATGAAAGACTTGTGCAAACGAAGTTATGAGAGAAAAAGGCTTTATTTATTACTGTCCCTACCTCAAGCCGTTGTCTCACACGTATTTATGTATACCAGCTAACGACGCATCGAAAGCCTACGTCAGTGAACAAGTTTGATTCTAATAGCTATTCATATCACCCGAAAGTGCTCGCGAGTCACCATGTTCCCTCGAATCTCGTCCCCTCAGAAAAGTTTCTCCGCTAATTACTTTGCGCTGGGAGAGCGTTAAAAACAGTGTCCCCGCCTCGGGAGCAAAAGCGTCGCTACTGCTCCCAAGCGGAAAGTGACTTTAGCACTGAGGTGTTTATTGCACTCTTGTGAAAGAGGCACGTCGCTGCAGGCCGTGCGCGCGTAATGAAGTGCAGTAATTAAAATTCCATGTGCACAGCTGAGAGAATGCTGCCTCTGGCTCCGGGTTATAACAGTACGCGCAGCTAATTCGTCGCGAGCCTTTGGGGGGTGCACAATCTTCATCCCATCACAAATACGACACGTGTGCACGAAGTTGTGTGGCGCAACTGCGCGAAGTCGCAGCTTCAGCGCATCAAAGAACTAGCAACAAAGCAGGCTTTCCCACTGGGGGACAATGCCCTGCATACTACTGAGTCGGCTAGCGTCCGATGTGCAAACTCGTTCCTAACTTCTTGCCGTGTTCGCTGCTCAGACACCGTAACTGGTGCATCGTACATACCAGTCTACTCATCAACAAGTAGCGTCCGCGCGAATGCCCAAATTTAAGGCAGAACACAGTTTGTCAGCTAATTTCATGCGCAGCAATGGATTATGTAATGTGCAACAAACGCAGAATCACAGCGATCTCTGTTTTTAATTGCAAACTTCTTTGAATTCCGCGCAGTGCCCTACCTCCACATAAATACCGAAATAACTATGGTGATTGACGAAATAAAGGGGTCATCGCAAGTCTGACACACAATGCTGTAAGTAACGCACAAATGAAATGTTTTTTACCGACATCGGTCACCGTATCCTGCATGCACCCTACTTTCTAACCACCACAAAAAATTAAAAAATACAAATTCAGTTAATATTCATTCACACCATACTACTTTTTAAAGACGTGAACTTCAAAATATGAGCATAAGAGTTCTTGCGAAAAGTCACATTCATACTAAGACCTAAATTTCCGACAGACAATTTTGTAGGTAGGGCAACCACAACTATAACCAGTCATGTTCGGTATTAATAACTGCTTTATCTGCATTTAGTGCCCTGACAGGCAGCGCCGAAATCTGTTTATTTTACAAAATAAAACTAAATACAGCTGAAACGGTTATTAATAGCCAAGGTGACTAAATATTATGGTAATGTTTTATAGAAAAAATTGAAATAGTTGAAAGACATAATTAGAAACAACCATTGGCAACTATCAGTACCAGACTAGATAACGATATTTTCGAAATGTGGGCACAAAGAACACCCCCCCTTCCCCCCCTAGTGTTGTGAGGGTTAAGAATTGATACTTTCTGAAGTAGCACAGCATGTGTAATTAGTCAAAGAACAGAAATTGGATTTTTTCTTATTTTAAAAGTGACGTGTGTAATTTGGATGTATGGACGAGAGGTAACTCTGATCATCGTGGCTATACAGCACCTGAGCTTCATCCACAATCTTTTATCGTGCACGCGAACGTCTTCGGAACGCTTAGAAAAGTTCCATCTGGGGTTACCCTCTCCACCACGTTGTCACGGAGCCCTGAGGCGATGTAATGTTTCCCAGCTCTTCGCAAGACGCAGCGCCTCCTCGTGATCCCATAAGCCGCTCGCCGACTGCGTCGTGTTACAGCTGGGAGCCCGTGATACACGAGCCGTGGCACGTTATGTGCTACAGCGGAGAGCAGAGTGCTGAGCGGAACACATTTTGAGTATGAGCCTTAGCGCGCGTCGTGCCCTCATTAGTGTGGTTGGGGGGGGGGGGGGGGATGGGAGGAGTGGAGGGAGATGGTGGGAGGAGTTAATGGCGCGCGCGTCTTGCGCGTGGCGGCCACGCATTAGCGCAGCGCCAGCCAGAGCCAGGGTCGAGCTCATATTTGCCTTAATTACATTATGGCCGGCACCTCCGCGCCAAAATGCACTCACGCGATGGGCGCCACGAAATCTGAAACCGGCGCGCGCGCGCGCCTACCAGCCCAGAGGTGAGCCCACTTTCGAAGAGCAACGGCACACCAAGTAATGGCGACCGCAGGTTTCGATGTAGACGTGCTCACTAGCATCCGTCCATTGTCTGCCGTTCCCGTGTTGGAATCGCTTTACTGCTGGAAATATAATCTGGCAATTAATTTCCCGTCCGCCGTCCAGATTAACCACGATTGGTATAGCTGCTTTCCCTTTCTCTCTAGATGTGTCGTTTGGCGTCTGAGAAAAATCACATTCACAAACGAAAACATCCCTTCATTCTTGATGTTAATTGTGCAGTGCAAAGTAGCCAACTTGTAATCAAATACAACACGGCAGACGAGAACCTGTCGTGGGCGAAACGTGACCATACCACCAAACTTACAGCGTATATAAGGGAATAGTGTTTATAGATGCAGATTCCAAATCAGTCACTCAGCGAAAGGCGTTAGTACTTCCACAATTTCCATACTTAAGATTGAAATGTAAATTTTATTTTCGAGTGATCAGTCTTGACTTTTCCATTTATATTTGCTCGTCATATCCGAATCTTGTCTTCCCCTACAGCTCCCTCTAGTACCCGGATTTCCTACCATCCTGTCCTTTCTCGTCAGCGATTCCCACACATTCCTCTCCTCTTAGAGTATGAGGTTCTGACCTCTCCATTCAAATGTACCAAGCCATTTATACAGAAAGCTTGTTGCATGTTATTCTGTTCTAACTGTGTATGATTATTACGCAACGCTGTGATAGAAATGGTTCGATGCCCTTCCTGTAGCCCCCCCCCCCCCCCCCCCCCCCCCCGGGGCGCGCTGTGTGCAACGAATATCTGTGAATCGTCTTAACTGAGGCGGGATGTAGATACCAGTCCGTCATTTCCTGGATAGAATGTGGAATCCGGACCCGGCGCACCTCCCAGAATCCTCCAAGTGGCGTGCTAACACGCGCTGCTATCCGGACGGTTCCTGTTGTCACTCAAATGTTTTAATTCTTTAAAAACGAATCAGACAAGAAAAATATGTAGGTGCTACGAATCGAAAGGTCCGGGGTTCGATCGTAAGCTGGTTTCAGGACTTTTATGAACGTCACATACTTCGTTCATCTTAGGCAAAAAGTTAACTTGAAAAATCGAAACGTACGGTGGTACGCAAACTTCGGAGAGTATGTCGTCCCGCGTTTAGACCATTGGGCCAAAAGAGTGAAACTTGATCAGAAGACCGTTCTCCCGTTACTCAGTGTCGGCTTGCTAGGCAGAAACGAGTCCAAGATAAACGCTTTGGCACAACCTGGGACGGAATCTGAATCTTCACTCAGTCCATGAAGCGGAGCCGACTGAATGTTTACCATCTTTTGGGAATGTCACATATTTTGCAAGGTGCCAGTATTTCGCATCTGTTTCCCTTGTATCTTTCAGCGGGCGGGGGAGTAGACTAAGGATCTACGGATTCAAACAGGGCGAACATTCGGACGACGTGACCGGTCGCTTGCCGGTAGCAGAAACTAGAGAAAGATTTCAAAAAGGCCTGTTTAACAGCGTTAAACGACCGCAAGCCAGAAAATATACAGTATTTACATTCACTCTCGTTTATGTCAATATCGGGTTTCCACATTTTACAGAACTTTTTTCCCGAGTGTGTTTAACCTTGTTTTGATGCGACTGCTGGCGTGGCCAAGAGCATTTGTTTACAAACCTGTGTGGCGCAGGAGCAGCAGAGAAACCAAGGCCCGCAACGTCCGATAGACGTAGCAAAGGTAATATTTTTCCGGGCTCTTCGAAGAAATAAATATGATTTACGATGAAATGCAGCCTTGCAGAAACGGCACAGAAGTGGTCAGTCTGCAGTAAATATTACACATTGCCACGTAGCACAGAAGCAAACTGCTCTACTAGGACTGAGCTGAACCGCTTTTGACACTCGATTTGGCTATTCTGATTCACAAATTGCTTTATTTACCTAGCCGCAGCATTGGTCGCCTTTCAGAAATCATCCTACCTTCCGTTGTGCCAAAAGAGTAACACCTACATCATACTCCGTAAGCCAACTAGTGCTGTGTGATGGAAGGTACCTTCAGTACCACTATCTGATCCATCTAACTCTTTTCCACTCGCGAATGATGTTTGGGAAGAATGATTGTCAGAAAGCCTCTGCATTGGCTCTAATGGTATTCGACCGCACGTGATAGGAGGGAAATCCAGGTTCAAGTCCCGGTCCGGCACAAATTTCCATCACCATCATCGTTCCATTATACAGCTGATGATTGTCGATATTCGCAACTGCGGCTCGTAACGGCTTTAGTCGTCGCAGTGCCAGTTCCTTCGGACGTGCATGTGTGTGTGTGAAGAAATACTGCACCTCTCTTTTAAACAACACAGGCACTGCAATACTATGTTACCACAGAGACTGACTTCACTCTACAATTCTCACTCTTCTAATAGCAAACACTGGTCGCTGTTTCAATAGCGAAAGAGAGTAAAGGGTAAGTTCTCTCTGCCTGCACCGGTAAGACCTGTAGGCAAACGGCAACAGGACAGAGGTGCGCAGTGGGCTATCCGGTCGCCGATGACAGCTCCAGTTGCAGTTCGGTGCCCGAAACACCGGTGACGGAACCGCAATTTGCGCCTCCTGTTTCCCCGTCGCTCCACAGACTGTCAACACTTCAGCACTTTTCCCGTTATTGCAACTCGTATTCTGCTTCTGGCAGCCGCCTCTCCGCGAATTTGCCGAACTGAAATTTGCACTGGAACAGGCCGCTAGAGAAATACGAAACCTGACGGTTTGACGCCGATGTCAATAACGGCCGCCGACAGCTGTTCCCACGCGAAATGCCCCGATATCCTGCCGCGTGATACTTTAATTAATCCACCGACAGATCCAGGTTTGCCGCTTTACCGCTACAGCCTGAAGATATGTTATTGAAGCTTCCCTGGAGCCTCAAGTATGATGTATAGAAGTTCACTTGACGCTGCAGGTATTTAAACGAGGAATAAATCTGGGTGATAATTGCGTTTATATTCACTGAGACGACCTGCAAAGTTGCTTCTGTAGGAATTCTTCAGCGAAATACATCAAGTCTTTGCCTTAGTCATTCAAGGACAACATTTTTAATTCCGCACTGATATTATATGTTGTTACACATCCACTGCAGCACGTCTGGGATGTCTTCTTCCTCTGTGATGTTGATCCTTCTATGCCCGGCGTGTGTAGCTCGTCACGGTGGCACACAAAATGTCTGTCAAATCAATTAAAGAAAAAAACAGCAGCTTTCAGATACGACGAACACTATGGGCGTAAGTGGATTTATCATTCACCAGTAATTCGGTTACTGAGCAAATCCAGGACTTCGTGTAATGCTACTCTAGATTACCGTTTACGTTACTGTAATCCAATGTCTGTCCTCTCTTGAAAAAAAGAAACGGCCGCAGTGATTTTCGCCTCAGGCACGAAATCTATGTTCATCATAAGAATAAACCTGATTTAAGAAAACTGAAACGTGATGGTGGTCGGCAGTCGCAGAACACGTACAAGGGTGATTTAACGAAGCTGGAAGTAGGTCTGCTTAAGTATTACGTGTATCTTGTTACTATGAAGTTATTTTAATGTATAAACAGTCACCAACGGTTTTCTCAAGCACACTGTAGCTATCCAGTTTTTATTTAAAAATCGTGTATAATCGCAGTCTCTGCATTGTTGTGTTCTGATAGCTGCGCTGCTTACACAAACTGTGAAAATGGCTAACGCTGCTTCCGCTCCCGGTGTGAAAAGCACGTGGAGCACCGTTAACAAGTGGCGAGAAATGCTTTTGTCAATAGTTTTCACTAGTTTATAGAGGGAAAAAAATCGACTTTTAAGTTCCCCGAAAACTTCATGTGTTCCTCTGAACAGGAAGTATAACTGAATCGGTGGCGTTGTAGAATCGTAATTTGCTAATGAAGTGAATCGTACGTTTACATGTTTCTACAGTCTTTTTCGTTGTATTTGTAATACAACTCTTAAATATAAAATTTATCTCATATACTGTAATTAAAACACATCTAATCATTTTTATACAAAAAATGCATATCGTCTTGCTTATAATTACATATTGCAAGCAATATTCCAGTATTCATTGCAAATATATATTTTTAATTGTCGACATTTAATACGAAGTTGTTACTAAAAAGGTTACTTAAATTAAGACGACAAATTTTTAGGATAAAAATGAAAAATCAAATGCTAAAGAAAGACTTTGTTCATTGTTATATACCACGGATGCCTTACACGAGCCGAAGTGATAGCGTCGTAAAAACATGAACACAATTTTCCAGGCGTAGCCTACACCAAACAAATGCAGCATTCTTACAGCTGCCACCGCACTTTTGCAATACGAACCCATCAGAACTGATGTGGAGCTAACTTAAGGGATTTGTCGCGAGAAATGCCAAGACACTTAAGCTACCAGGCTCACTGGAATTGATGACAAGATACTTCGTCCCGCGTCAACGCCGAACACTGACAGGATGCAGAACAGACGTCCTAAAGAAGAAGAGACAACGGCGCTTCGGAAATTCATTTGTTAATCGACACGTTATCAATATAGCACGTAACTGTTCCAGTACTGAAATGTATTTCTTGGATTCGGATATCGATATGGATGTCTCAGAGACTACCAGACGAGATATCTTCAGTGACTTCAATTTTAACTATACGATGAAATTCGTGGAATACGCTGATGAGTCACACATCGTGGGCGGAATAACTTACTCTATGTTTACGTAAGGAATTAACCACTCTTGTTTTTAATTACAACACTATGTTAGTTAAGAACGGGTGCATGTTGTACATTCCGACTTGTCCCGCAGATATCGCTGGCGTTTTGCGATTTCCGTCCTCAGGTTACATCAAGTGCTCTCGTTATCCACATGAGATCGATATCTCGGTGTTACATTACTGTTAAAATTTTGATATTGGTGCTGCTTCAGTAGGCATTAAACTTTTTCTGCGGCAATTATTTGTGAAGTTCTAGAATTATTAACAAATAACTGCTCCAGCAAAAATTCCCCGTTACAACTCGCCAAAATCAAAGGTGCAAACTTATACTGCATCGATGTCATGGGGGTATCAAGATAACCTGGAGATGGAAATCACGCCGACATAGGGTTACTGTAATAAACAATATAATCGAAAATAGCAGCATCTTTGTCTCGTATATATACAGTGTCCTTATGTGACATACTACGTTGTGGGCCGAAATGGGTCAAAAAATATATACATGGGTTAATGGGCTGGCTCACTTTTGTATCTTGCTGGTAAGTATATTTTCAGGTGATGAACAGCTTGGAAAAACGTCTACTCTTCCAGTCTACTGAAATTACGAAACCAATCTAGATCCCGAATCTATGTGATGAAGCGTATTACTTCAGAGTGATGGTGGTGATGGTTTGAGGCGTTAAGCATAGTGATCATCAGCGCCCGTACATATTCGAATCTTTCCATCTCCAGTCTCGTCACTACCCAAATGATGATGAAGACAACACCAACACTCGGCCTCCGGGTGTAGAAATTCCCCGACCCATCCGGGAATCGAACCCGGGACCCCGTGATCACAACTCTAGCCACTAGACGACGAGCTGGTGATCTTTTTATAGTGTGTCGGTAATCAATTCAGCCAACATCGAGAAGGTGGATATTATGCATGCGCAAGCTGATTTTAAACAATTACCTTAATTGTATTCAATTTAAAACAAAGTGGGACGAACATCCAGTTGAGTTAACCAATAAACTCAATCAGTAAGACTCTCAGATCTTTGTACAACATGATGTAGTGTTCTTAGGTCATGCCATAGAGACCAGAATCTTATTCGCGATTTTCTCCGCTCTTCTTCCAAAATTGCTAAGAGAGTTAGCGCATCTACTCCACGCTCGTGTATTTTCGTAAAGAAATTGTGTCATTTGTGAACCAAATTAACGGCCGCCGGAGAGCGGTAATCATGTTAAAGAGCTCGTACCGTGTGCCGACAGCGCTGTCTCTCAGTAGGTCGGATTTCCCGTTCGCGTCCACGTGAGCGTTATTTCTCCCGGCCCGTGTGAGGCCAACTTAACGGCAAGTGGCAAGTAAGCTGTGTCGCCGACTGCACAGTGGGTCGCACAGTTATTTACGTTGCTAACCTGACAAGAGGGCTGGAAAGCGGCGAGCGTCCCTTTTCCCGTGCCTATAAGCACGAGCGAAGCGAGAGCACGCAGAGCATTTTGCCGCGGTGTTTGCACTGTCTGCGACAGCGGGCTCGGGCGCTCTTTGCCTGCCTACGTCGCGCCCCGTCACGGCGCTGTGCTCGCGCCGTGTAGCGGCCAGCCGAGCGTCACGCACGCTCGCTGCCACGCCGCGCCACTGTCAAAACACGACCCACAGCTCTCTTCGGCAGCTCGCCGTATCTGCGGCCAACACGCCGCGGCCCAGCCGTTCTAGTACGCGCGGATCGTCACGGTCAGCAGTACCAACTGTACACCCATTATTATTGCCCGCCTCCATTCAGTGTGAGGCTATACGGCTAAGCTCGTTATACAGGTAGCATCAACCGATCAAGTCTTTCCGCTGCCTGACATTCAACTGTCACGTACCCATACTCAAATAAGTGGAAGCTGTCGTTTCCCGCCTGAAGTCTGAGCTACAGCTCTCCAGGATAATCTGTCCTTTGCAATTATCTTCAACCCCCCCCCCCCCCCCCAATAAATACAGCACGTAGCATCCACTCCCTTCGTCAAAGAAGTTCCACGACACTTTTTTTTCAGTCTTCTGGCCGATTTGACACGGCCCGCAACGAACACACCCTCCTGTGCCAACGCCTCAGAGTAAACTAGCGATCTACTTCCTCAGTTATTTGGTGTTTTTTTTTTTCATTTGTTTACTAACAGCTGCTCACACGGTTGCAGATGACATGATGTATGCTGAGAATAAACGCCAAAAGAAAAACAACACAAAATATGCCTCAAAGAAACACGCCATAATGTACAATAAATAAGGTAGTATAAAAGTATGCACAGAAAACTGTATTTCAAGAACTCAACAGCAAAAATGTAATAATGTGTTACTGTATGTATATGCTACTTTCTGCACGTTTTAGATTTAACGAATCCACTGATGGTGATATTTGTCGCCGAAACTAGTTAAGGGTATAAATAAATAAACCAAATAAAGTGTTTTGCATCAAGGCGGTCACTCAGTCCCCGTATTGTTGTTGGATGCATCCAAACCTCAGTTTCCCCTCTACAGTTCGTACCCTCTGTAGCTCCCTCTAGTTATTACTGAACTTATTCCCTAATGTCTTAACCGATGACCTATCATTCCGTGCCGCCTTCTAGTCAGTGTTTTCCCATATACTTGTTTCTTCGCCGATTCCGCAGAAAAACTCCTCATTCCTTACCGTATCACTCCACTTAATTTTCAACATTCTTCATCAGCACCACAAACCTAATGCTCTGAATCTCTTCTGTTCCGGTTTTCCCGAAGTCCCGTCTTTCATTATCATACGATGCTGTACTCCAAACTTACATTCTCAGAAATTTCTTTCTCAAATTACAGCATGTGTTTGGTATCAGTAGACTTCTCTTAGCCCGGAATGCTCTTTTTGCCAGTGCTAGTCTGCTTTTGATGTCCTCTTTGCTCCGTCCATCATTGGTTATTTTGCTACCTAGATAGCAGAATTCTCTAACTTCATCTACTTCGTGAACAGCAATCCTAATGTTAAGTTTCTCTCTGTTCTCACTTGTGCTACGTCTCATTACTTTCGTCTTTATTTGATTTACTCTCAATCCATTTTCTGTACTCATTAGAATGTTCATTCCTTTCAACATATCCTGTCATCTTACTTCACATTCACTACCTATCTTATCACCGATATACTTTCCACCTCAAATCGTAATACCACTCTTTTGGACCTTGGCTTTATTTCCATCATTGCCTTTTCAATGTACAGACTGAATAGTAGGGGCGAAAGACAACATCCTTGTCTTACACACTGAGCACTTCGTTCTTGGTCTTCCACTCTTATGGTTCGCTCTTAGTTCTTGTACGTATTGTATAGTATCCATCTTTCCCTATAGCTTGCTCGGATTTTTCTGAAAATTTCGAACATCTTGCACCGTTTTACATCGTTTAACCCTTTTTCCAGGTCGACAAATCCCGTGAACGTATCTTATTTTTCTTCAGTCTTGCTTCGATCATCAACCGCAATGTCAAGAACTGCATCTCTGTTGCCTTTACCTATCAATGCCTAACCAATCGCCATCTCAATTTTCTTTTCCATTCTTCTGTATATTACACTTGTCAGCAACCTGGTGCTTGACTTGTTAAGCTGATTGTGCGGTAATTTTCGCACTTGTCAACTCTTCCAGCCTTCGGAATTCCGTGAATGATGTTTCCCGAATGTCTGACGGTATAACGCCAGTCTCATACACTCTACATGTCAATTCGAATTATGTTACTGTTCTCCCCAAAGTTGTTAGTAATTCCGGCGGAATGTTATCTTTCCCTTGTGCCGTAAGTATTATTGTTACAAATTTGAACAATCCTTTGCGCCTCAGAATGCACACTATCGATCCACATCTTCCTTCTAGTAACGTTGTACCCTTAAGCTCCGCATCTCCATCTATACTCCGCAAGCCTCCTTACCGTGCGTGGATGAGGGTACTTCTGGCGACAAGTTGTGTGTTTATCCCTTCCAGTGTTTTCTATTTATTAAATATCGTGCGTGTTTCTCTTTAGAGGTGTAAGCTCGCATTTTTAAGTGTAAATTCGGGCAGTCTGTAGCAAAGTCTTCATTTCTTTTGAACAGCGAGCTACGAAGCTTGTTGACGCCGCAACGTCCATTGGTGACACATCAGGAGGGTAACAATTTGGAAATCTAGGATTTGTATGCTTTTACGGTTTACTTTTTCAGTCTTGGTAGTATGTGTGCGTGCCGCGTGCAGAGGCGGGATGAGATGGCCGCAGTTCACTATCAGCTGAACGCACATAATCTGGCGCGTCGAAGCGGACACCTCAGGTGTCGTTTGCTTCGCCCGCGGTTCTGCTACAGAGGCACCTCGTTGTATTCTCGACGCGGTGATCCGCCCTCACAATAGAGTAAGTGACGGGTGGCAGATGATCTGCGTCGCTCGAGGCGGAAGAGACTCATCGTGAAGTCTCACCCATTCACCCAGTGAGAGGACAGGTGGCCGCTCTTTCAGCAGGGCCCGAGCAGGTGCACGGGTTTCCTAGTTATGAGGTACTGCAACGTTAGGCGCGGTATGGAGCTCCTTAGAAACATGGCGTTCAGGATCATCAAGAAAGCCGATGTGCAGTCAATACCTCACCCGAGATGTAGAGATTATCGAACGTGCAGCGCGCAGTAGGCTGCAAGTGGTGGCTCACCTCGCCACCAACGACGCCCGTCGCGTGGATTCTGAGGCCATCCTCAGTTCATACAGGCGGCTGGCGGAAGTTATTAAGGCTGTGCCCTCTCTCGTGCGGCTGCGGACAGAGCTCGCAAATTGCAGTTTTGTCCCCAGAGTTGGTGGTGGTCCTTTGGTTTGGAGCAGAGTTAAAGGTCTCAAACAAAAGATTCGTCGACTCTGCGACGATCTTGGGTGAAACTGCTTTATCGGTTGGGGATTTGTAGGGCTCCCCTTGGAGGGTCTGGTGTGCACGAAACAGAGGAAACATACTAGAGTATTTGTGGAGTGCACATTAGGTTTTTGCAGGCTACGTGGTAGTTTTTAGGTACTCGAACACTCGCCAGTCGACACGCAGTATAAAGACACTTTGACTGTCAAACTCTTACCAGTAAATTGTCGAAATATTCTTAACAAAATTCCCGTATTCACTGCCCTCCATGAAAGTTGTCGAGCTCAAATTATTCTTGGGAGCGAGAGCTGGCTGAAACCCGAAATGGAAAGCTCTGAGTCATTCAGCCAGTCATGAACAGTATATAGGAAAGGCGGATTAGATACCACAAAAGGCTGTGTTCACTGCAGTAGCCAAAAATGTGTCTAGAGGTCCAATTTTATTGTAACAGTGAAGTTATCTGGTCACGTATAAAAAGTCTAGGTGAAACCAAATTAATTATTGGGTGTTTTGCCGGCCACCCGATTCTGCCGTGACAGTTCTAGTCATTCAAAGAAAGATGGTCGGTAGCGCGTAAATACATCATGCATCGCTAGTTGGAAGGGAATTCAACCTACTGAGTAACCTACCTACCACGATTCTTCACTTTTTCTCTGTTCCATTCATGAACGGTGCGTAGAAGAGTAACTGTCGATTGTGAACTTCCGTATTAGCCCTCATTTTTAGGATAATCATTTAGCTAGACGTACGCGCGAGGAAGTAATGTTTTGCCCGGTTCTTTCTCTGGAACGTACTCTCTTGAAATTTGAACAGTAAACCTCTCCGTGGTGCACAGAAGATAGCTGAAGACTAGGATTCGTGTTTCGAGTAACGGTCCGACGGTTTGAATCTATCATTAGAACCACAGCAGTAGATCAGTTGCGCGAGGATTAAAATGGCCCCGAGAATGAATAAACCATGATGGTTTACATATTCATTCATGAAGGAAAAGCATGCGAAGTGTAATCGATCACTATCTCGATTGTTTGGAATGATCACACAGATTGTACAGTATACTACCATTTTACCCCAGTTTTTTCGAATGGCGATTAGAATGTTAGCAAGTAACGATGAACCACTGGGAACACAAATGAAGGCTAGCAATTTTTGTCTGTCCTTTTCACCTTCGCCACAACCGTACCTAGCACGCAGCTACCTTCAACGAAGAACGCGCTCCCTTGCGCTAGGCTGCAGGCAGCTGAACTGCAGTGGGGCACGTTTTATCGTGCGAAGCGTCCAGAAGTAGCTGACCGCTACCTACGTGACTCGGTTGATATTCTAGTTTGACGTATGACTCATCTGCCTCGCGAAGTTTGACGTCGTCAGCCGGGCGGGTGTCCGTGACTTACCACGCAAGGGTGCGTCGCCTGCATTACGTGGCGCACAGCAAACAGCATTCGTCACGTTCTGGCGCGACTCATTCATTAATGGATTTGTCATCGTGTTAAAACTATACCAATACAAAATAGTTTACGTGCACAAAAGTAAGTATCAAATCGGAAACATTTATACGTATGTTATCGCGATGTCGATGGAGCAAAAGAAGTAAGAAGCAAGTAACTGAAAATCTATCATCCTGAATATTTTCTTTATTTGGGCACCTATCTACAGGGTGTTTTCGGAAGTGCGTGCAAAAATTAGGAGGGCGTAGAGGATAATCCCCCGAACAATTTGAGGCAAGGAACCTGAGGTCGGGAAAGCCAGCTTAAGGCGACAATTGGAATACAATCACGTTACTGTACACTTTTTTTATTTGCATTAGTTAACTGCTAATACCATCATTGACACAATGAACATACATATTGCACTGCGTCTTACAAAATGCTCCCAATGGGGCACAAAAATGCGAATATGCTCCAGTTTATTTAAAAGAAAGTGAGACATCAGCTGCCTCCTCCTACCTTCCTCAGCATCTTTAAAAAAGATTCCAAAAATTTCGGAATGCGAACATATTCACAATTACTTTTAACTTGCAACTCACCTCAAACTCCTACGAACTACTCCAACTGTGACTCACACACCCACTTGTCCACCGCTTTAAGCTTATCACATCCACCAACTGCCAGCTTCCCTTTCTCAATCACTCATTCAGGACGAGCTTTTCACTCTTTTTGCCTCTGTCATACCCTCCTGTGTTACAGCCATTGCCTCCTCCGTTATCTCCTGCTACTACACTCTCGCTGTCTCTATCTTGCTCTCCCTTACTGTTATCACATTCATTCCTTCCCACTGTCGCTTTCTCTTCTCACTGTAACTATGTCTCTCTTCCTAGTTATCATCGTCATATAAACTGTCTCTTATCACTGGCTCTCAGCCACTTCCACTTTCTCTTATTCCTCTTCGTCCCCCATCCCCGTAGCACTACCTTGTTCAGTATTTACCTAGCATTGTCAATTATGTTCCACTGGTACTGTGTCCCTCTCTCTTTCACACAACCACTGTTTCCTTCGCTCTTTCTGTTAACCATTGTCTACTATCTTCTAGCATTTATTACTTTTAGGTCTCTTCGCCACTGCTACCGTGTTCTCTCTGAACACAAAAAACGCGATCATGTCGAATATGCCAAAAATTCTGGGAAAATTTTAAGGGTGCCGAGGAAGATAGGATGAGGCAGCTGGTAAACCACTTTTCAGTCTTAGTCCATTAAATAAACAGGAACATATTCACATTTTTTTTTGCTCCGGTAAGAGCGCTTTTGCATTAGTTCCCTCGTCCTGCTGCGGCAGAACATATTACTTATACGAAAGGAAATGGATTGGCCAGTTAAAGTTAGATAGTTTACTTACGTGAAACTAAAATAACGAAAAACTAATTTTTCATCTCAGGCCGGATTTTGCGCGTACAAAAAGTTTGCATGTGCTTCAGTTCTACTACGTTATGGTGTTCCCAGATGATAATGCGTCACTTTATCAACTGCTATTTTACCTCACACCGGATTTTACGTCCGTATTTTTTCAGTACAAGTTGGGTAACTTTGAACCTCTGATTCTTGGAGACAGATATCAAGATCATTTTTGTTAGAAATCGGGATTTTACGAATATATCGTAGAAATTTCAGCCATTTGATGAGCGTAACCATCTTTGAATCCTCGGCTAGTTTTTGATCAGCTGGTGAATATAGTATAAAACAATACTTTACTGGGTTTTCCCGAGGAACCGTCCATGAATTACTGGTGCCTCCAGAAGTTCTATCAAGCCCACCGCAGACTACATCAAATGGAAAAAAAAAGAGAGAAAAGAAAAACCAACAGATTTATTCCAGAAGAAAGAGTGCAACCTTCATACTTTGACCCCATACTGTAGGATAGTGACACTAGGACGATTATTCTGTCCCTAGCCCAAGGGTTATCCAAAACACTATTTCACTGAGGTACGTGCACCGGAAAATTCAGTTTTTATTCGCGACGTTTTGGTACATATTAAGTACGTTTGCTGACGCATTCGTGCCGCTTGTGGTAATGATGGGAAGTGGGAAAACGGGGGGCGGAGGGGAGAGGGGCGGTCGGTAATATCGGAGATGTTGACGTATGTATGAATGCAGAAAGCAGGGTCCAATGGATGTGGACTGCTGTAGTTAGACATGAAGAGGAGTGAGTAACGTGGAAAGCTGAATGAAACCAGTTCGGACTGAACTGCGCAGCACAAAATGTACACACGGCGGTTGCTTCCGCGCCGCTATACTGTTGGCTCACCGCGCCGCCAGCTCACTGCGGTGCAGCTATGCAGAAGTTGCAGCTCTGGAGGCCGCGTGGGTAGAGCTGGCTGCGCGCCGCCGCAATCTCGGCATTCCAGGCGAGCGGCCGCGGCGACTGAAGGAAGACGGGCTGCGTTGTCTGCGCATGTGACGAGCGCCGTAACCGGCGGCTCGCAGCCCAACCCGCACGTGATAACGGCTCTTACCGCGTCGTGCCGCTACTCCCCGAGCAGCGCACCACTCCAGCCGTGCTCCCGTTACCTGACAAGAGGGCCTCTCCACAACACACCCAGAGTTCGGTTTTCTGGGTACAACGACAGCCGAGATTATACTCGAGATGGCTGGCGGACGCCAACTCAAAGCACTTAAAAACGTTACCAGGCTACTTAATGGCTAGCTTCTTGGCTTAAAATGAAAGTGTCATGGCCCGTTGACAGAAGATTTCAAAGAAGATTATGTAAGTGGGAGTCGTTGGCTAAGTAGGTCTCAGATTACAAATCCATAGTTGCAGGTTTCAACTGTGAGTTGGACCATACTTTTTTTTTCATTTCCTCGACTTCCGAAATCATATGAAAAAGCACGAAGTTGCAGTTGTGTCCACGATGAACCGTTTATAGAATAACCTTGCCCCCTCTCCCTCTAAATGGCAGACTACATCAGCTCAACGGTCGGTGGAAGGCGAGGCCATACCAGCTGTTACTGTACTGAACCGAACAGCTTTGCCTTTACGGACGACGAAATTCGAGACAGAGCACAAGCCACGATGGTCTAAGGACGGGAAGGAAATTGGCCGCGTCTTTTTCGCAGGAACCATCCGTGCATTCGCACTGAGCAGTTTAGGATAACCACGGAGAACTTAATTTCTGGGGGCTGGACGCTGATTTCAACCAACGAACTGCCGAATTCAAATGCCGTATTACATCGCCACTTCGCGGTAAGGTCATTTTAAAATAGAAGTAATTATTTACTCATCTCCGCGACTGAGCGAACTGATACGGTCGACAAGTGCAAGTGACAAGTTGGGCTTCCGTAGGTAACGCTCTAAAAATCACTGCAGATTTTTTTCAAAGTATCAGGCGAATGTCTTAAGAGTGTTTGTTATTTCAAATATTGAAAATTTCGTTACAATTGCCCGGGATGAAGCCGCATATGAGACCTACCACTCTGGTAGTCTTCGAATTGGGTCGATGTCTCACCTGTTGCTTTACAGGCGGCATGCTCTAATGTAACTTTGGAGGCTGGATACATTCTCTTCTTCAGTAGTAGAGCAGTAATGAAGGAATGACAAGCGTAACGTTCGTGATCGCAAGTTGCCAGCCGATGTCCCGGGTGAGTGAATACAAAATCTCCCTGCAGTTTTTATGGGTGTGTGGTCATGTAGTACTACTGTTCTGCAAATAAAGAAATTGTCGTCTGTGGGCACCTTTATTCAATTCGGAAGCACCAGGCGTTACATAGTAAGGGGCATAGTTAGGTTTCACTCTTCTCGGCCATGTTTCGCGTGGTCTTCAATGTGGAATTTTCTTAGGAAGAGATATGATTGAAATATTCTTGAAAATTTTAGTAAGAATGCACCGAATAGACATCATCCTTGACGGAATGAAAAACTCGCGTATATTCACAACAGAGGGTTTAAAAACAAACCCGAAAGTTGAGTCTCGCTCTTAAAATGCCACTGTAATGCTTCGACAAACTGGTCGCTTTGTGGACCGCTCGGTGTTTGAAGTATAATCTAAGATCTATTGTTTGTAAAGTCTAAAGTCTACCTGGCGAAAGGCGTTGAAAGTGTAGCTGAAGGCCAAGATAGAGAGCGCGCCTACGTCCGCCTAGCAACGCTAACGGTTACTGTTAGTGCAACGTATGCCGGCTTTACCACCTATCTACACGAAGGTTAACGGCTGACCTTTTCTAGCGGCTCTCCTGCAGACTTTCTCAACCCCCCACTGCCTTCAGGCAACACAAAATCTAAGGTGATCTGACCCTTCATGAAGAAACACTCGTTTGAACTCTTAATGCAAGGAGGCAACAACGAAAACCAATACGGCGTTAAGTACCCACCCATTCGACGTACTCATTACCACAATAAATATCCTCTGTAGAAAACTGAATGCGTCTTTCTGTATACGCTGGGCTCGAGGGACGCGCCTGTCGCATCGACCCCTCTAACTTCACAACATGGCATGTACTGACGATTCGATCGGAAAATCACTGGAAGAAAGTTGCGTCCCGGTTCGAGACCAGGTCCGGGCCACATTTTTCTTCTCACATATGACTGTACGCCACAGACAGACAGACAGACAGACAGACAGACCTTTCCTTGTGCCAAATAACCAAAATTCGAACCATTAACTGCTGACTCCAGAACTACTAACTTATCGAGATTTAGTGTACGATATCACTGCAGACTAGGATGAACTGTTACAAAATATGACTATTTAACGGCAAAAACAGAGTAAATGAAGAAAAACCTCCTTTATTCATCACGCCGTTAACACTGGCGTGATTTTCAAATGAAAAAACTGCCACTAAGCCTATACTTTGCTAGGACGTATCCAAAACTAGTGTAATCTTGGTCACTGCGGACTAAAACGTTTTGAATAATACCTCGCACCGAACCCAACTTTGTTCCTATTTTATCGATCGAGATTCCGCCACTTTTAACCTACGGTACACAGATGGAAGGCACGGGGTTCAAACACACAATCCTCCTCCTAGAGCCTTCCTTGATCACGTAAGGTGGGATGACTTCTTCCATAACGCTGTGTCCAAATTTCTGGTGTCCCGTGTCGATTCCATGTTCCTCGACTTTTAGAAATGTATCTGATAGTTCCTCACTGTCGTCATGTGACCAAAATACGAGCTTGGGAAGTATCGGTCCCGGTCACGCCACTCTTGAAGGACTACGAGGGTCATTCGGAAGCCAAAGAACATTTTTTTCTACCGAAATTTTTATTTGATATAATGAAACGGAACTTATTTTATATACAATCTGACACCCAGTCACCGTTCCAGTTTAGGCGTTTACCGTACCGTTTTACCAGCTTTATGTCTTCTACATACCCATATGTCGCCAAGTTCTTGAACCACTGATGAATAGTTTCTGTGAATTCTTCATCACTTCCGTAGCGTTGTCCACTCATAAACATCTTTCAATTTGAGGGATAATCACTTGGGGGCTAAGTCTCGACTGTATGGTAGATGTTTAAACATAAACATTTGCCACTGAAGCAAGTCCTTTGTCACCCCCGCTGCATGCGGACGTGCATTATCGTGAAATAGGATGGATGACTGCACTGATTAGCATTCCGTCCCCCCCCCCTTTTTTTATGACGCGGCAAAGGCCTTGAAGCGTCTGACCGTAGCATTTATGGCCTCACCCCTACGCATGTAGTCGATGAGCAGGACTCCGTTACAATCCCTTTCTAATGCTGAGAAGTTGTTTTGCTTTTATCGGTTTCGTTGGGGACTGCGAATGAAGCCATTCCATTGATTGGTGTTTTACTTCTGGAGTGAAATGTGATCATCACTAGCAATGTCTTGTGTTCGTGTGACAAAATTCGACGAACCCGCCTGCCACACACTTTTTATACTTCACGTCTGCATCAACAATATCGTGGAACGCATTTCTTGCAATGCCTGGGAAGTGTGACTGCTGTCCTGTGAAACGCGTATCTTCTTAGATTTTTGTTTTAATCCCTGCTTTGAGTCCGCCGGTCACCGCTGAAGGCCTGCCCAAACGACCTTCGCCGCTAAAGTTTTTCCGTCTGTCATGAAACATGTGCCAATTCGTCCAAATTTTCATTCGCTGCTTCAGCATGCATACATAAAATCGTATATGTATGAGACCTGTAAAGTCTCTGATATTTCGTTAGTAACTGTCTTTTTGCACACTTCAACAGCATGCTTGAATCAGATAATGTTAAATTTATCTGTGTTATTACAAGTTTTGCCAATCTCATCGGCTGAGCGTTAATAGTAAATTCATTGAGATTTGTTACTGCCATGTATGCTCCATTGACTAAGCCCTTTCTAGCGCTCCGTATTGGGATGCGTATTCAAATACACGATACTTAAACAAGCAGAATACGGGTCTGGCGCAGTTAGATCGGTTACTGCTGCTACAATGGCAGGTTATCAAGTTTTAATTAAGTTTGTTATTGTCAGCGCAAGAGCGATAGGACACAGCGTCTCTGAAGTAGCGATGGAGTGGGGACTTTCCCGTACAACCGTTTCACTAGTGTACCATGAATATTAGGAATCCGGTATAACATCAAATCTCAGACATCGCTGCGGCCGGAAAAAGATCCTGCAAGAACGGGTCCAAAGACGACTGAAGAGAATCGTTCAACGTGAAAGAAACTCAACCTTTCCGCAAAATTGCTGCAGATTTCAATGCTGAGCCATCAGTTAAGTGTCAGCGTGGAAACCATTCAACGAAACATCATCGATATGGGATTTCGCAGCCGGGCACTCATGTACCTTGATGACTGCACGACACAAAGCTTTCGCCTTGCCTGGGACCGTCAACACCGACATTGGACTGTTTTACTGGAAACATGTTGCCTGGTCGGACGAGTCTCCTTTCAAATTGTATCGAGCGGATGGGCGTCTGCGGGTATGGGGAGAACCTCATTAATCCAAGGATCCTGCATGTCATCAGGGGAGCGTACAAGCTGCTGGAGGCTCTGTAATTGCGTGTGCAGCTGTAGTGATATGGGACCCCGATACGTCTAGATATGATTTTTGGCAAGTGTCTTATTGCCTTCCTCCATTGATGTCCATTGTGCACTCCGACGGTCTTGGGCAATTCCACCACGGCAATGCGACACCCACACGTTTTGAGTATATCGGGGATGCCTTGCAACGTGCTATTCAGTAGGGATCTCCACCCTTCGTACTCTTACGGATTTATGGACAGCCCTGCAGGATTCGTGGTGTCAATTGCCTCCAGCAATGCTTCAGGCATTAGTCGAGTCCATGCCACATCGTGTTGCGGAACTTGTGTGCGCTCGCAGGAGCCCTACACGATATTAGGCAGGTGTATCAGTTTCTTTGGCTCTACAGTGTATATGATACACGCCCTATTCGCAATGGAACTGTGAACGGAAGAACACACAATGATACCAGAAATGCCCTCGGCCACGCACCGTGAGACGGCTTGCAGAATACGTATGTATAGGCAGATAGACGTCTAGTTCCGTCTACCGACGTCTCGAAGGCATTTTCAGCGCTAAAATAAAACATCTTCTCGAAGGCAAAAAAACTGGTTTCCAAATTCGATTCTTAGCTGCTTTGGGGCAGAAATTATTGTGACGGGCGACATACAATGAAGATATTTACACGCCAAGCAATTTTTTTTTTCTTTTAAGTGGCAAAGCCCAATAGGCCGCGCGTATGAATGGCGAGATAGGCGGCGTGAAACCGTACAGCGCCGGAGTTGGATTCCCGGTGGGTGACAAATACCGACGCCCGCTGCGCTACAGCGCTCGGGATTCACAGGGAACACCCGTCATTTGCACTGCCGCTCAGGCACCTGCTGCAGTGCTACCAACCCTCGCAGTCGCGCCCGCCAATTGGCACGTCGGCTGCGCAGTGAGGTTGTCCGCAGCCCTCGGTTTGCGCGTATTAATGTCGGCGGCATAACGAGCTCACGACGAGTGCCGTTAATTGGAGAAGCAGGCCTAAGGTAGCGACCGGCCGCCCCGAATCGCGCCGAACCAGCACTCTGCGTAATGAACGCGGATTGGGCGAACAAAGCAGTGCCTTCCCCGGCCGCGTCTTACTGGAGAGCTGTGCCGAGCGGGTCAGGGGAGCGCGCCGTCTCATTCACGCCGACAGCGCTTGCTATCCTTCAACGCTATTTCCAGGTATCCAGGCATCTGACGACAAGTCAGTGAGTACAGCGTTTGATTGGATTAAGGATACACGAAACAAGAATGAGAGAAAAACTTTTCCTTTCCTAGCACTAGAATATTCCTGCATGTTTCGACAAATATCCTGCTGCGCTGCCGTTCATTAATCTTGCGCGGTTTTCCACACACTTCTTACCTCGAGTATTCTTCCTCTTGCAACTACATGCATATTCTTGTTTTATCCGTTTCAAATGTTTTCGACTTCCTCCGATTTTCCCCACAGCCGATAGTGTGCGACATTCTAGCGACTTTATTTCGAATAAAAACTGGTGTAGCATATGGACGTACGAGAGAATGTCCCTTTCAGTTATACAAATGCATTTTATTTTCTATATAACTGAAAGAAAATGAAGAAACGGTATACTAATACTTTCGGTTTTTTTCGATTCTCAGCACTCGCACCACAAATTTCGAAGTTAACGGATGCGAACTACAAGCACGGTATTTAAAAATATAGAATATATGTGTGCAAACACCTGCTATGGTCAGTAGTAAGTATATAGCTGGTGTAATGTGACGGTCACGGAGTTTATTCAGCTCGTTTTAGTGTGAGAACAGGCGAGAGTTAATGAAACGGTGCGCAGAACTATAACTGCGAAAGAAAAGAAAAAACGCCAAAGATGCACAACTGGACGTAAAATGGGTAGGTACAGGACATACACAATCACTATTTACGGGAAACTATTTTCAAAAATAAGCATATTCTCTACGACTACTTAGTAGATGACGTGCTGCAACCTGTAAAAGGCGTAACAAGCCGACCGGCAGTAATTCATTTAAACAAGTAATGTAGTTACAGGTGGGCACTCGAAACAAAGTAAATAAAACGCTTGTTATAACATTATACGTACACGGAAAACAACCATGAACACCGTATGACATTTTACAGAAATACATGGAAACTTAAGACGACACATAGGTGTCTACACACGTTTGGGAGACAAGAAAAATGAAATACAATTTACACAGTGTTTATGAATTCGTTACGCAAAAGTTAAAAATAATTGCGAATAGGATAAATAACTTACATGAATGTTTGATATAGCACTGAAGATCAAGTTTTAGTCCCTCATAACACTGTTCGTTCACGACGTTCCATGTAGAGGGCATGCTCGAATGGGAATTCCAATGCTATCAAGTAATCGTATAAGGGCACGGAGCATGCACTGTGTTGTTCATGGTTTCATAAATCCAAATACGCTGCCACAGTTGACAGACAACAGGTATAAATATCGCGAGCCATCACCTTAAAGATAATCCGCTGTTAACTGCTACAATCAATTAACCGAAACTGGCTGTTAATCACATAAGGCGCCGGGTTAGTGTCATGCAGCAATTTATCAAATTCTGTCGTCTTACTATCGTAAATAAAAGGTAATTAGTTAATTACCTTTCCGGCTATCACAGGTGGCCTTTTTGTAATTAGTTTATAAACAGTCTGCATGTAGAGGGCGAGGTTTAAAAAATCCAAATTTAAAAAGCAAAATTAAGCAGCTTACTACCGAAGTGGAAAGGCAGCACTGTGCAGCCCATCTGCATTTGCTACCATTTGCTTCCGACAATTTACAGGAAACTTCGACCTAATCCCTCTTCATTATGAAGCTGGGACGCCGTTGCCTCTCGCTTGGGTTTGATGGGAGAAAACTACTCGTTCAAAATGGTGTACTTCTGCAATGCTTTTTTTCAGACATATCAATGCTATTTCATCTGCATACTGGATTTTCTTGGTCGTAGTTGCAACATCTTATATACATTAATTAAACAGAAAGACATTAAGCACTGACCATTGAGTGAGGTCACAGTTTGGGGTTCTGTATCGACTAGCTTTTTCCAGCCAAAAAAATAGAAAGCTTCGATCACAAAGCATATTGTGGAATATCTGCTTACTAGCTCAGTTTGGATTCCGTAGAAATGTTGGAACACGTGAGGCAATACTGACCCTACGACTTAGAACAAAGATTAAGAAAGACTTAGAGACAGCTTTTGACAATGTCGACTGGAATACTCTCTTTCAAATTCTAAAGGTGGCAAGGGATACAGGAAGCGAAAGGCTATTTACAATTTGTACAGAAACCAGATGGCAGTTATAAGAGTCGAGAACCATGAAAGGGAAGCAGTGGTTGGGAAGGGAGTGAGAAAGGGCTGTAGCCTATCCCCGATGTTATTCAATCTGTATATTGAGCAAGCAGTGAAGGAAAAGAAATATTCGGAGTAGGTATTAAAAGCATTTCTGAAGAAGAGAAATTTGTTAACATCGAGTATAGATATAAGTGTGAGGAAGTCGTTTCTGAAGGTATTTGTATGGAGCGTAGCCATGTATGGAAGTGAAACATGGACGATAAATAGTTTAGACAAGAAGAGAATAGAAGCTTTCGAAATGTGGTGCTACAGAAGAATGCTGAAGATTAGATGGGTAGCTCACATAACTAATGATGAAGTATTGAATAGAATTGGGGAGGAGTTTGTGGGACAACCTGACAAAAAGAAGGGACCAGTTAGTAGGACATGTTCTGAGGCATCAAGGGATCACAAGTTTAGCATTGGGGGGCAGCGTGGAGGGTAAAAATCGTAGAGGGAGACCAAGAGATGAATACACTAGGCAGATTCAGAAGGATGTAGGTTGCAGTAGGTACTGGGAGATAAAGCTTGCACAGGACAGGGTAGCATGGAGAGCTGCATCAAACCAGTCTCAGGACTGAAGACCACAACAACAATAACAACAACAACAACAACAGCTCCCGTCATGTAATTACATATTGTATCTAAGCTGCCAAATGCTGAAGTCGTTTAGAGGACGCTTTCAAATCCAGAGTCAATGAATGATGAGACCGTTAGAACTTCAACTCCGACTAGTTGGAATGTCGTGCACATACAAATAAACTAGAAATGCACACTTTCGACGCCAACAGAGACGATTGTAATACCTCACACAGTAACTCCTGAAACGATCAGGTACCAGTATAGGCGTTCACGTTGTGAACCTGATATCTTCACAACACTAGCTCTCAAAAATACAGCAGGCTGTGAGTGCCGATGGTGAAGCTACCGAGAGGTCGGCCATTGTGCAGGCAGGCGGGCAGGTAGGTAGGTGGCGACAGACGTCCAAGGTCAGCCGGCTGCAGCCAAGGCCGCGGCAACCTGCCCGCTGTGGCCAGGGAGCGCACACGCAGGCAGGAGCAGGGGGGGGGGGGGGGGGGGGCGGGCAGGGAAGGCCCGCGTACCATATGTCGCCCCGCTCGGCAAACATCTGCAGCCGAACAATGCAGCTCGCGACACTCTTGCCCGCCGCATACAGCAGGTGCTCGAGCTGCGCTAAGTATGAAAACGTGACAGCATTTCTCATAAAAAGAACCGCCGTGTCGGGAGCTGTGGGTTACCTAGTTTGTCCCCAAAACGAAACTTACTCTATGCAGCGGAGTATGCGCTTACAGGAAACTTCTCGGCAGATTAAAACTGTGCCGGACAGACACTGGAAGTCTAGAGCTCTGCCTTTCGCGGGCACGTGCTGAACTAATCGAGCAAGACTCCCGAGCATTCACCACACCTTACACCAGAGTGAAAATATCGTTCTAGAACATCTCCCCTGCTGTCGATAAGCCCAGTCTCCACAATATCGCCCCTTCCAGCAGTGGTAGTTTTGCAAATTTCGCAGGACGACTTTTGAGAAGTTTGGTAAGTAGGAGGCGCCAGGTACTGGCCAAAGTGAAGCTGTGCTTGAATAGCTAAACCGGTACAGCACTTGCCCGAGAAAGGCAAGGATACCAGGGTAGCGTCTCTCTCGGACACAGCCTTAATCCGTTAGAAATTTCACTTAAAAAGAGCAAACAGATTTCAGAAACGAAAGATTTGTGATGAAAATGAGAATGTTGACAATTTCTTTAGCACAGGAAGATGAATAAAAGTGAAGCCTTCCTAAATATTCTCGAAAATTTAAGTGTGCGTAGTTTGGAATTTTTACTTCGGAATGTAAAATGTCAAGTGACGATTTAACACAGGGTCTTTCGAATTCTTTTGTCAATAGTTCAAATACATCTTTGTTTTCTCAGCGGTTTCGTTTTAATATAAAAAGAAGCTGTATGTATCTCGCTTAGCGTCTAAATGCTCAAATGTGTGTGAAATCTTATGGGACTTAACTGTTAAGGTCATCAGTCCCTAAGCTTACACACTACTTAACCTAAATTATGCGAAGGACAAACACGAACACTCATGCACGAGGGAGGACTAACCTCCGCCGGGACCAGCCGCACAGTTCATGACTGCAGCGCCCGAGACCGCGCGGCTAATCCCGCGCTGGCTCCGTGTCTTTTCTATAAACTGCTAACATTATATTAATAAAAACCCTCCGTTTCCTCTAGCTACTTTTCCTTGTTACTCATCGTCATTACTTTTGTTTTTATTAGTGAAACAGTATTTGCTAGTAACAGAAAAGAATTTATACAATAACTGCATGTCTAATTCTACAATGTAAGCCAAGTTTTTATAATACGAGATGCAGTTTTTAAATATGCAGTAAACAAAAAAATTCTGTGTTGCATACCTTACTATAGCACTTAAGTCTTACTGTGTGCTTACAGCCATGCTACACACCATTTCGTCAGTTAACACAAGTCACAATTGGCCAAAACAAAAAAGAACTCATAACAATGTTTACACATCCACAATAATTAAGGTCAATACACAATACTAAGGCAAAAAGGTGAGTATTTAAAGAGATGGGACCTGCATAAACTGAAAGAACCAGAGGTCGTACTGAGTTTCAGGGAGAGCATAAGGGAACAATTGACAGGAATGGGGGAAAGAAATACAGTAGAAGAATGGGTAGCATTGAGGGATGAAATAGTGAAGGCAGTAGAGGATCAAGTAGGTAAAAAGAAGAGGGCTAGTAGCAACCCTTGGGTAACAGAAGAAATATTGAATTTAATTGATGAAAGGAGAAAATATAAATGCAGTAAATGAAGCAGCCAAAAAGGAATACAAACGTCTCAAAAATGAGATCGACAGGAAGTGCAAAATGGCTAAGCAGGCATGGCTACAGGACAAATTTAAGAATGTACAGGCTTATCTCACTAGGGATAAAATAGATACTGCTTACAGGAAACTTAAAGAGACCTTTGCAGAAAGGAGAACCACTTGCATATCAAGAACTTTGATGGAAACCGAGTTCTAGGCAAAGAAGGGAAAGCAGAAAGATGGCAGGAGTATACAGAGGGTCTATACAAGGGCGACGTACTTGAGGACAATATTATGGAAATGGAAGAGGATGTAGATGAAGATGAAATGGGAGATACGATACTGCGTGAAGAGTTTGACAGAGCACTGAAAGACCTGAGTCGAAACAAGGCTCCCGGAGTAGACAACATTCCATTAGAACTACTGACGGCCTTGGGAGAGCCAGTCATGACAAAACTCTACCAGCTGGTGAGCAAGATGTATGAGACAGGCGAAATACCCTCAGACTTCAAGAAGAATATAATAATTCCAATCCCAAAGAAAGCAGGTGTTGACAGATGTGAAAATTACCTAACTATCAGTTTAATAAGTCACAGCTGCAAAATACTAACGCGAATTCTATACAGACGAATGGAAAAACAGGTAGAAGCCGACCACGGGGAAGATCAGTTTGGATTCCGTAGAAATGTTGGAGCACGTAAGTCGTAGGGTCAGTATTGCCTTATCTTAGAAGAAAGATTAAAGAAAGGCAAACCTACGTTTCTAGCATTTCGAGGACTGTGAGAAAGCTTTTGACAATGACTGGAATACTCTCTTTCAAATTATGAAGGTGGCAGGGTTTACATACAGGGAGGGAAAGGCCATTTACAAATTGTACAGAAGGCAGATGGCAGTTATAAGAGTCGAGGGGCATGAAAGGGAAGCAGTCGTTGGGAACGGAGTGAAACAGCGTTGTAGCCAATCCCCAATATTATTCAATCTGTATATTGAGCAAGCAATAAAGAAATCAAAACAAAAATTTGGAGTAGGTATTAAAATCCATGGAGAAGAAATAAAAACTTTGAGGTTCGCCGATGACATTGTAAGTATGTCAGAGACAGCAAAGGACTTGGAAGCGCAGTTGAACGGAATGGACAGTTCTTGAAAGGAGGGTATATGATGATCAACAACAGCAAAACGAAGATAATGGAATGTAGTCGAATAAATCGGGTGATGCTGAAGGAATTAGATTAGGAAAAGAGATTCTTAAAGTAGTAAAGGAGTTTTGCTATTTGGGGAGCAAAATAACATGATGGTCGAAGTAGAGAGGATATAAAATGTAGACTGGCAATGGCAAGGAAAGCGTTTCTGAAGAAGAAAAATTTGTTAACATCGTGTATAGATTTAAATGTCAGGAAGTCGTTTCTGAAAGTATTTGTATGGAGTGTAGCCATGTATGGATATGAAACATGGATGATAAATAGCTTGGCCAAGAAGAGAATAGAAGCTTTCGAAATGTGGTGCTACAGAAGAATGCTGAAGATTAGATGGGTAGATCACATAAACTAATGAGGAGGTATTGAATAGAATTGGGGAGGAGTTTGTGGCAAAACTTGACTAGAAGAAGGGACCAGTTGGTAGGACATGTTCTGAGACATTAAGGGATCACCAATTTAGTATTGGAGGGCAGCGTGGAGGGTAAAAATCGTAGAGGGAGACCAAGAGATGAATACACTAAGCAGATTCAGAAGGATGTAGGCTGCAGTAGGTACTGGGAAATGAAGCTTGCACAGGATAGAGTAGCATGGAGAGCTGTATCAAACCAGTTTCAGGACTGAAGACAACAACAACAACAACAACAACAACAAGGCAACAAAAAGAGAAAAAGAGCTCTCGCTCTCTCTCTCTCTCTCTCTCTCTCTCTCTCTCTCTCTCTCTCTCACACACACACACACACACACACACACACACACACACACACACACTCACTCACTCACTCACACACACAAATGGCTCCGAGCACTATGGGACTCAACATCTATGGTCATCAGTCCCCTACAACTTAGACCTACTTAAACGTAACTAACCTAAGGACATCACACACACACACCCATGCCCGAGGCAGGATTCGAACCTGCAACCGTAGCCGTCGCGCGGTTCCAAACTGTAGCGCCTAGAACCGCTCGGCAGCACCACTACACTGGTCTGAATCTGTCAAGATAAAGCCGCCTTTTCTTTGGATGTCACATCGCAAAGTGGGTCTGATTTGTTGCATTGCCCATCCATGCCCATGCTGACGTAATTTATTTAGCAAGTAGCCGTGAAGTTGTGTGTTTCCGATTCGGTCGTAACTAAATTCAATCGCCGCTCAGGCGCTCCCTCATCGGCTGTAAACTCAAACTGCCAAATCCATCAGTCTTTTTATTTTTTATACGCGCCGTTAGGCAAAACAGTTTCAGATCGTGCTGATAATTCTCGCTGCTGCTGTTTTGTATGCGGCTAATTTCATGCCGCTCCCTGCGGGTCACTTCGTGTTTGTGATTTTCGTTCCGACATGTGATAGGCTAGTTTAAAAGCGTTTTCACACGAGCTGTCACGAATGATTACCTCGAAAACGGTGGCTTCAAAATCAAACTTTTTAATGAAGTTTTAAAAATATGGCTGCTTTTCCAGTTAAATGGGGAAGATGGAAATTCTTATATACAAATTTCTGGCTATGGTGACGTAAGAAGTACTCTGTTCGTTGTTGTCACGTTTATTAAGGAGGTATCATCCAATACATCCTATAGCCAGAGTTCAGTCGTCATAAACTCAGCTTGGGGTTTGTATGTACATCGCCTTTAACTTTCAAAATTTTCAGATTTGAAGCATAAATGAAAAATACTGCCAATGCTGCAGAATTGTTTTCCGTTATTAAAAATTTATCGCTAGATCAGTTAAATTTAAATCGACATTTCGCCATATAGCAAACCCTCGCGTGCCTCAGACAATGTGAACAAATTTGTTGGCAGCAACTGATGGAAAATAAATTAATTGATTGTTCATAGTCCTCTAAGCAGAAGACCCAAAGCTTGCAGGCAATAGGATGCACATTGTCACATGTGTTATGGAACTTAAAAAGCTGGTCACTCAATATAACACTACATGAATCAATTTTTTTTCAGTTTTATTAACTGACATGTCTCACTTCTATTCCGCGTGACTTGTATTCGTCATCTGCAGTACATTTACAATTACTGAATTTCCTATTTGTATTGCTTTTGCTCAGTTGGAAGCGAAGTAATTTATATGGCAAAGGAAGTAAGATTATATAAAGCAGAGTAGTATAGATAGAGGGCATTCCTAGCCAAGAGATGTCAGTCTGTATCAAACATCAGACCTGATTTAAGGAAGAAATTTCTGAGAACGTACGTTTGGAACAATACTACACGGAAGCGAATGGGAAAACCGGTAAAAAAGACAACCCAAGTGTTTGAGGCGTGGTGCTACAGAAGGATGTTAAATTAGGTGGACTGATTCGGATTCAGGGCATTCTCCGCAGAATCAGAGATGAATGGAACACAGGGAAATAGGACAGGACAGGACAGGACAGAACGTATGCTAAGACACAGGGAATACCTTCCACGGCACTAGTATGGAAGACAGACTGCAATTCGTTCAACTAACAAATGATTTAATACATTGCACAAGTTCTACTCAAGTTAAACAGGGTGGCACAGGAGACGAATTCGTTGCTGGCCCCATCAAACCATCAGAAGATTCATGATACACCGACTCCGCTCCCTATCGCCACAAGAAACTGAATCAAAGAGATTAAAATGCGAACCAGATAGCCTTGTAAAGCACTTATGTGAAACAGAGTTGAACTTGCTGCAGCGCAGTGTTCAATTACGAATGAACTCGCATTTTAACTGAGATGCTCCCGCATCACCTGTAGAATATTTCAGAACAAATGAAACACTGTGCCGGATCTGGGCTCGAACCCTCTGCGAAAACGAAGTAATACAGTGCGAGCACAAGAGAGGGTAGACACCAGGACAAATGGAGACTTCGGCCACTCCTTGAAACGTGCTCGGAAAGCACAAGTGGTGAAGGCGACAGCGGGAAATTCGGGTTGAGTTCTGGTCTGGCACAACGTGTGGACACTTGATTGAGTATTAATTGAATATAAATGAAAATAACTACGACTAATCAATCTTGGAAATAAGTATTTTAAAAATTACTTACGAGAGTTATATTTATTCACATTCAACGGATCAAACTACTCCCACATAGAAGTAAGATGGTTATACACAAAATATGTCTCATAAAAATTCTGTTACACTTTAAAGACGTTTGGGTCATGAATGAAACTAAAGAAATTGTTGTGCGAGCAAGTTACATGAAGGTTTTCAGGTAGAAGAGCACTTATGTACATTTCGAAGGATGAGTCCCCTGCGCTTAGGACGACGACAAATTTCTGTGACAGTTCTCAATCTTGTTTTAACTCCGAGAAATTTTTGTGATTTACTCAAGTAGGATCAGATTCACACTCGGCTAAATAGTGTCAACTAGCAACTGTCAAAGAAAAACATTCAAACAGAACAAAACTGGGCTACAGCAAAAAATGGAGAGACTATACTTATTGAAGTTCGTTTGGTACAATTCGTAGGTGTTATCGTTCGGTTAAAAGTATCTTATCAATAACGTCCTCTATGTGATCAAAAGTAGCCGGACACCCCCAAGAAAATGCGTTTTGCGTATTAGGTGCATTGTGCTACCACCTACTGCCAGGTACTTCATATCAGCGACCTCAGTAGTCATTAGACATCCTGAGAGAACAGAATGGGGCGCTCCGCGGAACTCAAGGACTTCGAACGTGGTCAGGTGATTCGGTGTCACTTCTGTCATACGCCTGTACGCGAGATTTCAACACTCATGAACATACCTATGTCCAAAGGTCACGAACAGCACAAAAGCGTACAGGCCGACCTCGTGTGTTGACTCCCAGACTGCCGACACTTTAAGAGGGTCGTAATGTGTAACAGGCAGACATCTATCCAGACCATCACCCAGGAATTCCAAACTGCATCAGGATCCACTGCAAGTACTATGACAGTTTGGTGGGAGGTGAGAAAACTTGGATTTCACATATCATGTGGTAAATGCTAAACGACGCCTAAACATTGGACGACTGAACAGTGGAAAAACGTTGTTTGGAGTGACGAATCATGGTAGACAATATGGCGATCCGATGGCAGGGGGTGGTAGCAGTAAAATTCGGAGGCGGTGGTGATATGGTGTGATCGTGTTTTTCATGCAGGGGACGTGCAACCCTTGTTGTTTTGCTTGCACTATCCCAGCACAGGCCTGCATTGATGTTTTAAGCACCGTCTTGCTTCGCACTGTTGAAGAGAGCCAGATGGTGTGGCCGAGCGCTTCTAGGCGCTTCAGTTCGGAACCGCGGTGTTGCTACGGTCGCAGGTTCGAATCCTGCCTCAGGCATGGATAGTTCTAAGACTAGGGAACTGATGCTCTTGGATGATAAGTTCCATAGTGCTTGGAGCCATTTTTTGTAAAGAGAAAATCAGGAATTGCCATTACGTCTTTCAACACGATCGAGCACCTGTTCATAATGCACGGCCTGTGTCGCAGTGGTTACACGACAAAAACATCCCTGTAACGGACTGGCCTGCACAGAGTTCTGGCCTGAATTGTATAGAACACCTCTAGGATGTTTTAAAACGCCGACTTCGTGCCAGGCCTACTCCACTGCTTATTATTACCAAGGTGTTGCGGGAAGAGAAAATATCAGGTCTGTTGTTAGTTGCGGATTTTGTTTAATGACGGTATGTACAGTTTTGGGCAACCAACGGAGTTCGGGTGTACAGTAGGTAAATATGAGAGAGATAGAGAGAGAGAGAGAGAGAGAGAGAGAGAGAGAGAGAGAGAGAGAGACATAACAGAGACATGGTGGGAACCTCACGGAAGATGCCGAGGTTGTTTGTTCGAAGAACAGCAAAGTGACGGGGAACTGTGAAGCTGTGTGCCTAACGATTCTACTGTCGTCAATAATCATTGCGCCTAAGGACCACGAAGATAGGCCGCCGTAACCCGTATGGGTACAGCTGCATACGAACATCCGTTCTTCCCACCGTCCCTGCAGCAGTTCTGACTCGGTCCGCCGTCGGTTAATCTCCGTCGCGTTTCTGCGCGCCCTCGCATTTTTCGCCCTCATTTCCAGCTGCCCGGCGGCAGGTGCAGCCCGTCCCAGTAGATGAACAGCGCCCTTCAGCGCGACGCACCGTCCGCGTCCAGCAGGCTCTGGCGCAGTCCGGCCACTGTACTAAATGGCCGCCCCCTCGGCCGTGACTTATGCGGGGCAGAGCCTTGGCGCAGCTCCAGACTGCGCTGGGGAAACGCACAGAGCATTAAGGCGTGCGCAGTCGCAGATAACAAGTCTTAATGACACTCTCTGGTCCGCCGGCATTCAAACAAGTGGAGCTCCTTTGTTCCGCCGCCGTGGGGCAGCACCTTCGCGGCGCTGCGCCGCGGCCCTCGCCCTCGCCTTTTGCGCCGGTGCCGTTTTCAGCCTCCTAATTTGTATGAAAACTACTCTCGCAAGAAGATAAGTAAAAAATACTCAAACACTGACGACAAAGACGGATGAAACGGCTTTACATTCACTGGTTAGTTGCCACCTCTAACAAGGTTTTTTTTTCCTTCTACATTTTGAAGGATATACTGTAACGCTTCTACCGGCCATGATTCCGTTCCACTACGTAACCCTCACTTCATTCGTTGTCGTTTCATCGCTCTATTTTTTATTTATTTTTATTTTCGTGACGTGCGATTTATTTTGCTTATTTTATCTTCCCTTTCGCAGTAATGTCTGCATGCGTGACGCTGTTGCGTGCGTTCGACACATCCGAACCAACTATTGTTTATTTCTTTTTTCATCGGAATGTAACAGTGTAATATCCGAAAAAGTTAATTATTTACAGGCTTCTGAACGCATAATATTAACACGCAAAAATTTAAATTGGTAATCAGTTACGTGCGGAGATAATTTTTTTCTAAATACCAGGTGCAATACGACACAAAGGAATTACAGGCATTGGCTGCAAGCGGGCACTGATTGAAATACAAGGACAAAGTTGAAAATTTGTGGTGGACTGGGATTCGAACCCAGTGCTCCTGCGTGGTAGACAGATGTTCTGATCACTGAGCCATCCCGACAACGGTCACTGCAACTGCACGGACTACCACAACACTCATGTCAGATCTAAATTCTCAACTTATCCACGAACTACTAATGTAGCGTCCCTGGTCCATCACCATTACTCGCAGCAGTTTGCAGATTCCGGAAAGGTTTCTATCCTGGTGTGCGTCCGAAAGAACAGACACCATATAATCGAAATACTTCAACTATGTAAATATCTCATTGTAGTACACTATCTTTGGAGAACACTTGCATCAATAAGTTATCGGTGCAGATCTGGTGTTAGCCTGAGTTGATTGTTGGTGCTAGAAATTTAATAGTTAAATTTAGTAGAGAGAATTGTTGAAATTCTTCATTTCTGGAAATAACCAACGATTTCATGAATTTCTCTACTGAACCTAAAAATTTACGAGGAAATGGTTTGAAAATGAATCTACGATTCCTGGAACACTGTTCCAACGAATAAAAGTTTTGTAGTACTGATTGCTCTCAGTCATTTGGTTTGTATGTACAAATTATCAGTTCTAGTGCAACAAGAAAGCGCACAGCCATTTTTTTATAGTTAGGTCAGGAAAGAGTACACTAACTACTCAATCTTTCTCTGCTCAAACAACTTTTCTCTGTATCACTACTTCCATTATTATGTTGATCATATACAGAAGAGACAAAAGTCAAGGGATAGCGATACGCATAAATACAGCTGGCGGTAAGACAGCTTCTACAAGATATAAAAGGGCAGTGCGTTGGCGAAGCTTTCATTTGTACTCAGATAATTCATAAAAGTGTGTTTCCGACGTTATTATGGCCGCAAGACTGGAATTCAACAGACTTTGAACACGGAGTGGTAGATGGAGATGATTTATGGGACACGCCATTTCGAAAATCTATAGGGAATTTAATATTCCGATATCCACGGTTTCAAGAGTGTGCCGAGAACAACAAATTTTAGGCATTAACTCTCACCACGCGACACCACAGTGGCCGATGATCTTCACTAAACAACACAGAAAAAAAGGTTCAAATGGCTCTGAGCACTATGGGACATTTCTGAGGTCATCAGTTCCCTAGAACTACTAAACATAAATAACCTATGGACATAACACACATCCATGCCCGAGGCAGGATTCGAACCTGCGATCCCAGAGAATAATAACTAAGTTACCGCGATTACAGAGATAAATTAGTTGTTCCGGGCAGTTAAGAGTCACTGTTCCTGTTGTTCTCACTCTGATGGCACATCGGAGTATTAGTATTCCGTGAGGTGTCGTACAGCAGGCCTACCACTCAGTCCTGATCCACAATGCCTCTCAAGCGGTGTGTACAGCAGAACACACACTTACACGCTGGACCAAAATTTTTCAGTTTATGACCATATGTACACTCGTCTCTTCTTGGTAACTCTGTAGAGTATTTTGTAAGCTTTAATGTCTGTTGTCCTCAATGCAGTGGATGCCTCTGTACAGCACAGTACTCAATATTGATATCTGTCTTCTGTCGATGACAGCAACCTTCTACTGCACTTCTGAAGTATCCCCAGCTATTACAACTTTAACAAGAGTCAGCGCTCTTTCTCACTTCTTCTTCCAATGCTTTCCTATTTACGATGCGAATCAAGCCGCTGCTCTCTTCTGTACTACAACCATGGACATTGTTTATTCTGAGTGGTCTGCGAGTGGAAGGAGTGAATGTGCGTGTAGTTGGCTATTTTATACCAACTCGCATAAAATTTTGTGCATGCCGCACGAGAAACTAATGAGTTCAACAAAGTCACGTCCATTGCGAACGCGACCTTCAAATTGTTATTACAGTCAAAATCTTCTTTCACTTCTCTTTGTACAGTCTCAAAACATTCAAACGCAGAAACATTACGCTCATTTTTGAACCCGTGCCGGATGAGAAAAATCAAGCGAGAGATCCAGGTGTGGGAGAACGGAACAAACTGGCTGACAGCTGGCAGGCAGCGGCCGTGAGAACTGGGCCGTCTGCTCGGGAAAGCGCCACGCCCTCCACCTCCAGTTGACTGCTGCGGAGCTGTTGCTGCATTATCCACGCACACACGCAAATCCATCTTCCTCACACAGAAGTCAGCCACCCGTAACAATTGCGAACACTCGTTGTGTTATTTGCGTGTCGTCTTCAGCGATCTCCATTACATTATGCAATCTTGGCTTCATCTACTTTTTCGGTTCACAATCCACTTCATTTAGTACTATTACGGCTGCGAATGAAATAAATCATTAAGATACTTTTGCTGCCATTTTTGGCAAATTCTGACCAATGGTCGGTATCAAGTGGACAAGAACATATGAGGAACTGTAGGGCATGAAGAGACGTAACTTAATTCTCGGTTATGTACTGCAATATTTCGAGACTGGCATGGTCGAAGTGGTACTTGTAAACGCGAAATTACCTCTTAGGCCTGGTGTAGCTATTCTGTACTACAGCATGATGAATCATGTATCATGTGATTCGTTCAGGAAAAGTTCCAAATGTAACCCGCCGCCGTGCTGCTAAGCCTGCGGGTGACTTCGAAACTCTGTAAATTTATCTTTAGTTCTTTCGCGAGATACACGTAGGAGGAAGCCAAATACTGACTGACACTCTTTAGTAAGCATGCTTTCGGAATTTTAAAAGTAAAAAAGAATACAGTGATGTATAAGACATATATTCTAACGCCTACCACTGAAGCAGGGCGAGTATCACCGTGACGCTTTCGCGCTTACTGAACGAACCTCCGCCGAAACGTGCAGCTCTCCTTTGGATCTTCTGTTCCCTTTACAAATACTTTCAGCCAAGGGTCCCACACTGACTACCGTTTAAATCTCTCCGTAATGGACTCAACTGCTTCAATTGATTGGAATTACTTTAAGTGACTGTTCGTAATATAACAGGTCTTTTTGTCTGTTTAGGCGCAATACGATATATTTGTCCCGTTGGTCAATGTCTAATCTCTGGACCAAAAGCCGATCGTCTGCAGATATTCCAGCATTTCGCCAGGGTCTACTGGCTTTGCCATCTCCCTAAACACAGCATCACCTTTGAACAGCTTCATCCCTTTCCAACGTCATCCACTTTACCCTTTTTGTATAAGACGGGATTTCAAAAAATACGTTATGCATTAATATAGCAGGCCAAGCCATTTTTACTGAAAGCTGTAATCCCAGTTCATAGCGACACACGTGCATGACATTTCTGAACTCATCAAATCTCTGTAAATAAAGGTCGGGACGTCCTACCTTCAATTCCTTTTTTGAGCCGTCAGCCTTCTTACTGGTTTGGTGCGGCCTGCCACGAATTCCTTTCCTGTGCCGAACCTTTCATCTGACATTAGAACTTGCATACTACATCCTAAATTATTTGCTGGATGTATCCCAGTCTCTGTCTTCCTCTACAGCTCCCGCTAGTACCAACAAAGTCATTTCCAAATGTCTTAACAGATATACTATCTTGTCGATGTTTTCTTTATATTCATATGGAGAACCTCCACATTCCTCACCGTATCAGTCCATCAAATTTTCAACGTTCTTTCATACTAGCACATCTTAAATGCTTCGATACTCTTCTGTTTTGGTTTTTCCCACAGTCCATGTTTCACTACCATACAATGCTGAGCTCCTAGATCGTTCGTTAAATTCAAGCGATGGCGTAATTCTTCTCTTTCACAAAGAACAGCAAATAAGCTTATCGTAACACTGATATCCTTTCAATTTTAATCCCTAGCTTGAATCTTAAATTTCCGCCATGGCTCCTTCGACGTATTGATTAAACTGCAGGGGCGAAAGACTACTACTGATCCGTGCTCTTCGCTCTTTGTCTTCCTATTTCATTGTTCCCCATATGGCTTATTCCTATTTTCTTGCACCATTTTACATTGTCGAACGCTTTTTCCAGGACGATAAATTCAATGAACGTACGTGCCTTGAGTTTTCTTTCGTCTTGCTTCCATTATCAACTGCAATGTCAGAACTGCCTCCCTGGCGCCTTTACCTTTACTAAAAGCCGAACTGATAGTCATCTAACAGATGCTCAATTTAGTTTTCCATTTTTCTGTAGATTATTCTTATCATCAACAATTACTGAGCGATAGAAATCGCCTCCTCGGTCACGGAGCCATACGAGAACCGCTATGTGTACGTCCTCACCGTTGGAAAATCTGCGATTGCTGAGGATCAGTTCCTACATTGCCTGGACGTTGTGGCCAAAGTTGATGGTGTTCGTTCCCCGACACAAAGGCACACGTCTTTGCGGTCCTTGTTGATTTGTTAGCGCCATTTGACTATGCTTACACGCGCTGCTGTATTTGGCCTATACACCCCCGGAATTTCACGGTGAACCTGTGCGTAATTTGGACATTGTTACCTCAAGAATCTTACTGTCACGCGTTCTCGAACTTTGTAGTACGTTTCCAGTTTCATTCCGATACTGTGATGCACCTGTTACGCGCATTGCAGCAGAACTGTGCATTTTCTCTCTCTTCTCTTGTCACGCAAATGGTCTGATCATGGGACAAGTATAGCGTATTTGTTGTGGTAGCTTGGTACACTGTGAAGGGTAATGCTCCTCTAACACTCCCTTGGGTTATGCCAAAAGTTACTTTAAGATGAAACTTGCTGGCAGATTAACACTGTGTGCTCTACCAACTGACCTACCCAAGCACGACTCACGCCCAGTCCCCAAAGCTTTACTTCTGCCAATACCTCTTCTCCTACCTTCCAAACTTTACAGAAGCTATCCTGCGAAACTTGCCCGCGAAAGGCAAAGGTCCCGAGTTCTAGTCTCGGTCCGGCACACAGTTTTAATCTGCCAGCAAGTTTCTTATCAGCGCACACTCCACTGCAGAGTGAAAATCTCATTCTTCTACTTTCAGATGACCCGATGTCCGTGCGCCCAACTTCTGTCCATCAGCTGATGGTGAAGTACGCATCGAACGCCTTGCAGTAGTCCAGGGATCTTTGAAATATTTTGGACAAGTGACCCGTTTTGCAAAATGAACTGTTACCTCAGACCCCCATGACCAAATTACCTACTTCTAAGATCAACCCCCTTATTCATAATGGTCCACTAACTTAAAACAGCTGCTACTGAGTGTTATTTTTCATTCTGACTTAGGTCAATAGAAGAAGACAGAGTGAGAATTAGCAATGCTTTAAGTTAGCCGACTATAATGAATAAAGGGACAGATATTTAGTTTTTTCCTATTAATACAGAATACCTAGGTTCTAAGGTACCAATTGGAAAACTTTGCACTTTGTTAAGTGAGTGAAGCTGACTTTATTTTGTTAAATTTTGAAGAGAAAATGAAGACATACAATTCAGTAAATATCAAACTTGTCCACATAGACTTGCCAAGTTTTTCCATCCTGTACGAACTTGAGACTTTACATTACTACAATAATGCTATTTCCTACAAAAATATTAATTACTCCTAGTACACGTAACAACATAAACAATACAGTACCTACCTATCTTTATAAAGTTTTAAATAAAAACTTGTATTAACATAATAGGGGTCGATTTTTAGACCTCGTCGACCTCCACAATCTGTTTTCGTTCATGTCGACCCCAAGCGGTCGATACCTGCCACTTTGGGAATCCCTGCAGTAGTCAATGAACTGGGCAACAACCTGGCCGCTAGGATCTACTGCCTTCAGCGTCTCAAATGTTTACCATAGTAAGCCGTGTATTTCTGAGTATTTGTTGGGCCGAAGAAGTGAGACGAAACTCGAGTTGCCGCCGCTGGTAAGCCAGCGCGACATCGATCCCGAGAGTGTGCCCGATGGAAGGCGCGACCGCGCGCCATTCTCGCTGGCGGCAGGCGGCGTTTGATCTGTGAAGCAGCAATAGCGCGCTGCGGTGCGGAGCGTGGCCAGCTGCGGCCGGAGCACAAGCTGCCGACACGGTCACCTCGCCTCGTGACAGCCCGCTCAAAAACAATTAGTCGCTGCTCGTCTCTCCTGAGCGGAAGGCTAGGATTTTTCTGGTGCGTCCCGAATGGCGCTTCCTTTCTCACTGTCTGCACATCTCCTGTTTGCGCCAGTGTACTTTTTCCCGCCCAGTGGTTGCGTTTCTGGCTCCGCTAGCTGCGTTATTCGTAGCTGCAAGCTGAGGTGTCTGGAAGGAAGGGGTTAAACGTGAAGGAAATTAGCAGGTCGGCTTCTAAGATGTCCCGCGGCGTAGCGGATAGCCCGATACCGTGAGAAACTAAACTACGCCCGTGGCCGTAGGAACGAGGCGCGCTTACAACTGAGTAATCCAACTGGTGGACGAGTCAGTCAGCACTATCAACAGAGACGGCCAGTTGTGCAGCGAGGTGTTTCTCATCCGTCGATCATCTCGAATGAGTGTCCGAGTTCCAACACTGCAGGAGTCACAGCTCTGATTGGCCGGTAGGCACGCGGGAGACCGACAGGTTCGCGCGATCTTGTAGCGATGACGAGAGATGCCTCGCCCAACGACTATCACGGATTTCGTTCACTGCCAGGTCTCTGTAGGCAGTCTGGGAGCGCCTATGAACATTTGAGATCTTCTCTATTTCCACCATATTAAACTCATGACAGCTCACTGGTTGGAAAGCACGTCCGTTGCAGGCGCAATTCTACGTACAGCGCCGCTACGTATCGTAACTGCATGAAACTACTGAGGTTGAAGCTAGAATATTCCACAATGTCCCGCGACAAATTCTGTATTTTTTCAAGCGAGATTGGCCAAGAAAAATGTATTGCATTACTTTTTGCACGTCCTCCGAAACGACACCAACAACAATACATAATAATAATAATAATAATAATAATAATAAAGTTGGTGCATGTGGGTCCAAAGTACAATCTGCTAGTGTCAGATTGATAACTGCAGCAGTAACGTTCACTCAACAGACAAGCGCCACCTTCTCATAGTTTAAGGTTGCCGGTCCACAGTATTTGACCTGTGAAGCATGAATATGATTGCAACACTACGCCATGTGACCAGTGTGTGTTATCAAGCACACCCCCCGTTGTCATGCCAAAGAAACGGCAATATCGCAAAACAGTTTCCTATTCATTAATTAAAACTTCCGGGCTAAATTGCCGTAGTCCATATATGAAACTACTACTCTTTCCTGACGCTTCGTTGCCTACTGCGGGCAACATCATCTGAGGTGAGACGGCGACTGGCTGCTAAGACACTGGTGGTCCCGCTTATATAGAACGCTTAGAAGGCGCCACCACTGGTCACGTGCTTCCGACTTTAAAACTATCTCTGGCTACGGCCATCTCTCGATTACAGCGAATCGATTGTCACTTCGTTGGTACGAAGTCGACCGCCATATCTTCTCTCGTTTTAATCCTTTTCTATTAAAATTATGTCCGTGCTTTTAGATCTATATAGCTTCTCTATACATGCGAGTGTAATTATGTGAGATCCTAGCTATCACGTTTGTCTCACTAAATTTTATTTCGTGATCACCGTCTTTGAAAACGTATCCCGCTACAGCTGATTTTTCAATCTGTCCCAATCTACAGTTCCTTTTGTGTTCCGTTAGGCGGGTATTAACACTCCTTTTAGTTGTGCCAATATAAACCATGCCACAGCTAAACGTTATTTTACACACACCTGGAGTAGCTAAGGGGTGTCTTGCGTCTTTCACCGATCTTAAACGTTCACTAATTTTCTTGGTAGGTCGATACATTGTCTCCACTTGAAACTTTACCAATACAGTCCGTGATGTTATGAATAAATGGAAGAAAAACTTTTCCAACCGACGGTTGTTGTCGTCGTGTATTTTCGGAAACTTTTCTTCTAGGGTGGAGTGCTCGATCTATTTCCATGTCAGTGTACCCATTTCTCTTGAAAGCTGTTCGCAAATGGCTTAAATCATCTTTTAAGTAAATTGGCTCACAGATGTTATTAGCTCTGTCCACTAAAGTTTTTATGACTCCTCTCTTCTGCCTAGGATGATGATTCGAACTCTTACCTAGGTAACGATCGGTGTGTGTGTGTGTGTGTCTTTTCTATATATGGACCATGGAAATTTAGCCCGGAAGTTTTAATGAAGACGCCGGCCGTGAAAGCTTACAGTTTCCAATATTTTATTACTGCGTGTAACTTCCCTATTTACTTTGATCTGACTTTCTATTGGCCCCTATGGGGCACAGGGCACGCAGGATCTCTCTCAATCCATCTGCGGCTTGGCTATTTCCCGGAAGAACAACCAGTTCTTGCCGACTCTTCAATTCCCCCTCCGTACACATCCCTGGGGATTCCATTCCGATGCCTCCTTTCAGACTGCTCCGCCTGACTTTCTCAATGTGTGCCGCAAACACGTCAATTTTCTCCGACGTATGTGGTCTTATATACGTGTGCGGATTGTTTTCTTCCAGAGCACTTCATTAGTTTTTTTTCCTGGCCACCAGATATTCATAATGCACCACAGACACCGATTTATGAAGCTCTCTAACTCTCATGTTATATTCGTATCTACTTTGCAAAGTTCACAAATATAGAGAACGGCAGTATTCACAATTGCATGTGATGTTTGTTTCGCTTACTGAATACAACTCTATCAACGTATCATTTGCGTTTGTAGTTCTTCACGCCTTCTCGAGCTCCGTCACCACACTATCCAGGCGCAAGAATGAGTTGACAGTGTCCACCTGTTGCTCTTATGTTCCCAGTTCTACTTGACTCTTATTTCTTTGTTTTACCAATATTTATCCCAAGGCATTTAATTTCTTGGTGAAAACTATTTCAGGTCGGGTCGCTTTGAGGCTAATAAATAATGCACAACGTTTGAGATAAATGTATATGTACCTTGACAGTGTTACGTCGTCGAGTGACGATAGTCTCAAGTCGAAATTCATTGAAATTGTTTAAAAAATACCACTCCCAGCCGAAGCAAGCTCTAGGTATCATCTCATTTGTTATTATGAAACGTAGAACGAATGCTGGGATTGCCCCGTAATAACTCCGTACGACTGCACATCTTACCAGTGTCCCGTGTGCGAAGACGTGGATGTAGATGAGACGCCACAACACACCTGACTCCTCCTGTCCTTTGAGCCTGATTTTGTAGCCCTTCTTTTATTCTAACAGTCTTTACCGAGACTACCCTATGACAGTAAATATTGGTTACTTCGAACACTAAGTACTGAACATTGTTACGAGTTGTGTTGGAAATGTTTGACTAAGGTTCTCCCCCCTCTCTTCTAGCCTTAATCCGTTCTTTCAACCGTTCCAAATACTGGTATTGGGTTCCAAAGACTGGTATTGGATCAGCTTTTGAGAAGCTCACTCACTACAAGAATTTCGGTGCGTATGTGTTTTTTTTAACTTTTTCCTTCGCAGTACGAGATGGTGATTAACCCATTGTTAGTGACGAAATGTCAACATGATAATGATGGTCGATTCTGTGGCTGAAAAGTCAAGATAATCCGGAGGACGATATTAGGGCATGCGTCTAGCCCGCTCTGAATTGTAAGAATGATCCTTTGTTGCCATCGCATCTTGTGCAGTAGTGAATTACTGTTTTCAAATTATTTCAATGGCCCGATGTACGTCCTACACAAATAGGCCAGACTGAAATCCTGTCAAGACTGAGCAAGAAACAAGTTATCTGCAATATATGGAGGACTGGAGGGAACTGGCTCTCGCTAACGCTTTCCCTTGGACGCGCGGAGTGTGAACCACGGCTTAGCAGAGGGAGTATGGGTTGGGGACACCAGTGGCCGCGAAGAGTGCACCGCTTCCCCGAGGTAAACATGACATCGGTGGCCGCCGGCGCATAGCGACCAACCGTAGCGTCGCCCTACTGAAATCCACTAATTGTAGCTGCATTCCTAATCTTGGTTTGTAACCAGATGCAAGCCTACAACATTCCATTCTCAATAGGCCAGTAACACTCTGACAATGACAGCTTTGCTTCATTCCTGGAAGCAAAATACGCCGAGATCCTCAGTGTGTACGTACAACTTTACAGTTCATTCACAAGGTTTACATTAAGTCAGTCTGCATACAAACCGCAGACTGCGAAACCACTAATCCATACGGTAGCTTAAGGCAAGAATGTCAATGCCAGTCTTTAAAGAGCTCCTGAAGGGCAAAGCAAATTTCTACACACTGCAACAGAAACTACAGAAATTATTGAACGACTAGGCCTAGTTCGCGGGAGTGGGATCAGCGATCCGCTATTTAGGAGGCAACGACGCCATCTGCCAACTGTGCAGGTGAAAATTTTTTAAAGTTTGTTGGAATTCCAGAACATTTTCCTCACACGCTCGTGAAATTCAGTCTCATACTGTATATTATTGTTAATATTGTTATTTCTGTTTTTTTAGTTGCTTGCACTCTAGGCATCTCGTGATTCCATGTTTCATTATTTCGTGTTTTCTTTCAATTAGTTCTGTCCGCACTGTGGCATGTTCTACGGAATATTCAAATGAAATTAATAAATAGAACAGATCATCGCTGCACTCACTCACGGTTTTTATTACTGCTACGCTGTTCACTGTCCTCTCCGTCTTTCGGCACTGCTCCACCGATTTTTCATTATTCTACAATAAGCGACACATCCTCTTCAAAAACTAACCCTCGCACAGCTTCGTGGCGCACATGCGGACGGGAATGAGGGCGCTCTATTAATGGCTGTTATGCAGGACGACACAGGAAGACGTGGTAAGGCGACAACGGCGATGTGCTTTCCCGAACGAATGACGTGGTGCAATCGCAAACCACCAGCTTCCGTGCTTGATGCCGCGGTGGTTTGTCTCGTCTTTACTCTGTCGCAATTCCTGCTGTCAAAAGAAGCGAGTAGCTGTGCAGAAAATTCCGCAACTAATGCCCCGACTCCCAGCTGTTTAGCGTCAGCACGCATCATTACTGCTGTCGTTTGGTCTATGCCTGCAGCCAACGCGGAAACTATTGCGTGAGATATGGTGAGGTCAGGTTGCGTCAAAGGAACGTTTTAAGTTGCGAACGTAGCTGCGTACTGGACGACTAGAAATGTGTATCCGCACATTCGGCAATCCTACGTGCACTGCCTTAAACCGTTCTGGGTGAATTTAAGTAATATTCTTCTAAACGATGAAAAGCAATGTAGATACCAAAATGAGAGAGAGAGAGAGAGAGAGAGAGAGAGAGAGAGAGAGAGAGAGAGAATTGTCAAAATTGTCAATTATTCTTTCCCTAACGATTTCCGAACTGGAATGTCCCATGCGTCTAGCTCTAACTACAGACTCCTTGTTCGAACTTTTGTTTCCGCAGTGCAGCCATAGCCACGTCGGAAACCTTTCACGGGACTTACCTGGGTACAAATCTGAGCTCTATAGATGTAATGCCCTTTCATACCTTGCGTACGCCACACTACCGCTATCTGTAGCTGCATATCTCTATACCACGCCTTTTGTGAGTTCCATGGATTTCCCACAGAAGCTGCTATCGAAACACTGATCCGTTGGCTTTATTTAAATTTGTGATTTCGCTAAATGACTGCTGACTAACGTTGGGATGGCTCCGCCGACGCTATTTATCTACATTTAGTTGTTCCTCAATTACTTAATGATTGTTGAGGCGTTAAAACCTGGCGTTCCTTCATTTTTCTTCGTATCATTCTGCGTTTACAACTTCGTGTAAACGTTCACATTCACTCCCAAATATTGTGACCAGGATCTTTTGTGTACTAAAGTCGTGCCAGATGGAGGATGTAATATAATATTTGGCAAGAGAACACACTGGACCAAATACGTACACAACTCCAAAGCAGTGACAATATTTCGCACAGCACATAAATTTCGTGATACTGGGCGGACTGTTGGTGGAAATTGAAGTTGGCATTGTATACGAAGGCACGTGATCTTGTTATTTCTGAGGTGTTTCTATTAAAATGATCATCACACTAAATACAATGCCAAATCTGGCCGGAGTCTAGTAGCAAGGATCATCATCACAACTGTAAAAACGAGAGGAAACTACCGGTACTCCACTGATCGACCACAGTTGGTTCCAATCACTTGAGCCTGAAGCACAAGCAGGAAAGGCAGCTGCTGTTAACTTGGTGTGTACAGAATAGCTGTGGCGCATTAACGTTAAAAAAAGCCGGATGGGTATATTATTTTTCACATATACTTATTTTTCAACCTTATATATAACAGCTGTAACGGCATTTCTCTGTTCTGATGATCTCCATCAGTATATTTAATGCGCGAACTATGATTTTAGCAAAAAACACATCTGGTGATGAAAAAGTGAAGGAAAGTGGCGCCATCTTTTAACTAATCCTAGAGAATTTTCCACGATTACGATCAGGCTTTGTTCTTTAGTTTTATATTCCTTTTTTCTTTTCCTCTGCCACGAGACTGGACGCAGTGGAACCTTGGATTCCCAGTGGGAACCAATACGGTTCAAATGTTCGCGAGTAAAATGTTTCTCCTATTGCTGTACAAAGGACCCGTGGGAAATGCATTACAGACACACACACACACACACACACACACACACACACACAGACAGACAGACAGACAGAGAGAGAGAGAGAGAGAGAGAGAGAAGGGGGAGAGAGAGAGAGAGAGAGAGAGAGAGAGAGAGAGAGAGAGAGAGAGAGAGAGAGAGAGAGAGGAGGTTCTGCGTAAATCTCGCGCAGGATACGTTATCCAGAATGTAAGCTGCAAGTTGGTGGTAGGTTGGCAGGCGTGTGGCCGCTAATCCCAGTGCTAAGTGCGCCGACACGGCAGCACCGACAGCGCCGGTCTGAGCCGGGAAACGGCTGTACAGACGCTGCCCGCTCTGCGTGCTCCCAAACCAAACACAGCGCCGTCTCCTGCTAGCTCAACACAGCGGCAAAAAAGTTACTCCTTTCTTTTTCATACGGGTAACTGAAGCACAACAGATATCTGCTGGAATCTAACTGATTTAGTGCTTTCCGATACTGCCCGGTATTTTCTGGAATAGAAAACGGCGACGGAACAGAGCAAAACTAAAGAATCTGAAAGTGTTGCAACAGAAAAAGGTTAATTATTAAGTGGTCCGTTCAAATGGAAAGTGAAGAGGAAGTAATCTTCTAAAACCCTTGCTAGAAGTGACATGTTGCAAGGGAAGGCATACATAATGGGTGCGCAAGTGGGTTACTTCCTACCGTGAACTTCTAGTGGCAGACAGTGGAAAGAGATGGTTGCATTTGGTGGCGAAGATCTGAATACACGCCAAAGACTGGGTGCGGTAGGTATGGGGAGAAAGAAATTGTTAACGGAGTATACGAAGAAACTGAAGGCGCAGTAAAAAAAAAAACTGATAGAGACAACCCGAACTGAAAAGGTATCTGCCAATGAGAGAAACTGTTGGTGGTACCATTCGTAGCCTGGCCCTCATTCAGGCGCACCATTCCACTCACAAAATCCTTAGGCAGTTCTGAACCCACGAGGCTTACGCAAAACGTGATCAGTGTCTTCCAGTACACTCGCCAGTGTATTTCGTATCTAATAAATAGAACAGCAGCTATATAACCAGCTGAACTGTGCCATGGAAACCGAATGAAATTCCATACCAAGCTGCTGTTTACTAAGGAAGAACAGTGACCAATCTGTGTCCATTCCATTTAGGGGTCTGTCCCCCTCCCGTACGTCCATCGCGCCTGTAGAAGTATATTAACTGCACGTTAGCCGCAGTATGACTGACATGCCATATTTCATGCGGGAAACAGTGACGATAACAATATCCTTCACTGCGCAGAGGCGTTTCGGTAGTCTTCTTACGAACAGATCCCACGTCTTTTACGTCAATTTCAACAGCAAACAGTTGCTGTGTTTTCAACACCACCACCTCGCCTTGGAGATGAAGAAAAATAGTCGTGGTCTCATGAAAGTACCGTTGTAGTACTTCTGTCAGGACCTGTACAGAAATAATGGACTCAGACCAATACATAGTGACATACGGGTAATTTGGCATCGCCAAACAGCAGTTTCATTCACAAAGTATTACTGATGGTGGAGGTATTGTAGAGGTAATAACACATCATTAAAAACCGTTGCGGATCTCAACAAATACACTCACAACAACCGAAAATTTAGCCGGCGACGACTGTCTTAAAAACTGTGCATCAACATCATCAGGCGCTGAAGACTGTACATTCCAGAAGCTGCACGACCTGTATACCCACAGCTATCTAGAACTAGGTTTCATTGCACGACGTCCGGCAACGAACAGAGGAAATCCTTTTGGCCGAGTTTCATCTGCGGCTGGATCCCGCTATACTGGAATAACAAGTTCCTCCTGCTTTGCAGAACAAGTTAACCGTAGAACAGAAAAGCGCGTAAAAGGTACCGGTTGAGAAGTTAGTTAACGCAATGTTGTACAGTCAACACTAAGAAACAGAACGTATTGCTAATGGATGTGTCGTGTAGTCAGTGTTTGGGTGAATTTATCCTTCATATCCATGTGTGTCACACTATGTACAATACCTCAACATGCAGCCCACACCACCCATTTCACAATAGTTACTGTCAAGAACTGACGCTGTGGTTATTTGTCAGGCAACAAATCCACAGGTTTTGAATTTAATTTGATTCCGTCCTGCGATATTTTCTGCCACTTACTGTTTCTTACACTGTTGTACAGTGGTTCGGAGCCAATGGTGAACAGTATTCCCCCTGTAACTTAGCTATGGAAGTCTATTCATCTATCGGAGGAAGGGAAGGACATCCCACCTCGAATGATACCACACCAGGTACACGGTACACTGTGGTGCTGAAACAAAACATAACGTTCATCTGTAACTTAACAGCAGTCGCGGCACACAACACGCACGGCCCGGCAGTTTCAACGGTACTGCTGCCAGTTCCGTGACAAAAAACTGCGAGCTCTTGGGTTTTGTCGCGGTTAGGCAGACTATTTTAAGGATTACACAAGTCAAGACAGTGGATAGAGTCGTCTGCTGTAAGCATCTCATTGAACACGGGCCACGACTATCACTGCAACGTACATTTTGACATCCCAAACAACTCTAACAAGGAATCTCAACCCAAGTCAAAGCCAATTATCTCTTGGAAAACTAGTCCCTATAAATAAACTTACGTTTACGAATTGTGATGTAATCATTGTGATTCTCTGAACAAGCTAGTCCAATGGGAAATATTGTTTGTGACTACTATTCAGGCTTGTTTAGTTTATCCAGTGGTAATGTTTTCAAATTTCTATATTATTCGCAAATCATTTAAGGCGAATGCTGGGATGGTTAACACTGAGTGGTCATGGCCGACGACATCCTACGTTCACTTCGATCTAGAAAGCATCTAAAATGTGAACGCAGAATATTTATTATTTCCAAAGTGAAGACAGTTACGGTATATTCGGCCTTGGGGCCTAACTGAGTCTGCTCGAATTGTAGTAGAGGTAAAACAATGTACATATTACTGCTACTTAGTCAATAATTGAGGAGAGGCCTTAGGGTACATCGCAAACGCGTCGGTAAGAAGCATGAAGTGATAGCATATAAATCGATTCCGTTATTGTAGTAATAGACTTCTTATTCAATCTCGAGAAAAATTTTTCCTTGTTCAGTTTCACTTATTTGCGTCTACATATATACTCCGTAAGCCACTGAATGGCGTTTGACAGACCGTACCCTGTACCACTAATAGTATTGCCTATCCTGTTCCACTTGCAAAGAGACCAGAAAGAAAAACAACTGTCTATATGCCACCGTACCATCCTTATTTCTCCGACCTTCCTGGTCCTTACGCACAATTTTTGTTACGGGCAGTGCAATCGTTCTACAGCGAACTTCAGATAACGGTTCTCAAAATTTTCTAAACAGTGCTTCGCGAAAAGAATGTAACCTATCCTCCAGGGATTCCATTTTTCACGAATCATCTCCGTAATAGCAGCGCGTTCATAGAACCTCATCACCACCACCATATGAGTAATCCATGGCTGGTGCCGCTGCTCGCTTCCCTTCTTTCACTTCTTCCGATCCCGCCAGTTAACCGTTTCATCTCCAAGGTTTCTATTACTGATTTATCGACATCCATGGCCTCTTATATGTTGATATTTGGTACAAGGTCCAGCCTGGAGATGACGCAACTTGGTCTCCAAAAGTCTGTTTCTAGACCAAGTAACTCGTTTGTCTGACGTTTGTTCATTATTCACATTTGATCTTTGTACGTAGCAATATTTTCAACAATTTAACAATGTGTCACCTGTTTGGTCCTTGCTGATATTCCAAAGGACCAACTGAGTCCTAGTATGGCCCTTCAGCGCTGCTGTATTTTATTATTTATGTCATCTTCGCTTTTTCCATTTGATGACGTTATAGCCTCCATACACTTAAAAGATTTACATCCCATGAACTTACTTGCTTGACCCTCTAGATCCTCTACGGCAGGAATTCCCAAACTTTTCCTCTGACGGAACACTTCGGGGAGTCTGATACTTTGATGGATCACCTAGTTTATTTTGAAGGATGATAAAATTTTAAAAATGATAAAAACTTGTTTTATTCGGTGATCTTCAATTTGAAATCTGAACTAATAGCACAGGTTTAACAACAACAAAAATGTCGGAAAAATCGCCAAGCTATTAATAATACTTCTTGGTGGAGTGCTTGTTCACCTCCAGCGGAACACCCGTGTTCCTCGGAACACATTTCGGAAAATCCTGCTCTACTGTACCGTCGCTAACCTCTAGATATTTGATTTTTGTCATGCTTATTATGAGGCTCTACCTCTCACACTCGTCTTTCAACTTCCGAAACATGCACTCAGCAGCATCCTCGTCTCCGGTTACGACCACCTTGCGGAACCTACTGGTCTCAAATCTAGCTGCCTGCCCTCTGAATCCCTTCGACTGTGTCCTTTAATCCAACCTGGAGTAGACCCCTAACCTAACACTGCCCCAGACTGGGTTTCACTAGCGTTCTGTACGCAGCCTCCTTGGCTTCGCGTCTGCCAGTTAACTCTTCGTCCATGGTGCGAGAAAAGGTCACGTTTCTAAATCCGTGCTGTTTTGGACAGAAATTTGTGAGCTGGTCACGTCATTTTGAGTTTTGCATGCCGTCGATGTGCACGTAAGAAAGAGCCAGTTACGTTACTGTTAAACAGTCTTTGGTCTTGTCATGGCACAGTCTCTGTCTCTGGATAGTCTGATACAATCTTAATGGAAGGGTCGTAGTTGATGGAAGTATTCAGTAGTGGTGTGCTGACTTGTGATGACACCAGTTATATGAAGAAAGATTGACTAAAGGACAGCAAGATGAGTAAGATGAATGCCTTAGAAAGCGAAGGCAATATATATTTTGAATCGTGTTATTTTTTAAGAGAAAAAGTTTGAGGTACCATTGCAGCACTGTGTAGCTAAAAATGATTATTGTCAGCTAGTAAACTTGCTCAGAGCTGAGTCATGCATTAAAATATTCATTGATTAATGCTGTTTGGTGTTTATAGAAATTATTGGTTAACATTGTACCCTTTTTAAATCTTTGTTCACTTAAGCATAGTATTGTTCAGACCAATGTTATGTGTAAAGAACACGCGAAGTTTTATTCCGTCTTTCTGAATACACTTCATTCAAAATCGTTGTCTTTGAATATCATTTCATAGGAATAGTTAGTCTCCCCACACCGCTGTTTATCACTACGCATTACCCAATGCAACAGTTTGAGTATGTGCATAAGCAGAAACCTAGCTTAGGCGCTGCCTGCTTGCTATTTGCTGTTGTACTTTCGAGAAATCTGCAACAATGTTGCAGAGACGCGAGGTAAGTGGAAATTTCGATCAGGGTCTGACAATAGTTTTATTTCAGTTGCGTATTTACCATAAAGACAAAGTTGCATTCAGATCAGGTACTGTTCAGAACATGTTAGGTTCTGTTTAGTCAAAGTTTAGCATACGAGTTTGTTAGGTATCAATTTGTGGGGACATAGTTTTGGTAATACGTAGATTTTATGGAGTGAGAGGTCAACTTAGGCTAAATTTTTGACAGAAACAAAATATAGTGGGGAGATTGCTGTTTCTTCTGAAGATGTATATGTTTTTGTCTACTGTCGCAATTTGTTTAGAAATAAACAGCGACGGTAGATACAAACGAACTCTTTCAGTGCTGTGTTGGTCGCTGTTCCACTGGCAACACGTCGGAACTATGTAAGAAGTTTTTCCGTGTCAACGTAATTTATTACATTCGAACTTAAAATATACTCAACAACTCTGTAGCAAACCGAGTGGTTCAAATGGCTCTGAGCACTATGGGACTTACCTGCTGAGGTCAGCAGTCCCCTAGCACTTAGAACTACTTAAACCTAACTAACCTAAGGACATCACACACATCCATGCCCGAGGCAGGATTCGAACCTGCGACCGTAGCAGTCGGCTGGGCAAGAGATTCGCGATAAATGCAAGCTATGTTTAAGAGGAAACGCTGTGTAGTACTCAGTGTAAAATGTTCTTTGGGAGTGCGGTCATGAACCCGCTAGCCTCCGCGACTGTCAACCACTGTACTTGAGTGCGGGCCGAAGCCCTGGAGGATGCGGCAAAGCCGCTCGTTACCCGTGTCAGGCAAGTGCATCGGCCAGCATGTTGTACCCAGCACCGCCTGCAGGCAGAAGCTCGGCGCAGCGAGGAAGGAAGCCGTCCCGAGAGAAAGCCCGCGGCCGCAGCGGCCGAACCGTTACCTGCTGGCGGCGAGCAGTGGGGGAGGCACAAAGGCCGGCCGAGGCGCACATTCCTGCAAGCCGATGCACCTCAACTGCTACATTCCGCCTGCAAAAGCAGCCTGCCCTTCCCCAAAACTTGCCAGCGTACCGGATAGTCGCACTCATACAGGCCGTTCACAGGGAATAACTCAGTACTCCGTCGACTGATCGAAAACAAATGAACTTTATAATTAATTTAGAAAAATCCCACTTCAGTTGCACTATTTATTTAAACCACGACCGGTTTCGGGATTTCAAAATCCTATCTTCAAGTGTATGAAATTACTGAATTTTAACACAAAACATGCGGAGCTTGAATCACTACATATTGGCGGTAATTGTCCGCCGCCAGGCAGCCGCGCGATAGAAGCGCCAACCATTACTGTTAATTTCCACCAACATGCAGTGACTACATCTCTTTCACTGACTGGCCCGATCCCATGTTGTGTGTTACCATAAATAATGATTTCTTACATCTGAAGACGGGGCTTTAAAGACCGAAGCCGGTCTAGATTTGAATAAGTAAGTAGTACAACTGAAACGGATCTCTAAATTATTTAAGCATGCCTGTCAGTAACCGATGTCCTACGTACCAAAACCCGTGGAGAAAGAAAAAAAAATCGTACTATCTCTCCTGACGAAAATAAATTTGCTCACATCATATTGAAATTTAAATGTTAGTAAGTGTTCTCGAGCTATTTATCTCGAGTGTAATTTTGCACGTAGCTGGAACGTGGACGATTGTCGTTTAAGACAAAAGGGGAATACAAGCTTTTGATATGTGATCCTACAGACGACTGAAAACAACTACTTGGCTAGACCAAGTAACTAAAGAGGCGTCATTGGTAGCACACATACAGAGGCACCAAATACTCGTCAGTTTGGTAAGGAGGGGAATCTGGTGTGTAGAAATTTTAGTTCAGGTACGAAGATTGAAGATATTTCCACAAAACAGGCTGACGTGGAAAGCAGCATCAAACCAGTCTGAAAGGAACAACAACAACAACGATCATAGTTTCTTTTTGGAACTGTAACGGCAGTCATGTTATGCTGTTAAGTTTTCGCCGTCTCGTAGATAATGAGGTTCCATGAGCATTTTTATGTTTGTAGTGCGTTTTTTTTCTCTAACATGTTCGAAAGAACAGACACCATTGATCCAGTAGCTACTATGAACTAAGACACAGAGGAATTACAGACATTGGCTGCGAGTGAGCACTGATGTTAAGACCGGAAGGAGACACCACACACAATATCCAGAAGGGTCCAGAAAAATGTAGACACTCTTTGATAGTTAATATCTTTGCAATTTTAGGCGGTAGCGTAGTGCATTGTTTTCTCAACAGAGCTTGACGAGCGTTTCCCAACAGACGACAGTGCAGCAATGACTGAAGTATGATTGTCATTTGAGCAACGCAAGGCCGTGCTGGAGTGGTACTGGAAGTACGGAAACATGGTGGAGCTGCAACAGCAATGGCGTATTGTGTACGGAACTCAGCCACGAACAAGTAGAAAACACTATCTTATTTGAGATAAATTTGAAGCCGACGGTACTGTTGAGTATGCGCATACTGAAAGATCTGGCCAACCAAGTCCAGCTTTCGACGCTGCTGTGTTGTAAAATTTTAATATGTCGCCTCAAAAATCTGCTAAGCAGTGTGCACGGGAAGGTAGGTAAGCCAGTCAAGAGTGAGGCGAATTCCGAGGGTTAATAATAATGTCGTGTGACTGGAGCCTCCCGTCGGGCAGACCGTTCGCCGGGTGCAAGCTAAGTGGAACGTCTACGTTTCAAGATTGCTGCACGCTATAAACGAGGGCTACCCAGACCGAAGGATGTAGTGCTGCGAGTAGTCTGAAATCATATTCGCGAGGATGAACGGATTACAGGGATGGTTATCTGGGCTGACTAGGCGCAATTCAAACTGAACGGTACTGTAAACCGCCCAATTTGCGTGTACTGGGGTTCCTGATAATCCTCACCCTGTCTTTTAAGATACGGTGGTCAAGGAAAGTTATTTCAGATTAACCCCGCTCATGCGTAACTACCAGCCCAAAACCCCTCTACTCCATCTAAACAGTTTCGCTACAAATTCAAAAGTAACAAGATGAACGAGAATTTCATGTACCCCTGTAATCCCTGTTATGCAGGTTGCAAGCTATCTTACTTCTTATCAATTGTTGGTATTCATGTTTACATTATTTCGCAGCCACGGTCGAGTTTTAATCTGATGGTATGGCAGGTGTGGAAGATCATAGTTAAGCCATTGAGGAGCGCTTAGTGACAAATGTTTGGGTGCACGAAAGACAACATGCCGGGCAAACAATAAGACACATTGTGGGAGCATTCAAGATTAAATAATGGTCGATCGCGGAAGGCAACACTTCTGGATTGGGAAAGATGAGCTTTTCACTTTCTGGTTGTATTAAAAGACACGCCGTCGGGTGGAGGGAAAAAGACAATTGAAGAAACATGTGCCAGAGTCTCTGCTTCGATTAAACAATCTGCTACCAAGTCGACGCGTAAACGTGGTTCGGAACTCCGAATATCGAGGACAGCAATATTGAGTTTACATGATAAAGTCAGTAAGGTCAGACGTTTTCGACTGACTTTCGTAAACCAATTATAGACCGAAATGAGCGTGTTTTAATATGTCGTGCTTTCTTAATTTCCAAACGCTGTGGACAGTGCCAGGGTTATATTTTCTGATGAATGTGTCATTTATCGCAAATTACGTACTATAAATTTTGCCGTTTGGGACAAAAGGAATTCTTATTACAACAGTCCAGTTAGAAAGGAACCCCCTTTAAATAATGATGTGGGCAGCGATGATATCACATCAGCTTGGTCCGTACTTTTTTTTGAAGCGACTGTCAATGGCGAAAATTATTTACTCCTGTTACAATCCTGGTTAATGCCTCAGGTTGAGGAAAGGAGCCTCCTCGTTACGCTCTTGCTGTGCTTGAGTTCCTACACGAACAGTTTCCAAGATGCTGGATCTGTCGTGATTCATCAGTAACACCAGCTCCCTTGAAATGGGCACCAGGAAGGTCGTTACCTCCGCAACCCAAAAACCCTTTATGCCGATGCATCTGCATGTCGTTATGCTACAAATTACCTGTGTAATGTTGCTGAGGATAATATCTCACGATAACGTCGGACATTCTCACAATTTTGTCGGCATATGGAAATGTGTTTACAATTCGATGGGAAACATACCGATATACTGCACACTTGATACAGAAGTAAATACTTGTGCTGAAAAAAAAATCTATTAGCATTCGATACTAAACACTGAGTTAAAGCACAGCAAGCTAAAACGCGCTCGTTCTGGTTTGTATCCGATAATTCGTTTACGAACATTGGTCGGATACGTCTGACCTTAAGATCTTTATCCTGTGACCTCTCATTGTTGTCCTTGATGCACAGAGTTCCGAATCACGTTTACGTATCGACTCCATAGGAAATTGTTCAATCGAAGCAGGGCTCTGGTACGTGTTTCTTCTTCTGTACAGTATGGTTCAAATGGCTCTGAGCACTATGGGACTCAGACCCCTAGACTTAGAACTACTTAAACCTAACTAACGTAAGAACATCACACACATCCATGCCCGAGGCGGGATTGTAACCTGCGACGTAGCGGTCGCGCGGTTCCAGGCTGTAGCGCCTAGAACCGCTCGGCCACCTCGGCCTGCTCTTCTTCCTTCCACTCCGCGGTCTGCCTTCTCGCGCACCCTGTATAGATAATCTAATACAACATTTTGTATAAAGGTGACAGATGCTTACTGTATTAAGGGGTCTGAAAATGGCACAATATACACCTAAATCAACTGTAAATAAAATAAGACCTACAGATACTACATAAGAAAATAGTTAACAATTGTGGTCTGAAAATGGGCAATTTCTTGTCTAAGACGGACGGTGTTTCCACCTTCGCTACTGGGCTACGCAAAGTGACGGTGCGGTGACGTTCATCTTAGCGTGAACACACACCAACTGAGAGCGAGGTCGCCTTCCGCACCTCGAGACTCTGCGTTTACGCTGGCCGCACGCCGCGACCGAAGGCTAGGTACGGCGCATTCCGCTGGCGTGTGCGGCCTGCCCGGGAACAGGAAGAGGAACGCAGGAATTAAAAACGGACCCGGCCGCTGGCACAGTCAGATGGGGCCACCACTTAACCGCAGACAACTGGGCCGGCGCGACGCCCGGAATTTCGCAATAAAGCGTCGGGGGCGGCGGCCGGAGGCGGCACCAGATTCCCAGAGCCGGCAGGCGCCGCCCCCGACCGCAGACGCCTAATTGCGCCCCAGGTCTCGCCGTGGGCGTTAATTGCGAACCCGCCGGGGTTGCGCCGATTTTGTTCATTCCGGCGTCGCCGTCACATTACGCTCAGAGCGCCTGATTAGCGCTCCAGCCGCTTCCTGCGGTTCGGCGCTGCTCTGCCAGGTAATTGCTTGTCTCTTACCTGCGTCGCCGAACACTACGACCTGCAAACAACCGTGTCACTGTCGCTCCAGCCAGCTGTACACTGTCTCTGCTCCCAGACATGCTATTCATTAGGTTGGTGCGTAAGTTCGTAGTGTTTTTTGTTGTTGGTATTCCCGTTGATATGGATTTATTTAACGAGCCATTTTTTATTTGTAGTTCACTGTTGTTATTTGGGTTTATATGTTATTTTTTCATTTGGAGGTAAGTCAGTGGAGCTGTGGACGCTAGAAAATGGAGTGCCAACTGGAGAAATCCAAACATTTCCGAGACATTCTTCCGATTCGCGTTCGGTAGAGGCGTGACGTCAGCGGAAGCAGCCAGAAACATTTGCGCCTTGTCTGGGCATAATGCCACTGGACAGCACTGCAGGAAAATGGGTTTCTCGTTTTATGAAGGATCATTTTGTCATTAGTCAGCCTCCACGGTGATGAAGACCTTCGAGGTTTGATGTAGATGTTTTAAAAGCATTTATCCATAATGATCGACATCGACCCGCCAGGTTAGCCGAAAGTGCTAATGCGCTGCTTCCTGGACTCTGGTAGGCGCGCTGGCCCCGATTAGCCACGAGGCCGGAGTGCCGGCCAGCCTGGATGTGGTTTTTAGGCTGTTTTCCACATCCCACTAGGTCAATACTGGGCTAGTCCCCACGTGCCGCCTCAGTTACACGGCTCGCAGACATCTGAACACAATCACTATTCCATGGATTACACTACACGAAGACAATTGGGGTACACTAATTCCGTCCCAGGGGTACGGGGTAGCAGCTGGGAGGGCATCCGGGCACCCCTTAAATTAGCCTTGCCGACCCTGCGTCACGGCGGGAAGAAGGCACCACAATAATAATAATAATAATAATAATAATAATAATAATAATGATCGACATCAGTGTATTCAAGAAGTAGCAAATGTGATGGACTGTGATTGACTGATTATTCCACCATCCATTATTCCACCCAATTGCATGCAATGGGTAACGTTCAAAAATCGGACGTATGTTACTACATGCTCTAAGATAAAATCATAAAAATCACTAGCTCGCCGTATGTGCATCTCTGCTTCCTTTTCATCGATTGGTTTCTGAACAACACTGACCATTCCTATTATGTGTTTTTACAGGTAATGATGATAGGTGTCTTTCTGCTAAAATAAGCAAAAGAAAGACACGGTTGAGCCCAAACAAAGAAGCAACTCCCAGTGCAACGACAAAAGACATGCTGAGCTACGCAGAAGATATTGCTGTAGTCACGGAGACAAAAAAGTTCTACAGTTCTCAGCACAATGCGATGAATGTTTTGTAACCAGTGTAGCTACGGCCGGCTGTACGTATACAGCATTTGGCAGTAAGAGATCGTGCGGTGTTATAAATGAAAAAGGATATCAGAGACTACTCCAAGAGTATTGGAATTCTGCAAAGCATACTAAAATGCTTAATTCGCATTTAAGTGCACATTTGTATGTCCAGATTCACACTGAAGTAGTTGATACGCTTTTCCATGTGGTTTTCGGGATACCAATTTTCTTGGAGCGCCAGTACTGTATTACCTCATGTTTGGTTATTTGATACAGAATAATGCCATTCGTGCCAGAAAATGAAAATGTGCACTCGAAATTGAAGTAAATTGAAACTAGCCAATAGTGTGATATAAAACACTTCGTTTTAAATAACCTGACTTCCTCGACACCGAAGTTTAATGAAAAATTTCTCTTGCTAACCTACAAAAACAACGTCATGTAGACTATTAATAGTGATTGCTAGTACCTCCAAAATAATAGAAAATCAGAAAATTATTAACTACTAATTTAGTCTTTCATGATCATGGGAATGTATATTAATTCATTCGATAGCTCCCGGACACAGAAATCTGTTTTGTTCTCATTTGAGCAGGAACTGTAAACTAAGTGAGAACAGCAATATCACAAAACAGACTTGGGTCACGTGGAGAATGATACCCCACTTTAACTTACATTGTTCCACGCATGCGCGTATCAGGCTGCTTGTGCACGCCAGAGAAATTTTTTCCGGGTAGCATTTGGCTTCTTGCTGCTATTATTGCTCATACGCCAAACAGCCACACTTCAAGCAGCCTGAAGCGGGAGAAGGCACTGCTCATCCGCCAATACAGCTCTGCGCATGCACAGGAGCCCGCCAGCAACTGTTCAAATGAAATTAGCACTTTACCGTTGTACTCCGAGCATTAGTACGAAACGGCCGATGCCTGTGACCAGTTTCTGCTCTGGAGGCTGATTGGCCGAAATGCCAGCACGTGAAAATAACGTCGTGGAGATGTGGTGTTTCTCTAGATGAGGAAAGGTAAGAAGCGTCCCGAATGGCACTCCCTTTAGAGCGCGTGGTAGCGTCTTAATCTGTTGCTGTGTTTTCGAGTTGAAGGTCTGATGCTAGCGAGCATGTACTGACTTAACTGAGCGGCAGCATAAGAGAGCGTGGAACGACGGGCTACATAGAGACGTCGTCTGACGGACGAAGCGGACGTGGCTCGGCGTGATTTGGAGAAATGACGGAACTGGCTAATTGCAGCTGGATTTAAGCCCCGTTCCCTCGGTCACTGACTACACACAATAAATACCACTATCTAGACAATTGCATCAAATCCAAATTGACACGTACTCTTGTCTGTTATTCGTTGCACTATGCCATTCTTTGTGTCTCAAAGTAATCGTCTGTAGTTTTACGAAACAAATCAACTTACGAGCTATCAGAATTTGTCGATTTCTTATAGTCACAAATTATGTGTAAAAATTCTGAGCGCCCACGTGACGGACATAGTGAACCGCAATTCTATTATTTAAAGTGGATATAAACGAATTGGCATCAGTTACGAGGCAAAAATGTGTTACAGTCGTCTGAAGGAATATCAGCATCTGGTATGACCTTTGGCCGAATGTATCCTTTGCGCTTCCAGAAGCTCACTGCGACATTCCTTACTGTGGAGGTATTTTGTTCTCTCTTTGCTCCTCCTGAGAGTTAACCACCTCCTTTAACTACTACCGTGCTCCGAATAACTGTACAATCTTAAAACGTTCTCGTGAACTGCTCAACCTGTATAGCAATTCCGACATGTTAGCCGAAAGTGAACGGAACTGAGCTACAACCACCTCGCACCATTTCCTCTAGCGCATAATTTTTTAATTTGCGTATCTCTTTCTCTCTCTGACTTCTGCGCATTTCATGATCTGGTTTTCGCACGTGATGATTCCAGCTAGTGCTTTTTTTAATCGAAATCGCGAAACTGTTTTCGCGTTCATTTTTATCGAAATTACGGACTGCAGCTTTGAGCTCTCCAGTTACAAAATATTTATTGGCAAAAACAAAAACAGAGCGGCAAGCTTCGCATTATGAAATCCCTCTATACTGCACAGACGACAAAAAAACATGCACGTACAACATTCGCAAATTATTGTGGGGCCAAATACAACGAACGCTACATCTGTTTGACTGCACTATTTAATACGCAGCTACGTGGGAGAAATAGTGCCGAAGTAAGCAGCATCAGTTTCACAAGCGAACAACTGAAGACTGAAGCAAATGTTGGAGAGGGACAAAAAAATAAACACCCGCAGGTGCCCAAATTAAAATCTCTCTCCCCCCCCCCTCCCCCTCTCCATGAGAAGTGTAGAACTGCCTGAAACACTGCTGTAATCCGAGCTGCAAAACCGCAAACTTGAGCTTGCAAGTTTTATTATTTAAAACGGTGCGGACACGGACTGAAATGCTGTATGTAGGGGGCGGAGCGGCACTCACACCACTCATTGGCCAACGTGTGTGCTCGTTCAACAGCCCGACACACACTGAAATAAATCAATGTCTAAGGCTAAAAATCTGCGCTGGGCCGGGACTCTAACCCGAACACTCCGCTTCTCTAGAACGGCTGCCTCCACCTCCTCGGCCACGCGCTCCGCTTCCCGCCCAATTCAGATTCTCCATGTCAGGTTTAAGTAGCGCCCCCAGCCATTTGCCCTACTACTCGTAGCATTCGCTGTCCCACATGGATTGTCAATCGGTACACGGTTTCACTGCGTGTCTGACCACCATGCGACGGTCCGCCCCTGGTAGCTGAGTGGTCAGCGCGCCGGAATGTCATACACAACTGCCCCGGGTTCGATTCCCGGCTGGGTTGAAGACTTTCTCCGCTCAGGGACTGGGTGTTGTGTTGTCCTTATCAACATTTCATCCCCATCGACACGCAAGTTGCTGAAGTGGCGTCAACTCTAAAGACTTGCACCAGGCGAACGGTCCCGACGGGAGGCTTGTAGCCACACGACATGTACATTTTCATTGCGACGGGTCAGAGTCAAATCCCCGGTACTTTTCCTTGATGGGAGAAGTAAAACGGGGTGCATTCTGTGCCGTGAGGCCAATAGAGCTACTTAAACGAGCAGCAAAGCTTCGAGCAGTTTGCTGACCTCATATCCTTCATAAGGAATCCCAATCGTACTGTACCTTTACATTCTTCTTTGAAGGCCACCTGTAACATTTAAAAAAGCATACGCCTTCGCTATAAAAAAACACAGTCTCTTAGATATCTTGGTAGCAGCAACCTCTCCCTTTTTATACACTGTCACTTTCCTGAAACGACTTATCAATCTCTTCCGAATGAATTTCTGGTCTTATAGCGCTCGCAACTGCATATTTGTTATATCTGACAACCACTTTGTGAAGTGACGAAGCGGCGATGTTCACTTCAGCATCCGTGGGTAATCCTGGTATTGCTCTAAGCACGGATAGATGCACTACTTAAATTAGCACAATCTAGGTTTGTTGGGCGAAGAACGAAGGGTTTTCGGAGGGAGGTCGACAAGATGTACATTAGATATAATTAAATAATCGAAAAAGAGTGTACAATAACGAAACTCATTTACAACTTACTTATCAAAGCATTCGATAATGTTGATACAAACTATTGTCCACTGTGAGGACAAGAGGATATCGACAGCACCTAATTTTAAAGCACACGACTGTAATTCGTGGATATAAATAATACTTTGAACACATTTTAAACGAGCCAGAGAAAGGCGCAGCTTCTCACACACAAGGTACGGGGCCACTAATTTCATTACGTTTGGACGTTAGGACCTTGAAGGCAATATGGAATATTATTGTAATATACTAAAGCCAGTACTTGACAAACGTTATCAGTGCAATAACTGAATTACCAAAGAAGTTTCCGTAATTTCGTCCCCCCCAAAAATTCACTGAAGTAAAATCAATTTTTCCTTTCTAACATTGCCAGGCAGTTTCACTACTATGAATCACTTGAATGGTTATGAATGAATAATCTTTTCGAGTTCTTTCAGTCTTCCAGAGATGTGTACCATATGAATTTGTAAGTGTGTGTAGATAAACATGTTTATGTAAACCAAACCATTTCGTGCAACGAATCCGTTCTCTCCCCTAGCGTTTCCCATGTCAAAAAAAGTAATTTTTATAAATAGCAAATAAAATCCGTGTTTAATAACAGTTCCCAATCTCGTTCAGAGGAGGTAAATGGAACTGCACGTGGGACGAAATTACGAACATCCCCACATTTCCAGAGTGAAATTTTCACTCTGCAGCGGAGTGTGCGCTGATATGAAACTTCCTGGCAGATTAAAACTGTGTGCCAGACCGTGTCGTTGAGCACTTAATTGCGAAGGGCAAAGGTCCCGAGTTCGAGTCTCGGCTTGCCACACAGTTTTAATCTGCCAGGAAGTTTCATCCCCAGATTTATTAGATATAGCGACACAGATCAAATCCTTGATTATAATGATTGCACACCAGTAACTGCAACACACGATTGAAGTACTGCCCAGAAGTTGAACCGAAATCAGTGCTCATTCTAAGAATTCCAGGCTATTAATTTGACTGCTATATTAACTCACCTCAATATATAGAAATAAATTCCTTCGTACAAGAACGCTACACGTGCTCCACACAACAAACTCTGCAGCTAAACATTTGTCCCCAACTGTGGAAAAAGAAAAATTCGTACGCGGAACGAAATTAGGAGCGGGTACGATAGTACGGCCCTTAACTTATTGTTTAACAGTTATTTAGGTGGCTCAAGCCGAAAATGAAAGATTTTAAGGAGACAAGCCCCGCTTGCATTGTCTTCTATATGGACACGACGCCCATTGCTGACTGAGAATGAAGATGACCGACAAAACATTTATTAGGTACGATTTTGGGAAGAGTGGCGTTTGTTGATTTCAGGAAAGAAGACAAAATCTATGTCTTTTAAAGGAAAACACTCTGTACGGACAAAAAAATTCTGACCCATCGTTGTGTTTGCGCGAGGTAAATAATGCCATTCAGTGTGTTCAGAGGGCTGAACTGGCTCGTTCTTCACACATCTCCTTGTTTGTGCGACACTTCGATCGAGACGGAGCCATTGCGACGGCTGGACATGAATCTGAAGCACGGGCGGCGACCGGAACTGGCAGCGCGCCAAGATTCCTCACCAACCCCTGTCGCATCCGCGAGAGACACGACCAGGAGCTTCTACCGCTCACACACGGAAAAGGAACACCGCACGGATGCGTGCACATTCCCGCCGACAATCCGTGTCACAGGCCACGTTGCAGAGGGCGCTGAGTCTGCGTACGCCGAATGGAATGGTAGCTAGAAGAACATTGAGGATCCATGACAAAACTATCAGGGGCGTTAGAGAAGAAACGAGCCGGGGGCTGGGCTGCGCAAACCGGTGATAGCAGGGTAATATCGATGCGTGTGTAACGAAGTGAGGTTCCGACCAGAGCATCGACGAATGTCACAAGTGTTCGGCGAACACTGCATGTCCCTTGCAAGGGCCAAGGCGTGGAACAAGCGCTTCAGGGAAGGACGGGTGTCGTTAGCCGATGACGCACGGTCTGGAGCACCACACTACATTACCGATAACATCGTCCACCTGCAGCTGGTGGAAAGCCATAGCCGCCTTGGTCGGACTGAGTGTCGGAAGTGTTAACACCATCATGAAGGAACGACTGCACATGCGCAAAGTGTGCGCCCAGTGGGTGCCCCACAGCCTTTAATCACACAAGGACGCATGTCAAATGGCCCACACTCTTGCTCATCTGCAGCGCTATGCTCGGGAAGGGAACGCGTTCCTGACACGAGTGGTGGCTGAAGATAAGTCATGGTGTCATTTCGAACCAGAAGCAAAACGACAACGTCTCCAGTGGAAGCATCCAGGGTCACCACCACCAACAAAAGCCAAGGCCATTCACGCGCGTGCAGGAAAGGTTATACTGGCGTTTTTCATAGACCAAGATGCCCCTTCTTATTCACTTCCTGCAGCACGGGACAACAGTGAATGCCCAGCGTTACTGGCCTCTAAAGGCTAACACAGTCGCGACACTCCTGCAGAAACTGAAATGGGGGGTTCTCGGCCACCCTCCACACAGTCCAGACCTCTTTCTGTGATTACACCGCTTTCGGCCCCATTAAAAAGGCTTCGAGGGGGCAAACGAGTCACCTCGGACGACGGCGTCTAGCTGTACAAGCGGAACTGGTTAACTTCACAGCCCTGGGAATTTTATGAGACAACCAGTCACCACCTCGTTTCACAGTGGGACAAGTGTCTCAACAGCCAGGGTCAAAATTCCTAACATACTGATACTGGTTCCTGTAACTATGCCTCCAGTTCGTTTTTTTAACGCCCTTTATAAAATGGAGCTATATAGTGAAACAGATTACCGTGGCGTAGTGAAATATAAAGCAGTTTTTTGATGAAGTCTGGTCTGCAGGTAACGTTTTGTTGTCCATCTCGAACGATCATGCAAGGCTGAAGACAAAACTGACACACATCGCACAGCTACCTTATTCAAACATTCGCTCAGTGTTTTGCTCGGTCGTTCCGAAACAGTTATCGTGGAAGAGGTGTTAGTGACGACGGTTGCACTATGTGCTCTTAAATTGAAAAAAATAAATAAAAAAATAAGTCTTTACGATGGTCCTGGTATTGGTTACTGAAGAAAGGGACACGGTCCCATGTGAATGTTCTCAGAGAACTAAAGCAGGAACCAGTTGAGTTGCTCAATTGCCTACGTATGCACGTTTGCAACCGCAGAAAATGAAAGAAGCCCCCACGAGAGACTCGCCGCAACGTCAAGGATTTTAGCAATTGGCAGGAGCGACAAGGACGTCGATTTAATTTAGTACTAGGGGCGCAATAAATGATGGTTGTTGGTCACGAAAATTGCAAGTGGTTTGTAATACTTCACTCCCTTTCAGAATCTCTTATGCATGTCCGTCATCTTCCACATTTAAGAAGGAAAGTACATTTGTGTGTATCACAAAGAAGGTTTATATATTTCTTTCGATTCAGATACATATCTTATGGACGCTTTTATTTTCACACTCTCTTTGCTGTAAGCTGTTCTAAACGAGTTGCTCTTTTTGGGGGACCAACTATTTTGTTGCTTCACGAATCAGTTCCTCGTACTGGTTAACTATCTCAGCGTATGTCTGGTTCTTGTCTCGGTTGCTATTATCCTTAGATTTTACTTGCCAGAGCCAAGTCAGACTTTGTTAGCACTCTCTGAATTCCGTGACAAATTCTCGAGTCCAGTGCACGCAACAAAATGACAATTGGAATCTAGTGTCACCAAGAGTAGACTGGAAGCAGAGCTTAGTTTGAGCGGTAAGAGTGACGTGCCTGTTCATGCACCGACTTGTCGGCAGTCTTGCATGCACACAAACCTCAAGCACATCAGTCTTTAGCGACTTGGTTAAACTTCACTCAGTTCTTTCATGACAAAGTTCCATCCACGCGTAACGTTGTAGTTGACAAATCTGGCATTATCATGCCAGACTGACAAGCGTTACGTGAAGACCAGGCTTTAAACGCAGTTTATGATCATGACAGCAATGAATGTTTCTGCGTCAAACAAACAATGCCTTCGCTGAACCCCACTGTAATCCAATCACATCGAATTGAGTATATTAACAGCTTAATTCAAACATCGTGCCACTGAGTAAAATGGAAGTTGTGTGTTGAGTGCTTGTTACACTGAGAAAAATTGTGAATGTTTCTCAATACCAGCAATGTCGACCCATTTGTCGAGGCCAGAAGGCCTGCTACACACTCTCTCAGAGCGGATACCAGCACATACGCGCAAAAACAAAAAATCAGACGGCTCCCCTGTGAAATTCACGCTGGCGCTGCTTCTCAAGAGGTTACTACTTTCACGTAATTTCCTGCTCTGTTCGTATGTTCAGTGTGCTTCCGTGTTGCAGCAGCAATAGGCAGCTGATTACGCCAGTCCCTTTTTAAACGTGGGCCTTGTTCGAAGGGCTACAGCACAGGTAGGTGCTTCGCGGATCGTGCCCGCCAAAACAGTGTTCACAACCCTTTCTCACGATCTGTCCAATTACCGGTACACACAGGCACTAGCCTCTTTGAGCGTTTATTAAATCATATGTAATTTTAATAACCCTTCCCTCAGGCAGAAACTAAATATGTTTATTATTAGTTTTAATTTTACACAGACCGCTTGAAGTAATTTACGTTACGGCATTATGAAATTCACTATTACGTTTGGTGCAATTTCAACGCCGCTAATTCAGTCAGTGAAAGCTGACAGTAGCCCATTCATTTACCCACCCATGTACAAAATGTTACGATGATTCTGTGGTGAGGGAGAAGCCAAGAGTCTTGGACGAGACTAAACGTAATAATACCGAAATTAAATTGGAGAGAGTTGCTTCACAGGTACAGAATCAAGACCAAGCAGTATTAAAATCAGTATATACTTGCCTGTTAAAAGGCGTTTGCGGTACTGACTCTTGCTTTAGTAACAGCCACGCAACATGTTTATCATGTCCGCTGCGAGCTCCATCACAAGTACACTACGTGATCAAAAGTATCTGGTCACCTGGCTGAAAACGACTTACAAGTTCGTGGCACCCTCCATCAGTAATCCTGGAATTCGATATGGTATTGGCCTCGATGACAGCTTCCACTCTTGCAGGGGTATGTTCAATCAGACGCTAAAAACGGAGTGTTGCACTGAGAAGAGGTATCGATGTCTGTCAGCGAGGCGAGGCGCCAAGTCGGCGTTCCAAAACATCCCAAAGATGTTCTATAGGATTCAGGTCAGGACTGTGTAGGCCAGTCCATTACAGAGATGTTACTGTTGTGTAAATACTCCATCACAGGCCGTGCATTGGGAACAGGTGCTCGACCGTGTTGAAAGATGCAAATTTCTCTTCAACACTGGGAAGCAAGAAGGTGCTTAAAACATCACTGTAGGCCCGTGCTGTGATAGTGCCACGCATAACAAGGGGTGCAAGCCCCCTCCACGTAAAACACGACCACACCATAATACCGCCGCCTCCGAATTTTACTGTTGGCACTACACACGCTGGCAGATGACATTCACCGGACATTTGCCATACCCACACCCTGCCATCGGATCGCCACATTGTGTATCGTGATTTGTGACTCCACGTAACATTTATCCACTGCTCAATCGTCCAATGTTGATGCACGTTACACTAAGCGAGGCGTCGTTTCGCACTTACCGGCGTGATTTGTGGCTTCTGAGCAGCCGCTCGACCATGAAATCCATGTTTTCTCACCTCCCGCCAAACTGTCATAGTACTTTCAGTGGATCCTGATGCAGTTCGGAATTCCTGTGTGACGGTCTGGATAGATGTCTGCCTATTACACATTACGACCGTCTTCAGCTGTCGGCTGTCTGTTGGTCAACAGACGAGGTCCGCCCGTATGCTTTTGAGCTGTACGTGTCCCTTCACGTTCCCACTTCACTATTACAACGGAAACAGTGGACCTAGGGATGTTTAGGAATGTGGAAATTTCGCGTACAGACGCATGACAAGTGACACCGAATCACCTGACCACGTTCGAAGTCCGTGACTTCCGCGGAGCGCCCCATTCTGCTCTTTCGCGATGTCTAATGACTACTGAGGTCGCTGATATGGAGAACCTGGCAGCACAATGCACCTAACGTGAAAAGTGTACGTTACATGTAGCGCCACTAGCAGAAATCTGTCAAGAAACATACGTAGTTTAAAGCAAACGTTTCGGAGACACTCCTCATTTAACTCTTCACAACACCTGAAGTACTTCCAATCACTGGTGCTTTATTTGAAGACACTCTTACCGTCCTCTCCTTCATGTACAGTACTGACTGAAGGTTTCGATATTCTGCATAAATACCCATTTCCTTGAAGAAGCCTGCTACGAAACTACAGCTTATCAATGGTATATTATTTGTATAACTCTTTTTTATGCAGTAAGTCCTTCAACCTCAGCTGCCTGATCACTCCGAAAAATTTGTGTCTTTTACACAGCGGTTAGCAAGATACAGAAGATACATCACAGAGCGGCACGTTTCGTCACGGGCTCACTTGGTCCGCGCGAGAGCATTATATAACTGCTCAACGAACTGCAAAGGCAGTCGCTACACGAGAAGCTGTGTGTCATGGAGAAGGTTGCCGTTCAGATTCCGAGAGCCTACGTTCAAAGAAAAGACTGTCATTTTATTTCCCTCACAACACACACATAAGGAAGTGCACCATTCAAGAACGGAAGAAAATGAGAGGACAGATTCCTACCAGAAGTACTCTCGAGGAAGTTTCAGAAGGTGTAGTTTTCGATGCTAGAATACGTAGTTTAATCTTTACCACTGTACTACAGCACAGGAAAAGGATATTCATTTGTATGAAGACTTTAGGAAGTAGATTGCTGCGTCAACGATGTAAAGCCAGCTCTATTCGAGATCTCTTGTGAACTTTCTCTGACTGTTGCGTTAACCCTAGCAACAGCAACACATTTCCCACAACACGCATTACAAATGGAAGGGTGGGCAAGGGTATTTTATTACTTTATTGACACCGTAAAAAATTTATGACTTCTTAGACGCTTTTGTCTTATATTAACAACAAACTTTTACAGAGGTGTAAGAAGCCGAAAGTTTGTTTTAGCACACCCTTAGCAATATCAACGCACTTTCAATTACGTGGAGTCATTTATGAGCCTCACAAAAAATTAACAAACGCAAATTTCGTTGATTATTGTAGATTTTTGCTCGCAAAATACTTTTCAAAGAAATACCGGTACTTAAGTAAAGTCTGGAACCTGAAAATGTCGAATATGACACTCAGTGGAGAAAATTACATCTGATATCAAGACTTAAATTTTAGGTATAAGTTTTACTGGGAAAAAAATTAGAACATATGGAATCTGGTAGATGAACATTACAAACAATATTATTCCAAAATTGCAAAATGTAAACAACAATATTTTCAAAGCGTGGGCGTAAAGTACCGCTCACTGCTATTGAGGTGGTTAATATTAGAATTACGCTCTGTATCCGTAGGAAAGTAGTTTCACAAGTCTCCGTAGCCAAATCATCGGCGTCGTTGCCTTCGGTGCTGAGGACCCGGATTCGGTTCCCAGCACCTCAAATTTTTCTCAGCTTCGAAGGCCTGTTACGGAGTGCACTCAACCCTTACTGGGCCAACTGAGGCGTTGATTTAATAAAGAATCAGCGGCAATATCGGCTGGAGGGATTAGCGACACGTTCATCACACGTCCCACGATCACAGATCGCTCCACGTACTGCCTCGTACACAGCAATCGGGTCAGTCGGAACAGGTCCGAGTGGTGTTTACCTCTTCTTTACCGTTAAGTTGCTTGTCTTTTACGCAGTTTGACGGCACATGTTGAATTTTGTGACGAAAATTATTTATAAAACGCAAGTCTAGTTTTATCGCGGTGCATCTATAGCTAATCAACCGAAGAGTCCTCAAAATTCAACTGCTACATAGTACTAGATTTGGGCTCCAGCCACCTACGGCTCGGTAGTTTTGGTAGACAACATAACTGAAGTAGCAAATGGTAGGATTACGGTTAGTATTGGGAGGAAAAGAAACATAAATGAGTGTAAGAACGAAACTGGGAAGAGACTACTGGTTTGTTGTTTGTTTTGCATATAATTAGAACCGCATGTCCTTCAGTGATAGTCCATTTTGTATTTTATACACTGATGTTCTTGGCTCAGATGGCTCTGAGTACTATGGGACTTCATATCTGAGGTCATCAGTCCCCTAGAACTTTGAACCACTTAAACCCACCTAAACTAAGGACCTCACACACATCGATGTCCGAGGCAGGATTCGGATCTGCGACCGTACCGGTCGCGCGGTTCCAGACATAAGCGTTTATAACTGCTCCGCCACACCGGCCGGCTACTGACGTTCTTCATCACGACAAAATGCAAGGGTTTCCTGTCACAACGATATATGCAGAAGCGGTTTATGAATAACAGAAACAAGTTTTATGTTCGACGTAGTATTGAAGCCACGTTTGATATCTGTTTTGCGGTTTTTGCTGGCAGAATTGCGTTTCATGGCGCTATTTAATGTATGTTTATTATTTTCTTTATTTTTATTACAACACCCTGTGTTTCACATGGCAAATCAATTTTCAAATAAAACCTTAACTATAAATAGACAGTCTCATCTAACAGCAAAAGGCTAATTTTGCTATAAATACGGTTTTATTTATGTTCCACGAAGGAAGATAAACAAAAATGTTACGTAAGTCACGCAGTCCATTATAATGGGTGTTTGAAAAAACTCCCTAATTTTAAGTATGAATTTAATGAAGAAATTAATGAAAAATTGCATCATTGAGTACGTATCACGAAAGAATTCCTTGAAATTTTATTTAATGTTGATAGACTTCAACATGGGATCCATCTGTTGCCTTTCACACGTCGAGATGGCATTCCACATTTCGCCAAGTACTCGCCAATATTTAAGGTTTAACTGTCCCAACTGCAGCGACGATTGTTTCCCGTAAACGACTGATGTCTGATTTTTTTCACTCTACGCTACATTTTTTATGTAGCTCCAAAAGAAAAAGTCCAGTGAGGTTAAGTCTGGGCTTCGTATTGGCCGAGGTTGCCGAGTTGATCTGCACGCACACCTGGACTGAACAGAGGGGAAAAAAAGCACTGATACCGTCTCAAGCTCAAGCAGACCTGCCAACTGCAGCGGAGCCAAACTTGGAGAGTTGATGAATCAAACACCACAAACTAGAATAGTGTGTGTCACTTTGTACAGATTATAGGACACATTAAATCTATGGAGTTCTTTTTCGAACACACTGTATATGCACGCTCAGTTTCTAGACGGCTCACCGCTTCCGGTTTTTATGGGAATCTAGTGAAACACAGATCACATTTGATGCGTTCTGAGGCAAGGCCCGATAGGTATGCAACACACGTAACATACTGGTAACTCAGGTACGACCACAGCTACTAGCAGGAAAGCTATCGTGCTCTACGCTTACTTATGATGGTGTACGCTAGCCTGCGCAAGTTTTACAACTCTACACAATACTAATCTTTCTGTGATCTATGCACTTAGAATGAGAAGGGACTGTTACAATGTGAAAGACTAATATGAGCGATGTATGAGGACTATGTTTTACTTTTTTTTGTTAGGTTGGCAGCTCTCAGATCCATCAACTTATACAGCTTTCATATATACGAATTCCATTCCCAGATCGTTAGTGGAAATTGCACCTGTTTCTAGTTGTACGGGAGCGCGCGCTCACGAAGGAGTGCCTCAGTCCACGAAAGGCTCCTACGGCAGTTTAAGAGCAGAGAATCTGCCGGCGCGGCATTGTGCGAGGATAAATTATTTAGTGGTACTGGAGCACTTTCGCTGCGAGTGCCATTAGCTGCCGGCGGCAACGTCTCTGTGTGCAAGTTTCTGGCTGTGCGGCCAGGAAATTGGGTGGCCCGCCAGCGGCACGGCGGCCTATGCCAACTCGCCTACCCATGTTCCCAGCAGCGCAGCTAGAGGGGCTGCCGACACGGCCGGCGACAACCATCAACTTCCATCGGTATTTCGTGCTCCACTGCCAGACGAAGCAGTTTCACGGCTTTCCTTACAACGGTACCTACAGCACAATGGAGATGGCAATACACTCTCCGTTACAGATCGAGCGGCAGCTTGCGGAATGCAGATTTGCCAGCAGCTCCGAAAAAGCGATGCACGACGTAAGCGAGTTCTGGAAAACGAGCAAAAACAATGTAAGATACCTGGCAACCTGACGCAATCCATGCACACACATTTTCTTTGGGTTAGCTTTGAGTTGCGTGTTTACGATGTCGCAGAAGAATACTCTTATCTCTGCTTCTTATGTTCGCAAAATGGTAACGTCTCAAGAGCGTTACCCTTGTGCGAGTACACAACCTGAACAACAATATCCGAACACCCCTATACAATGCGGAACTTACCAGTAGATGTCACGAGAGGCGTATCCGAAAGTATAAAAAGAAGTCGGGGAGTGTTATCAGTACACAAACTGTAACAGCAGAGTGGGTCGGTCAGAAGGACTTTAGAGACGCAATGCTCGCTAAACTTCGACAGAGGCCGTTGAGCAAAAAGGATGATGGTTGCAATCACATGGAAGCCAGTGGAAAAAGTCACTCGTGAATTCCGAAGAGCCACTAGCAGTCAAGCCTGCACAATGACTGTCCGTAAGAGGTTAACAAAAATAGGGTATAGTAGTAAAGCTCCTCTTAACTCTCCCACATTCCTGTCGTCAACGCTAATCGACGCTTGCGGTGGCGTACGGAGCGACGCCAGTGCACAGTGGATGAGTGGAGACGAATGATTTGGAAGGATGAGTCACGCTGTACTCTGCGGCAGTCCAACTGAAGGGCTTGAGTCCGGCAAATGCTTGGAGAACGTTACCTGCCGTCATGTGCTGCGTCAACAATGAAGTATGGAGGAAGTGCTGTTACGGTACGGAGGAAGCCTGGTTAGGAGATTAAGAGGGGTTTTCGAGTAAGTTTGAAGGGCCCTCGAGGTCGTTCCACTTGTCGGAAATAATGAGCCGACACCTAACCTCCCCTTCCAGGGATATCCCGCTTTGTGTTTAGGAAAGCGACAGCAGAGAGACGGGAGGAGCTCGCTGCTCATAAAAGCCGCCCTTATTATTAAAGTACATAAATATTTTCTGCAGCTAAGTCCACCCCCAGGACGAGGTGGAAAAATTACGGCCACGCCGCCGTTGTTAAGGGCGCCGAGTGCCATTCATCACGGGGCGAGACTCGAAAAAAATTTACATTCGCAGAACAAAAAGCGCGGCGCCGACTGGTGTTAGTATTCCGCTGCGCCGCTGGAGGCGCTTAGCGCGCTGCCCACGTCGCGGCGGACAGGAAGTCGCAGCGCTAAACAACACGGAAAGGAAGTAGCTTACAGGGAAACGCGCCGACTCATTCGGAAAAGCCTGCACAAATTCTTACATCACAGAAGCTTGCAGTGCTATTCTCGGAGAGCAAGCGAGCACAGATGTGAACTGAAGGAACGTGCCATATCAGAATCGCCTGGGACAAACTGATGGGGATGATGGAGGAGCTCGGTGCAGAGAGGGTGTTAAAAGGCGACTAGGCGAGGGAGGGGAGGAGGGGGCAAGGTACGTGAACTGAATGTCATGCAAATGTAATGCCAAACTTTTATATTCTGTTGTTCCTTTCTGAATAACTGGTCAAACCCAGCAAATGTAAACAAGTGTGTAGCTCCAACGACTGCTAGTTGGTTCTAACGTGACTTAAACCAACACCGACTCAGAGGAAGGCCTCGGCGCTTGTTCGTGACGTCACGTCAACTAGGCACGGCGAACACCAGGTCTGTTGCAGGCATACTCGGTAATGGTGGTGTCTCCCTCTGACACAGGAAAATGTGAAACTATTGGCGGTAGTAGACCAACACACATTGTTCTGCGAGATTTCTGCAATCAATTAATTGTGCAATTCACTACACTTCTTAACAAATAGTGTACTCCTGAACTTAAATGTCCACCTGTTTTAAGGATTGACATACAAAAACAACTTCATGGTCTAGCAGCAACAGAATTCGTGCTTCTTTACCTTATTTGGAAATCTGAGGAACTTACGTTTGTACTGGGTTGCTTTTACAAGAAATAGTGAACATATTGGTGCTCTTCTTTAAGTATCTTGGTTGACTATGAGGTGAGGAGCACTGAATGTTAATGAAATATGTTGCGATTGTACACGTTGGGGGAGGGGGTGGGGGACAGAAGAAGAGGCAAAAGAGAGATACTTGTTTTATCAAATAAAATTTGTTTATCTTATAAAGTTTTTCCTTCCAGTTGCAAGAGGGGAATATTTATTTTTTCTAATGTGCATGTTTAAAAAAGTTTGAACTCAGCAGTATTTTCGATGTATGAAGCTATTTTGTTTCCTGTTTGGAATTCCTTTCGTTGAAAACGACTGTAATCTAATGACTGGCAACAGTTGGACATTTACACATGTAAATTAGTTGACATTTCCGGTGACGATGTGAAACTAAAATAAATAAAACAAACGAGTTAATTGTAAGGGGGTTGGGGTAAGTTTCGATAACAAAATGAAGTAAATATAGTTACTTGAATGTAAAATTTCCGAAGCTTGCAATGGGGCGAAGCATCTTCTCATATTGACCTACTTTCGATTCGACAAGATTCAGTAATACAGAACTATGATCTTCATTTGTAGCTTTACGATAGTAAGAAAATCTTTCCTCTAAATAAAACTGCAGAATCCAAAATAATACATAACATTTTGTCCAAAAATAAGAGATTTATAGTGATAAGCACGCCAAGGCGTTTCTGCCTGCAACAGACCTGGCGTTCGCCGTGCCTAGCTGACGTCACCAACAAGCGCGGAGGCCTTCCTTTGAGTCGGTGTTGCTTAAACCAAGGAAAGGATAGAGCTATGAACCGTGTCACATCGAGGTAACTAGAGTCTTACGTGGACGACAACTGGAGAAGAAACGTGGCGATGCCATGGCGAACGGAATCTTGCCGGCAACCAGCAATTGACTTGGCGATCCTGGTTAAAAAAATTATCGTCTCATCGTATCACCTTCGATACGCATGTCTCCGATACTGAAGCAGACCTAAATCCTGTTCCGTCTTCACTGATTACATTTTTTCTCAGTCGCCCAACTCTTTTTCGTAACGGATTTTAACTGACTACTTGTTTAACTAATGTCTTTACCCTTACTGAACATATGTTGCTTTCATTTTATACGATACATTTTGTTCTCTTACAATACAGTTTTGTATTTGACCTCACACGATACACCTTTTAAGTTTTCTTACAAATTTCATTTAAGCCGACTGTATTCTCCTTTCGTCTTTCTTAGTCCAAGAGTCGTCTGGTTTTCAAAATTTACCGGTGCTAACTCGAAAAATTCGGAAGCAAGGTGTTACCATCGCGCACTATTTATATTACCTTACTGACATGAGAATATTTAAGCGCTCTTAGAGATTTCTTACTCAGCAACGTGAGCCTCAAAGCCCATGGCGTTTCCAACCACTATGAATACGCTACCATGTATAACTGTATGAAATTGAATTCGCTGCACCGTCTGAAGACTACGGTTTCATGACTTCCGTCTTCACCCCCTCCCCTTCTCTCCCAACACACACACACACACACACACACACACACACACACACACACACACACACACACACACACACACACACACACACACGTGTCGACAATATCCGGACACATTACCCGATGCACTGCCATCCGCTTATCTATGTGGGCCTCGCCGTCATTATTCCGAATATGTAGCGATAGATAAGAACGGTCACGACCGAGCAGCTAGCTAATGAATCGCCTGCATACAGGCTATCAAGCTGGAAGAGAGATGAGCAAGGAATCCGACGACTTTCACACTGAATCAGAGCGGTATCGACGAAATGACGCAGCTGTCATCACATTCCTCACCCCCTAAGAACAGTAACTAACAGTCGCGTCCTAGTGACGACTAAACTAAAGACATTTTTAACGTGACTGGATTCTAATATTACTGTCATCCTGATAACATTCTGCTAATGACACATGTGGAATTGAAAGCCAATACTAACAGGTCGTCGGCTGACCTATTCATCAACAATGTAGCCTACTACTGGTAATCAGTTTTACTGATTACCAGTAGTTTTTAGCAAGTGTTTGTTGTGGTATTAGCGACCTATGTAACTAGGTTACATTGCAATCTAATTATACTGTACTCGCAAAGAAAGTTGCAACTTGCTAAAAACTACTGGTAATCAGTAAAACATGATTTATCGCGTAACATTCTTTACTCCTAAGTGAGTCTACGCCGTACACACCCACCCTTTTCACTTAAAAATCTTGTAAGTACTTAGAAGGGTAAACAAAATAGTTCGAATGCAAGATAAGTTAGTCGAAAAATTTAAAAGCTTTTTTTGTTTTCATTTGTAGCTTGACGACCCTCAATGTGGAATGCCTTACGTCAAAGTTATTTTGTCACCCCTTATACTAGGAAGTCTCCACTGGTAAATTTCTTATTCGCCCTTCTCTATTATGTCATTTTTGATTTCAAATGAACAGCACAGAAACTTTGTGGTTGAGATCTGCACCGGAGGGCAATGCACTGGTCCTGAAATGCGTCATTTATTATAATTTCATAGGAATAATTGTTACTGAACTTGTTTTCGGGTATTTCATGTACATGCGATAACATCTGGTCTTGTGGTCATAACACTATTTGTTATGAATGAAAACACACAACACTGGTACAATATTACACTAGTGTTGTGTGTGGTTTTTATTCATAATGATTCAAATATTCTACCCAGGACTGATGGAACAGTCAGTCAATGCAATACTATTTTTGCATATCTTTACAATTAGGTTAGCTTAGATGAAGGAAAATATTTTCTAGGCACGTTTCTCTCTGTAAAGAATCTGAGAAAAGGGAATTTCCATTTTGGTATCCTTAACACTTCCAAGATGAAAAACGTAGCGTTCTGTGAAAAGTAAATCCAAAATCTCAGAATAAAAGGCAACACAGAAGAAAGTAAGTGGTTCTCCAAATATTAGATATCTTTTGGACCAATAATGAAACTCAAGGCGCGAGATAATATTCAGGATTGAAAAGGCTAGAAAATAACCTGCGAAAAATCTTCATGAGCTCACACTTCAGCTCGAATTCACAAACAGAATGATTCGCAGCAACGTATTCCACAGACCTCGGAGCTAACGAGGGTACTGAAATGTGGTATCTGAAATGTTTTCGCACGGTCTATTCCTGTGTGTATCATGCATATCGATAGTGTTTACGTGGAAGTGCATCAGATGAAAAAACAAAAAAGAACTGATATGCAGGGTGGCCCAAAAGTCCATTAGCATTTGAAAATGCATTAATTCACAGAATGAAGTAGGCAGAGGGGTAAAACTGAAATGTCTGGAATGACATGAGGTTTTATTTAAAACAAAAACAACGAAACACAGGCCGACAGATGATGCTGGGCAGCAACACGTCAGTGACGCCGCATGATAATAGCGTATAAAGTGAGCAGTAGTGAGACAGAGATTTAGGTCCCAACTCCTGTCAGATGTTTGCTTGCGGGGGTATCCGAAGTCCCAAGTCTACATCGCTCGTCCGACCTCATTAGAGATGCTGAAAGGCAACATCCGATGGCAATTTACAGCTGTACCGACTGATACGCTACAAAGGCGTAGTTGAGTGAGTCATGTTGAGCATTTACTATAAAGAACGTGTTTCCTAAAAATCGTGATGTTAATTATTGCTTTTGTATCCTGCGAAGCGCCATCTTTTTATCATTATGTGAACTTTCTTTTGGTTTAAATAAAAGTCCATGTCATTTGAAGCATGTATGTCAAGTTTTTACCTTTCTACCAAAATTATTCCGTTAAGTATTGAACTTTAAAGTGTCAACGGATCTTTGAACTGAAAACGGTGTAATACTCGGGATATATGTCGAGCGGACCAGAGGTAAGAATTATTACAACCCGATATGATAGTGCGGAAGGTCCACTGGAAGTCAGAGAAACAGGTGGCTGGAAGACTTTCGAAGATGGCACAGTTGTACATACGATGAAACTAGCTATACTGTAGTATCAGAGCTATGTGGACCGGCAGCCGTCGCACTGCGTATTCAGAAGAAGATACGTTTCGGTACTATTCGATAACGAAACAAGCCTGCGTGAAAGTAAAGATGACACACACTTGTTATATGTGCTTTGTAATAAGAAGCACAGTTCTTGAGTAAAGTTTTTACCTGAGGTGACTATTGATGAGCGAACCAGAAGCTACGCTCCGACTCTAACCTGCGAATGACAGCTGTCAACTGGAAGTTTGACTTGGTCTTCAACTGTTACCAATAGTGGTTTGAAACAGACTGAAAACCTACTTGAGGGAAGCTTTGTCTCGCGTTTGTACCTTATGGTCCCGTGTGGCGCACAGAAGTAACGATTCAGCTTTCGTTAGAAACTTAAGTGACACCTCTATTCGATGCTTCTAATTCCGCTTATAAAGACCGATACAAACGGAAATATCTGTACCTGCATGGTATTTGTTGAATGCGTCAGCCGTCTAAAAAGATCAAAAGGAGAAGTAGATCCCGGGCAGCTGATATCCACGCTGCAAATGGATGTTTTAGAACGCATTAAAGTTTTATTTACAATAGGTGAACAATTCGGATGAAAAATTAACCTTCCTCCTACAAGGTGTGCTATCAGGACAGGCGTTACAAGGCCGTGTCGTATACGACACTAGCGCAAAGAACTGTTTTTACTTATAACTCAGATTCATATATAACACACACTAGCGCTGTTTCTTGTGCAAACGAAAACAAACAAGACGTATCGGATCTGACACAGCCTTTTGGTACGTAGTAAAATGTCTTAACTAAATCTCTATGATTTTCGGCCGGAAGTTCTCAAGAGTAGTTTGCAAATTCATGCTTTATATTGTTGCGGTTCTTCTTGGGTTCTCTCCCTTTCTCTGAAAAAGAAAATTGTGGAATTACACAGCTTCAAATGACACTAACGTGTTCAGGACTTGAGAACATAGGTACGAAAAAAATGCCGAATGCGTGTGTTTACTAAAGCCTGAAAATGTTGTCAGCATCTTGCAGCGGATCACAACATTTATAAATTGTTGAAATTGCAACAGTTGCAAGTTTGCCAAACTATATAAGAGTTGCATGTTTTATTTTGTGGAAGTTGGGTCTTCAATGTGAAGGTACCTTTAGTGTCCGATTTCTGGGAAGAGCTGACAGTTGAACGAGTCGCGGAGTCTCTCAACTGTAGGCGCGTTTAAGCCGCGCAACCGCTCGATTGTTAGCCGTCCGCGCAGTTGAGACTACGAAAGGCAAGCTGACGTTTTCGGCATGGCTATTATGAGGCGGGCGGCGAGAGGACAATGGAGCACCGGAAACTTTGTGGAAGCGGCGGCGGCGCCTGCCTGCGGCCTTAGCTGCAGCGTTGTACCGGGGCTGCTCCGCGCTGGCCGGATGCGGCCAGCCTTCCTGGGCGTCAGTCAGCTGCCTGACTCACGGCAACGTCACGGCTTGCGCAAACTAGGGACGCCTTCCCGGAATGACAGGTACCACCTAAAGACTGTGCCCGTCTTCCCTGTAAGTGTACTTAACGTTGCACGTCAGTTGCGCAGTATTAGGAAACAGTCATGTTACGGGAAAAGATAGCACCCAGTGGTTCACTCTGAAATGGGATTTTTTGTAATTTTTTTTTAATTTATGGTGCGTGAAGTTAGGAATATTAATTTCCGAAATAGTTCGATACAAATCTCAAAACATTTTCGAGAAAATCGACTCTATACTCTTCCCACCGTTCTTAACATGCGAAAGCGAGGTCTATTTCCATCGACTGGCTAAGGTAGAATCCTCGTCTGCCACTAGGCGTCTCTCCTGACGCAGATTTCAAACAGAGGTGCACTTTCTACAACTAATTCCGTGAAGTTACGGGTGGGGGGGTGGGGGATCAGTAGCGCTGGAGAATTAGAATCGCTGGTTCGAGCTTTGTTCGATCCTATTTCCGTTCAATTCCGAGTACCTACGTCATTTAAATGTAATATTCATCAAATATACGCTAATTAACAGATACATAACTCCTATTTTTATGAAATGTTGCAAATACTGTACAATTTCTTAATTACTGAACTTTCATAATATGCTTAAATTTTAAACATCACAAATTAAATTCTCTCTCATCCTTACGTATTTTACGCTTCACGGAAACGCTCACGGGACAGGTATCGTTGTTTAAAAATTTCGCAGGACTAACTCTTGCCAGACAAGTGGTAGGCGAACATTCCACTAAGCAGGCACACGATCTCTCGAGAAAAACACCTCGCCTTACAATATTAATCGGATGGTCGGAAAACTTCAAAGTCGGTTTTTTCGAGAAGTTTCAGAGTTGCAGCAAACTACTCTTGCTTCACGTGCCATACAAATATGAAAAAATTCGACTGTCTTGTGGTCCCATTATGAGTGGCATTCGAAGAACGCCTTTGGGTTAAACATATTGTCTGTAAAATGTGCGTAGACAATATTCCCTCAAATACTGACATCGTCGAGAGAACATACCGTGACAGAACTACTTCACCTGGCATACAAGATATATGAGACAGGCTAAATACCATTCCTATGAATGTGATGAAGCCAACTCCGATGAAGGCAGGTATTAACAGGTTTGGTTTGCGTAGAACCACAATACGCCATGGTTGCAAAATACTTAAATTAGTAAAAATCACTAGCAACAGTATCAGGTGAATTTTCAGGTATTTTTATGTGTTGGCAACCGTACTTCTATAGATCTCATTCCGACTGCCGCCACCAGCAGCAATGAAGGCAATAACGACGGTGTAAGCCTGAAGATGGTCCGAGGAAAGCGCCGAAACCGGTTGCCAAAAAATAAAATATCCAAAACGCATACCAGACTTTTTATTGATTTTTAACATGTTATAGCGATCGCTGCGCTCCAGGCAAGAATGCTTTCTAAAATTGTGACAAATTCCTTACGGGAGTGTCGTAGTTGCATCCCTCCAATCTCCGTTGTACTGACAATCCGACCTGTAGTGTGGCTCAAGGTCCTAGCTAGTTGTGAAGGCGCCTAATTTAGAGATGGTAAAGGCAATGAAAGGCAGCGAGAACTGAAGGTTGCGACAACACATTTATCTGTATCACAGTCCTGTTTTCGTTCCATGTTTGACGCACTAAAGCTCATAAATAAAAAAAAAATACAAATGCAGAAAATCTATTACATATACGACGAGTATTTGGTGCATCTCGGTACATATAAAATCGTGCATCGCACAACAATAAAAAAGCGAATAAACAGAGCATTCTTCCAGGAAACACCTGGCAACGTCAGATGGTACGTTTAAAACATCCTTTAACGTGGAGTTGTGAGGTTCATAAATCAACACTCAGGAATGGACCGCGAAAGGTGTAACACAATAGACGTACTTTATTGCCACTGAATCAGAAGAAACTATCGATGCCCAATGAAACTTAAGGGTGTAATGATGGTACAAACTTTTACACAAATTTCGCAACCTCTGAGGAAAATTAGTATGTACATAAACACTCGCGCGCCTGTAAGTTCGTTGGTTACGTGACTACGATTAGGAGGCGCAGATGCAGTCTTATCCAACGATGGCAACTTTCCTTCAGTTTCGCCCTTTAAAGGCAAAATACCAAAACACAGCAAAGGAAATTGGAAGGGGTTGCAAGAGAACACAATTATCCCCTCTGATAAAATATTGCGAAAGGAACGCAATTATTGTCCTGTGGCAGAGCATCACTATTGGAATAGCAAGGCACAAAAAAAAAAGGCAGCGTCGCAGTTAACATTACCACATTGTCGGATGGTTAAAATTCATAGGCAATGGTCAACTCCCCCAACCTTCGCTCCGTAATAAGTCTCGAAAAATGACAAACTCATATTAATCTTCATCATCGTAGTTTTCGGTGCCCCCTTTCTGTAATTTCCGTCAATGTGTTTTGTATATGTAGTTTTAGTACGAAAATATTTGAAAAAATAACTACACTCAGATTAGGCTCAAAACTTTGTCGATTCACGTCTTGTCAATGACGAGAGTTTGTCGCCGCAACAATGCAAATTGTTCCTGTAACAAGACCAAATCATTTCCAACTACACAGCAGCTAATACATGTTTCTAGGTATCAGTAACTTCATTTCCCATTTGTAAAGTAAACAAGCACAAACAGATTTCGATAACACAAGGAGGACCGCAACACTATTACAGACATCCATTGTCTCCCACCAGGAGACAAACGCGACGAATTTACGGGCGGAGAAATGACGACATAAAATTCGCCTAAGCACAATTCTTGCACCACGTAACATTGCGAGCTGTGCTGCACTCGCCATGTACTGAAAAGAATACTAAACGCGAATGCCGCACTGTATTATCGTATACTGAGTGCTAGAAATTCGTCCACTTATCTTCTAATCCTCAACCCTGAGTTGTTTGATGCTTCTGAAATCACATTGCTATACTGGCAGTAAAGAAAATCTGAGGAAGACACGAACAGACCAGTATTGCTAAAGCTACAAACCAGCTCCTGAAGGCCGGCTTAAGTCTGTAGAACATGCACTAAATTCGTTACTACGAGACGAGAGCTACCTCCAGCCTACCTGCATATGTATTTATAGTGCTGTTTTCAAGCGCTGACGTCAATTCCAGCACATCAAACCGTATTAAAACTGATGGTTTTGGAGCGATCTTTAATGGCGCCAGTTTGAGTACGGTCTGTTGTACTAAGGTGACGCGGAATGTGACGACAGTGCATAATAACGTCACCGCATTTAACACCGTTTTCGTCTATACCGGCAACCAAGCGATATAATTGTCCGAACGAAAAGGAGATACTTTAATACGTATGCAACATAATGGAATGTGGTTGCAGAGCAGCAGTTATGCCCATGCGAAACAAGGCGGCCCGCCGACGGACAGGTTGCCCACTTATTTCACTGGATCCTGATCTTCCACGCGATTGAACAGTCTGGTTCGTATGCAGGGTAATGAGCTGAATTCGCTCTTATCTGGCGAGAAAAATAACACTAACTGACAGCTGAAGAAGAGATTCAAACCGAAAGATCGCGGCCGCGTGCGTTACCACTGAGTCCCGCCGAGCGGCGGGTCTACTTTTCATAATGATCAATTCACAGACGTGACAGCTGTTTCAATTCGTGGCGCGAGAAAGGAGGCGCTACGTAAATCACACGAGAACAACCCCGCATCGGGCGAACGCGAGCGCGGTGGGTCGTCGCTGCCGGCTGTGGAGAATACGGCAGGCAGCAGCGGCCGAAGGCGAGTCCTGTCCGCTGCCACTAGCTACCTCCGAACAAGTTGTGGTCTGACGTCCTGCACATCACCGCAATGCTTTCAGAAAACAGCAGAAAATCTCAATGGTTACTAATGAAAAAAAGAAACAACTAATCAGTGTCCTCCACACAAATAAAAGTGAATCTCTCTCTGAGGCTTTAGCCCCTTACGCTACCCTTTCTGTCTCGCCTTAAATGATGTATGAGCAAACTGCAAACAAACCTATTTTACCTCTACCCTATTGAGGTACTTTGTGGTGGCCAGTAGACAAGAACCAGCTTTTGACATTTGTGACCTTAACAACTACCGTGACGCGGATTAACGTCAAACACACAATCAGCAATATGTCAACATTAAAGTCCTCTGGGAAGGAATGTGCGTACCAAACAGTCTTACACAATTCGAAAGTAACTGTTTATATATTTGGCAGAACGCTTTTTGCGGAAAACGCGCCAATTTCATAATCAAAACATGGCGATTACGTCCCAGAAAAAAGTACTGTTTTTTCGCCGCTATCCCGGTGACCTGACTACTCGCACTGTAAATTAACTGTATTGTCACATGCTAGCAAATAAACGAATCTGTTTCCGTTATTAACGCAATGGAACACTTGTCTGGGGGTTCATTAGCAGTTTGTCTAAATAATATACAATACAGGTCGCGCTCGGTATATTAATACTTTACTTACACGGCACCATTTTCAATAAGGTGAGAGCGTCAATACTGCGGTAAGAGTAAAATATGTAGTCACAATTCTATGAGATCGCATGGCGTTTTCCTGACGGTATCTAACTTACATCCGTATTACACTGTAAAAGACCTTTGTCAAACATCTATAAAATCACTGATGGTGTACTTCGGCGCTTTTACTATACGTAATATAAAGGAGCGTGGTCCTAGCTTTTATAGTAAGTCTGAGCATTATAATACGAGCCTTGGACACGGTTGGTAGGAGAATTGTCGTGGTATAATGGGCGGGGCCATGCGATGAACCTTGAAAACCGATAAAGCCAATGAGTTATCCTACTCAGAAGACCGATAAGCCTGTAGTCGTGAAACATGCGTTCCTCAACTACTTCCAGGTAAAAGAGGGACACCGTCATTCGAAGATTATAGCGGAACTCCTGAATCATCGGTGCACAGAGTAAAAAAAACACCTTACGTTCAAAGAATCTCAGAATTCCGTTATCTACTGTTCATTTCTGTAAAATAAATACCATTGGGTAAAAAATCTCCAAAATTTTGGCACCCCTTTAAGTAGTGTTTTAATGCTTCTGCTGAAATAATCGGATTATTTTATTACTGTCCAAGGTTTTTAAACGTGATTAAGATGCCAAGTTCTACCAACGGATCACAAGTCGAATTCATTTTAATCTCGACTCTCTGAAAATAATAGGGCATATAAAGTCGCAGCGAAAGTAAGAACACGCAGTAAGGATTCCTGAGGGCTCGGATCGGTTGGCGCCTTGGTTGTCCAGGTAAGGCAACCTGTCAGACGTAGGTGTGGCGAGACTCAAGCCTCGCACAAAAAAAGCCTCGCACCGCAGAAGAAGAAAAAGTGGACCATCTGACAACACTTACCTTGTAAGGAATCTTCCCCGAAAACAAGCCAGCAACACACGCACAATAGCAGGAAAACCTGCGAGATTTGTCCACGTCGCATGGTTCTTGACCTTTCACAACGCACAATACAACCGAACAAGAACAATACGGAACTGTCTAGGTGGTAATAAAAAAAAAAAAATCACACAACACGCAACATCAGTCTCCTAGATCTCACGAAAGTTCGCTGTCTATGTTACAAAGTTCGTAAGAGCTGCCGCCAGCACACGTATCGTTGTGTAACAAGACCACCGAATGTCACGATCTACAAACGATGTCACGTCCGGACAGTGGTAGTACACGTCGGCTTGTTCTGTAATGCGTCATCACTTCCGGTGAGTAAGAGTCTCCAGCCGGTTGCACACGGCGACTGTCCTCGCTTCGCTATGCGCGACGTGTTCCGCACGGCGCGGCACGGCGACTGCAGCAGCGCAGTCCACACACACTTCCTCACCGGCGGCCGGCAGCAGACTGGCCGCTTCTCGCGTTGTGAGGACACCGTTCCGCCAGTTGGCGCCTTCGGTATACTCCGCCCGCGCTCGGGCACGCTCGGCGGGCCCACCGTTCTCCGCGCCGCTGTTGGCAGCAGAGGAGCGCAACCTTGCCGACCTGAGCGCGAGTCGCCGGCCAGCATTTTCTGGCTGCAGCGCTAATTGAGTTAGCGAATCAAGCCAGTAGCGAGTCTCGGCGACGGTGGGGACTAAACTGTGACGGCTTGTCACAACACAAGGGAAGAAATGACAAAGGCAACAGACCTGCAGTACTTCTCTTTCACAGCAGGAATGCGACGAGATTGTACATTGACAGAAAAAAGAAACTGCTGCAGCGTCTGCTTTTGCGTAAAAAACCTGGAAGTGTACTGTCGAGCATAAATTCGCTGTTTCAGATTACTAGAATATTTTCTCCCACGATACAGTTGTCCCAAATTTTCGGTCACGATTGGTGGGTGGGTGCGTGGGTTTCATGATCTGTACGGCTTTGAACTGCAAGCAGATTCCCATCCTCCTTAGCACGGCTTTTGTCAGTCTATTGATAGCTATAGTCATATCTGTATCCATTGGACACCGGGCCACGTCGGCATAAGGGGTAACGAACGCTCTGACCTGCTTGTCAAGAACGCATAACGTATCGCACCCATTCAGATATGCTTCCGACGCTGTGATTGCTATTCGCGGCTTGCAGTTAAGACTACAGAAGAATAGCCAACGTCACGTAATGAGAACTAGCTTGGTACTGCGCTATCCAAAGACACATACCTCATATCTCTTAGTTTCTTAAATATGGGCTTATGCCAAAGAGCTGTCAGTAATTACAGATAAAGAGCGGTTCACATAGTTACCAACAAAACGAAACACTTGTTGAAGTTAATATCATCTTCGAAGTGTGATTATTGTATAGATGATGACGTCCTGCATTTTCTTGTTTTGATTACTGTACAGATAAAGACGACGTTCTGCATTTTTTTAAATAGGTGTGAGTAAAATACCTATAAAAAACCATAGGGCGGAAACACTAAGAGAAGAACGCAAAATTGTTGAATACATCGAACTATCTAACCTGTAAACGCATTTTTAAGTTAATTACACTTTTAAGAGGGTCCTTATTACGTGGTATTTTATGAAAAAGCTGAACTTTGAATGACTCGATATTCATTGTATTCATCATGAGAAGAAAAGAAGATAAAGTTAACTTTCAAGTCCTGGTCATGAAAGATGATGGGCAGGCGAAAAGTCTTTATGTGGGACTATATGAATGTGTCTCGAAAATGTAGTTCCTAGTTTTCTAATGAAACTGTGTATATATTCTTCGTGTTGATCAACATTACCTAGGATTGTGCTAATTACTTTCTATAGCGTCCATGCTTAGGTCATCTGTTTTTTTCCGTTGTCGTTTTCTTGTTACAGTCAACGTAGTGATGTTTCAGCACATTGCCTAAGTTTAGCGCAACTGTTTGTAGTGGTGCCTTTTTACAATCACATTTTCCTCTTATCTTTTTGTTATCTCTCGACCGATTTTATATAATTTTATTCCACACTGTCTTGATATCGATTACGGATTTTGTATTGAATGAATTTTGCAAACTCGTGTTTCGAGTCGTATACTGGTCCGATCTGGTTGATACCGGTTACTACTGAATCCGTCTTTTCTGCCAGGTCACTGCAAATGAGAGAGTCTCATTCAGTACCTGGTATAGTTATGTTAACTAATTCGGTAGACGTACAGTGGGTTCTTCATTCTCTCATGATTTTTTTCGGAACGTATTTAAAGAGCAATAGCGATGACCTCTTGCTGTCAGATTCTTTTTGTAATGGGAAATATCTCAGAAATTTCTTTCAGTTTCGACATCAAGGAGAAAGTTTACTAGAAATAAGCATCACATTCAACGCATAGAGACCTTCGTACAGTCTGTAGTGTTAAATATGTCTGTGAGTGTATATCAACGTCTGCATCTATATTCTGCAGAGCAGTGTGAAGTGCATAGCAGAGGGTACTTCCCATTGTATCAAGTGTTACTGTATCTTCAGGTTCCGTTCTCGCATCGAGTGCGGGGTGATTGACTGCTGAAAAGCTTCCCTATGCGCTGTCCAGTCATCCCTCCAAAACCCAGGCGATCATTGTAGGCAAAACCACCCCTTCCTTCCGCCTCCTTGATTTCTATCTCACCGTCTATGGCCGTCCTATCGCCCTCACCCCCACCCTCAAGTACCTTGGCGTCACCCTCGACTGTCGCCTCTCCTAGACCCCCCATCTCCGGACAATCCAAGCCAAGGCACACTCCCGACTCCACCTCCTCAAGCTCCTTTCAGGCCGTGAGTCGGGTCTGGACCCCTCCACCATCCTCCACACCTATAAATCCCTCATCAGCCCTATCTTCTGCTACGCCCATCCGGCCTGGATCTCCGCCCCCCCTACCTTTTATAAATCCCTTCAAATCCTTGAACGCCATGCTCTCCGCCTCGCCTTTCGCATCCGTCTCCCCTCCCCCACGCGGATCCTGTACGATCTCATTCCTTTCCCCCACCTCCTCCTTTTTCTTGAAAGGATACGGATCCTGTACACCTCCCGCAAACTCGACCCTCCTCACCCTCTTGTCTCGCCCATCCTCTCCCACCCCCGCCTGCTGCCGTGCCTATATTCCCACGTCCCACCCGGTCTCCATCTCTCCACCCTCCTTACCCTCTCCCAAGGTGGCTTCCGGCAGCTCCCCCTCCCTGATGAAGTCCTCCTCCCCTCCATCTACCCCTCCTATCAACTTTGATCCTACCCGCCCCCACTTCCTGTGGCCTCTCCACTTGGCACCCTCCCTCGCTCCCCCCTTTTTTTCCTCCCCTCCCCCTGTCTCCCTTGCCCATGGCATCTGCCCTCCCCTCTCCCTGCCCCACTCCCCTTCCTCCTCCCCCTCCCTTGGCAGGTCCCCGGACTCGCACACGCTCAGTGAACATTCGCGCGCCGGAGATCATCGCCATCAGTGTCTCGTGTGTGTGCCTTCGTTTTGTGTTCAGTGTCCTTTCGCCGTCACGTCACCACCGTTCACGTGTGCCGTCGCAGTCATCCGTGTTAAGTGCGCTGTGTCACCAAGTGTTAGTGTTTTTCTCATCCAGCGTGAACGGCTTCATGTTTACTGTTTTTTTGTATCTACATTTTTTGCCAGCCGTTTTTATTGTATTGTCTGTGACACCTATATGTTATGTTATTGTACCACTCGAGGCTGAAGAGCAGGGTAATATGCTGCTGCCAGCCCACCTTGTATTGAGGTGATTAAAATTACAATACAGAAAAAGAAACTGTCCAGTCCTTCGAGGTTCCTACGACAGCTGGTTGCTAGACTCCTAACACTGGGTTCTGAAAGCAGGCTTTCGCGAGGTACTTGGCATCTGACTTCAAGTGTCTGACAGTGCAAGCCTTTCAGCTTCTCCGTGATGCTCTTACACGTGTCGAACAAACCTGCTGTCATTATTCGTGCTGCCCTTCTTTGTATACGTCTAGTATCCCTTGTTATGGCCCTATCTGAGTTCCACGTACTTGAGCAATATTATAGGACAACTTGTGGGACTATTTTGTATGCTGTCTCTTTTGCAGATAGCATTTTGCCAGTATCCTACCAATGAATCGAAGTCTAACACCTGCTTTGTCTACGACTGAGTCTATTTAATCGTTCCATTTCATATACCGGCAAATTATTACACCCTGGTATTCAAATTGACTGATTCCAGCAGTGACTCACCGGAAAAATAGTCATTACAGTGCTCTGCAAAACTTAAGGAGAGGTTGGATGAAATAACACGACACTAAATACTAGGTGGAAATGAATGAAATTGTGGGAGCATGTTGCCGAAGGTCTTCCAGTCGTTTACAGAAAATTGGACGTCACACGGCGTAAGGTCAACGTGACTACAGTGGGAAATGGGGCTGGCCCCACAATACGAGGCTTGACGACAGTTATCTACAGCAGCAAATGAACACTGCACTGTGCAGCAGGCAAGAATCGAACCACGTCAAACGGTGGGTGCAATTGCAGCCACGTCTAACAGGATTGCAAAGCACGCAATCTTATCCTTCAAATTGATGCGGTTACTTCAGACGACCAGTACGGTTGTGTTCCGATGATACCCACACATCGCGGCGCCGTTTATGCTGGTGCCGAGAGCATAGGGGCTGGAGCAACGAGGAGGAGGATCGCGTGCTATTCTCAGATGAGAGCAGATTCAGTTTGAGTAATGACTGTGGACGCACCCTTGTATGGTGTAAGGTAGCTTGGTCTCCTGACCTTCATTTCTTACATATTCCGACCTCACCATCGTATTCTGCATATCAAGACATTTCATTTAAGCCCAATCTCGATAGGGTAAAGCCAATTTTACATATTTCCATTTAATCGATATGCAAATTTAAGTAATAAATCGCAAGTGCACACCTAGATTAACAGGTCGAGGCTGGCGTACACAAACATTCAAGACACGACGGCCTCAGGAGTTTTTGTTTGGCAGAGGCAACCAGCCCGCTGAAAAATCTGCAGGGGGGTGGGTTAGTGCACAACTGTGATGGCACGCCGACGACCCATGGACCAAAACAGTTGTTGCCAGAGAAAAGGGATAATGGCCTGCGTGTTCACCTTAAAAGCAAACACCGCTGTATTGTTGGGAGAGCCCCAACATAGGCAGTTTTTTTTTCCCGGTAGTCCTAGTGCGCAGTTACAGATTTCTCACAAGTGTACAGTAAATGCCTAACGCAGATGCTATATATTTCTGGATTGGTCGGCTTAGCCATTCTCCCATTTGTAAGAGTAACGCTGATTGGTGGACTATTTCCGACGCAATGAGCCGGAGGAGTGAGGGAAAGACAGCGGATGATACACCCTTTCGCTTTTTGTGTGGAAGGAAGTCGTTCCAGTAACGCTCTTGTAGCGGGAACACGTAGCGCGAGCGAGTGCGCTCGTGCATGTGTGCAAAGAGCGAGGAACAAAGTCTCCACTCAGTACTGCACTAAGAGAGAGCCTCTGTTGCTAGCGAATCGGAGTGATACTCTATATTGAGTCGCTCACGATTAAGCGTTTGTTCACTGTGTTGGCCGCGACACTTAATGTGCGATGTGAACACAGACACAGTATTAGTTAGGGCACATTGACTTTCATCGTGGTGGACTAGTTATCTGACCGGTGTACCACGCCAATAGCTAGACTAGGGGCAGACAGGAGTCCTTGACTTCATCAAGGCGTAGTGAGAGTTCGATTGGCGAAGGTTCCACATAGAAAGAGATAGATTTTTTTTTTCAGCGGCGAACGACGCAGGTAGCAGTCGTCACAGCTCACAGTGTTGTGCGCTACAGCATAGGCGACCTCCATCTTTCCTCCATTAGAAATAACATACTTCATTCACGTCACTCCATTACATTTCTCACGCGACACTCTCGACCTTACTTAGTAAAATTCAATCGGATAATTATTCAAGTTGAGTAGGTGCGGATGTCAGCCATTGTGCACAGTAAATAACATTCTGAAAGAAAAGGGATAAAAAAAAGCTCTATCCATCTGAGCCACCGAGGACACAGATGGATAGCGCGATTGCAGGGACTTATCCCTTGCACGCTTCCCGTGAGACTCACATTCCCAACTGTCCACGATTCTACATATGTATTGTACCTTATAGACATGTGCCCAGATGGATAGAGGGTCTGCCATGTAAGCAGGAGATCCCGGGTTCGAGTCCCGGTCGGGGCACACATTTTCAGCTGTCCACATCGAGGTATATCAACGACACTTGTCGGCAGTTGAGGTTGTCATTTAGTCATCATTTATATCAGGAAAAAGCTGCATGGTCATCAACAGTAACTTCTTTCGAGAACAAGTTACTATCTTCGTATATATAGTTAAAGGCTACCCAGCCATTGACCTTCATCTGTGCGAATGCGCACAGGTTGCCCAAACTCTTACGGGAATCGCCAAAGCGTGCGCGAGTAATGAGTGGTTGGGCACATGTCTATAAGGTATAATACATATGTAGAATTGTGGATAGTTGGGAATGTGAGTCTCACGGGAAGCGTGCAAGGGATAAGTCCCTGCAGTCGCGCTGTCCATCTGTGTCCTCGGTGGTTCAGATGGATATAGCGTCTGCCATGTAAGCAGGAGATCCCGGGTTCTAGTCCCGGTCGGGTCACTCATTTTCAGCTGTCCACATCGAGGTATATCAGCAACACCTGTCGGCAGCTGAGGTTGTCAGTTAGTCATAATTTATTTCAGGGAAAAGCTGTATGGTCATCAACAGTTACTATTCTTTCGAGAACAAGTTACTATCTTCGTATAAATAGAAGTTTATTCAGAAATAATAATCCGTAGTGATTTCGATTGTGAGCAACAGAACATCAAATTTTCAGTGAGTCGGTGACTTTATGTCTATAAATCTATCACGTACGAACTGCCAGCCATCGACTTTGAAGCAAGCCTCGTGTCATGTGTATTAATCGCACGCTTCCCTTTTCTATCCTAGTCGGTGATGTCTATTTAATGCCACTGAATGTCGATTTTTGGTTGCATCTCCTTCTGCTAACAACGACATACTGAATTAACGATGTAATTACGGATGTGATGGTTGTGCACTGCCTCAGGTTTGTAATATATATGCCGGAGGCGGACCGTCGTTTTTTATAACTGATATTGTAGTAAATTTGGCCGTCAATAGTTGTTTGTGAATGGCGTGACGGGTTTCGTTTTCAATGATCGTATGCATTTTGTAGGTCTGCCTTAATACTACTATTTGTTTTTTACTGAAATACTTCAAGCTTTCATCGCATAGTTACGAACAAAAACCATAAGAAATTCCTATATACGCAATGCACATCTTCTTTATATCGAATTTTTGCAGAAATGAAAATGCAATTAAATAGTTTTTGGTTAGGCCCAAATACTTATTTTTATCAAGAGAGATGAAAACTAATCAAGAGAAAATCTAAAAGTGTTCTTTGATTTAATGGCAACGCAAGGCATTCAGTAAATTGTCGCTCTTTTACTGGTAAAGCCCTTATTGATATAGTCGCCAATTCAGGACTTGTTACGGTAACCGTTGCGGCGAAAAAGGCTTAAATGAACGCGTATACGTTGCTGAATAAGTGAAGGGGAACAGGTAATGTAAATTTATCAGTAATTAACGGATGACAGAGCATTAGTGAGAATTAAGCAGCCGAAACGAGGGGTTTATCTCTCCCTGTGGACATTTGTTTCCATTTTTTACAGATTTATAATAATTAATGGTATGGCTAGTGCGGTTATATATGGCGGTATTGTTTCAAGTTCATTACACTTCACGTTTGAGGATTTAGGGTTCACTTTGATGTCTTTGTTTGCTCAATAATAAAGACAGGGTTTTGATGATTGCTTGCAACAAAACACAATACATGACACACGAAAGCTGTACTCACATTAAGGACGATGCCAAATGCAGTGATTATCACATGAGATACCTGATTTAAATTAAAGGAAACAATCGTATTGCACCATGAGTATTCGAAGGGGTGCTGGAGACTATAAGAAATGAAAAACCAGATCAGCTGAACGCCCAAATTGTGTGAATCATTCTATTTGGAATATGAAGGTCATCCATTTGATTTGGAATCTGATCATCTAATTTTTCCTTTTCCTGGCCTTATTCTGTACCTTCACCGGATCATCGTATTATTCTGGATTTGGCAATATTAGTGGTAGATGGTGAGACGGTGACCGGGAGTCTTTCCATGCGAGACGGACTTTGTGTCCCCTATCTGTGTGTCTAGTGTTAACCCATGTGAAAGTTTAGAACGCTTCCGAAATGTTTTCGAATCGTGAGAGTGATGCGGGTCGTGGGTACCCATAAACCAGAATGGTTGGCACGTCGGCCCTCGTCGTTAATCCGCCGGGCTGACTGGATCCGGGACCAGCAGGTCTCCCCGAGTCCCGGAAAGGCTGTGGTAAAGCGGGTCTGAGCAAACTCTTAAAATGTTGCTGGTTCTGCGACGTAATCCTTACACTTGGGACATCTCTGTTAAACAAACCCTATGGCTGTGACATCTGGTAAAACTGAACCCTTCGTTCAGTGCGTCTTTTCAGCAGAGCTGTATTGAGTTTGGTAATTACATTTCAGTAGTATACGGGAGGAGGTGTACGTTGCTGCGATTAAGACCATTCATCCCAAAATATTTCGTCAATATGTGGCCTGAAATACGACGATAGTGATGAGAGAAGCGCTTAAAGTTGTTTTCTCTTACCTGTCTAGAAACACTTCTAGCTCCTTCAGACTATTTTCCGAACGTATCTATAGTGCGTCGGGACGGTCGACTTTTGCTTGGACGCACATGAAAAAAAAAGGTCATGACCGCTAAGAAGTTGCATTATGACTGCCTATGCACCACTAGTTTCGATAACTGATCGCCTCATTAATACAACATACTGTCTCGAGCGTCTACCAAAATGCACACTCTTTAAATTATAGAGTCCAAGACTGAGTACGCATTGTTGCGACACTTTGAGTACTAGCTATTTTTACTGCTTTGTTTAAGTGCAATTAGTTCATTTTCCGTTTCAGTTCATATTCTTCATCGTGTGTGCGTACTGCGTCACTAAAATGTTACTATCATAAAGACATTTTATTACCTATTGAAAGGCAATGGTGGCACATTACGGATAGCGTTTGGCAAGTAAATTATGATTGCAATAGCACTCGATATACTTTGATGCAAAATGATATTAAAATAAAATGACGGAAATAAAAATTTCGACATTCAGATATGATTAATGTACAGAAATACAGAAATTTCTGAAATACATTTGTATAGGGAACGAATTTGTGTGATTAACGTTGCAAGATCACAGGTATAAGTTCAAATGGTTCAAATGGCTCTAAGCACTATGGGACTTAACATCTGAGGTCATCAGTCCCCTAGACTTAGAACTATTTAAACCTAACTAACCTAAGGACATCACACACATCCATGCCCGAGGCACGATTCGAGCCTGTGACCGTAGGAGCCGCGACAGGTATAACTAAGAGGTAGAAAAGCCACTGAAAATGTGAAATAGTGATACACTAACAACCGCTCTAATCGCTAGAATATTGAATGCAAGAATGCAAACGTGCATGCATTGTGTCGTACAGGAGGCGGATGTCTTTTTGTAGGATGGTGTTCCATGCCTGTTGCACTTTGTCGGTTAATACGGGAACGGTTAATGCTGTTTGTGGATGACGCTGGAGTTGTCGTCCGATGGTGTCCCATACGTGCTCGATTGGGGACGGATCTGGCTATCGAGAAGGCCAAGGAAACAAGTCGACACTCTGTAGATCATGTTGGGTTACAACAGCGTTATGTTGTGAAGCGTTATACCGTTGGAAAACACCCCCTGGAAAGCAGTTCATGAATGGCAGCACAATAGGTCGAATCACCAGACTGACGTACAATTTTGCAGTCAGGGTGCGCCGGATAACCGAGAGTGTTCCTGCGCCATCGAAGTCGTACCCCAGCCCAGAACCTTAGGTGTAGGTGCATCGTGTCTACGCCGCAGACAGGTTGCTTGCAGACGCTCAGCTGGCCTGCTCCTAAACAACACACGGTCATCACTGCCACCGAGGCAGAACCGACTTTCACCTGCAAACACAACAGACCTCCATTCCGTCCTCCAATGGACCGTCCGTTGGCACCACTGAAGTCAGTGGAATGTACACTACTGGGCATTTGGTTCGGAGTTGTCCTTGAAGTAACCGACTCGTAATAATTCGTTCTGTCACTGTGGTGCTAACTGCTGCACGAATTGCTGCTGCAGACACAGTACGATGCGCCACACGTGTGCATCGAGCATATACTATTGGCCATAAAATTGCTACACCGAGCAGAAATGCAGATGATAAACGGGTATTCATTGGACAAATATATTGTACTAGAACTGACATGTGATTACATTTTCACGCAATTTGGGCGCATAGATCCTGAGAAATCAGACCCAGAACAACCACCTCTGGCAGTAATAACGGCCTTGATAGCCTAGGAATTGAGTCAAACAGAGCTTGGATGGCGTGTACAGTTACAGATGCCTATGCAGCTTCAACACGATACCACAGTTGATCGAGAGTAGTGACTGGCGTATTGTGACGGGCCAGTTGCTCGGCCACCATTGACCAGACGTTTTCAGTTGGTGAGAGATCTGGAGAATGTGCTGACCAGGGCAGCAGTCGAACATTTTCTGTATCCAGAAAGGCCCGTAAAGGACCTGCAACATGCGGTCGTGCATTATCCTGCTGAAATATAGGGTTTCACAGGGATCGAATGAAGGGTAGAGCCACGGGTCGTAACACATCTGAAATGTAACGTCCACTGTTCAAAGTGCCGTCCATGCCAACAATGACCAATGGTAGCCCATACCATCACGCCGGGTGATAGGCCAGTATGGCGATAACGAATACACGCTTCCAATGTGCGTTCACCGCGATGTCGCCAAACACGCATGCGACCAATATGATGCTGTAAACACAACCTGGATTCATCCGAAAAAATGACGTTTTGCTTTCATGCACCCAGGTTCGTCGTTGTGTACACCATCGCAGGCGCCCCTATCTGAGATGCAGCGTCAAGGCTAACCGCAGCCATGGTCTCCGAGCTGATAGTCCATGCTGCTACAAACGTCGTCGAACTGTTCGTGCAGATGGTTGTTGTCTTGCAAACCTCCCCATCTGTTGACTGAGGGATCGAGACGTGGCTGCACGATCCGTTACAGCCATGCGGATAAGATGCAAGATGCCTGTCATCTCGACTGCTGGTGATACGAGAGCGTTGGGATGCAGCACGGCGTTCTGTATTACCCACCGATTCCGTATTCTGCTAACAGTCATTGGATCTCGACCGACGCGAGCAGCAGTGTCGCAATAGGCTACAATCCGACCTTTATCAAAGTCGGAAACGTGGTGGTACGCATTTCTCCTCCTTACACTAGGCATCACAACGACGTTTCACCAGGCAACGCCGGTCAACTGCTGTTTGTGTGTGAGAAATCGGTTGGATACTTTCCTCATGTCAGCACGTTGTAGGTGTCACCACCGGCGCCAACCTTGTGTGAATGCTCTGCAAAGCTAATCATTTGCATCTTCTTGCTGTCGTTTAAATTTCGCGTCTGTCATCTTCGTGGTGTAGCAATTTTAATGGCTGGTAGTGTATTTGTGCCACGTGGTCATCTGGAGACTGGTCGTCTTGCGACCGTACATTCTCGTGGTGACCACTGCCAGCAATCACGTACAGTGGCTACATTCCTGCCAAGTCTTTCTGTAACATCGCAGAAGGAACAACTAGCCTTTCGTAGCCCTATTACACGATCTCGTTATAACTCGGCGAGTTGTTAATAATGATGCCCAAATGCATTCTTGAGTAACATCAATTCACCAGGTACCGTCTCAAAGGTAACTAACGCTCACGACCGTTAATGCGCAAATCCGTTTTGCATCACCATAGTGGCGCTAGCAGCGCCAATCTTATGCAACTGGCAGGAAATAAGAGTAGATGTCACCTTTCAGATGCAGAAACACCAACTTTCGTTTATGTCGCACATCTCCTTCTTGGTGTTGGGGGTTTTGTTTTCCCTCAGTGTAAGAACGAGCTCACTCTGAGTTTCTCCACCGAAACGCGTAGGCTTTGCAGGCTCAGAGGCAGTGTCACTGCTTCGTTTAGGACGCTGCTCCGTGGGAGGGCTGTTTGAAACTAAACGACGGTCTCTTCCATTTACGCCTGCCGAAGATCGAAGACGACAGTCCTTTGAGGCCTGCCAGCACCACGGGTCAGAGGTCACGGCACGCCCTGAAAAGGTGCCGGCAGGGGAACGATGAGTGCACGTGAAGGCACAGTTGCACGAGCGCCACCAGTGAAAATCACTTACAGGCCATACTGTGCTTTAGCTTACATTTCAGTTTCAAGCAACCGTCAAGGACCTGACTTCTAAAATGATTAGCATATGCTGTCTATCAAAAGTATGAGTCCACCCCTATGAATTGCGAAATTAACCACTGCATTAAACTAGAATCAGAGCAGTCAGTATAAAAGGAGACAGGGAGTGTTGCGTAATTAGTAAGGGAGCAGTGACAGCGCTTTGGGTTGCCAAGAGAGCTCAGTGACATCGACTATGGATCTCACCTGAGTCAGAAACCTACAAAGGATGTTTCAATCATTCTAAAGCTGACCAAGTCGGCTACTGGTGATTGGATTGTGAAGTGGAAACGCGAAGGAACAGTCACAGATAAACCAAGACCAGACAGACCCCATATACTGACAGATGCGGACTGTCGAGCATTCCGAAAGATGGTTGTGAGGCACCACATGAAATCAACCGAATGAGTCATGCATGAATTCCAAAGTGCTACTAGCATTCCAGCTAGCACAATGACTGTGCGTAGGGAGTTAAAAAGAATAGGCCACAATAGTCCACTATCCATCCATTTATGTAGTCAGTTCTACGCTACGCACGAGATGGTGTAAAAAGCGTCGCCACTTCAAAGTGGATGACTGGAAATGATGGATTTGCAGTGACGAATCACGCTATATCCAATGGCAATTCAATGGAAGCATGAGGGCGTGAGTTTGGCGAATGCCTGGAGAACTTTAGCTGCCATCATGATATGGCAGGTAAAGTGTCAGATAGTGTTATGGTGTGGAGGCATTTTCTGTGGTTAGAACGTGATCCCTTTATTGCGCTGAAAAAAAAGCGCTTAATCCTGATGGATATGAACACATTGTGTACAGTTCCCCACAGTCGTTTAATAAACAAAGTAAGAGCATATGGACTATCAGACCAATTGTGTGATTGGATTGAAGAGTTCCTAGATAACAGAACGCAGCATGTCTTCTCAATGGAGAGAAGTGTTCCGAAGTAAGTGTGATTTCAGGTGTGCCGCAGGGGAGTGTCGTAGGGCCGTTGCTATTCACAATATACATAAATGACCTGGTGGATGACATCGGAAGTTCATAGAGGCTTTTTGTGAAGAATGCTGTAGTATATCGAGAGGCTGTAACAATGCAAAATTGTACTGAAATGCAGGAGGATCTGCAACGAATTGACGCATGGTTCAGGGAATGGCAATTGAATCTCAATGTAGACAAGTGTAATGTGCTGCGAATACATAGAAAAAAAGACTCTTTATCATTTAGCTACAGTATAGCAGGTCAGCAACTGGAAGCAGTTAATTAAAATGGCTTTAAGCACTATGGGACTCAACTTCTGAGGTCATTAGTCCCCCAGAACTTAGAACTAGTTAAACCTAACTAACCTAAGGACATCACACACATCTATGCCCGAGGCAGGATTCGAACCTACACCCGTAGCGGTCTCGCGGTTCCAGACTGCAGCGCCTAGAACCGCACAGCCACTTCGGCCAGCGCAGTTAATTCCATAAATTATCTGGGAGTAGGCATTAGGAGTGATTTAAAATGGAATGACCATATAAAATTAATCGTCGGCAAAGCAGATGCCAGATCATTGGAAGAATCCTAAGGAAATGCAATCCGAAAACAAAGGAAGTAGGTTATAGTACACTTGTTCGCCCACTGCTTGAATTGCTCACCAGTGTGGGATCCGTACCAGATAGTTTTGATAGAAGAGATAGAGAAGCCCCAACGGAGAGCAGCGCGCTTCGTTACAGGATCATTTAGTAATCGCGAAAGCGTTACGCAGATGCTAGATAAACTCCAGTGGAAGATTCTGCAGGACAGACGCTCAGTAGCTCTGTACGGGCTTTTGTTGAAGTTTCGAGAACATACCTTCACCGAGGAGTCAAGCAGTATATTGCTCCCTCCTGCGTATATCTCGCGAAGAGACCACGAGGATAAAATCAGAGAGATTAGAGCCCACACAGAGGCATACCGACATTCTTTCTTTCCACGAACAGTACGAGACTGGAATAGAAGGGAGAACCGATAGAGGTAGTCAAAGTACCCTACGCCACACACCGTCAGGTGGTTTGCGGTATGTGGATGTAGATGGAGATGCGTGTAATAAAGGAGATGATGATTGTAGCAACATGACAATGCACCGTGTCATAAAACGGACTCTGTCACTCAACAGTATGTGGACAGTAAAATTCCTGAAATGGACTGGTCTGTCCGCAGTCCCGACCTGGACCCATTGGAACACCTTTGGGTTGAGTAGGAAAATCGACTTCACTCCAGACCTCATCGTCCAACGACACTGCCTTCTCCGGTTTCGTGTATGCCAATGTGTTACCAGTGGCTCTTGCATTCCTGTACCGTATAACACGCCGCCGAATGGGGTGGCACCTTGGTAATACACAGATCTCACTTTCCTTAAGATACCGGCTCAAATCCCCGCACGGCCACCCGGATTTATGTTTTCTGTGGTTTCCCTGAATCGTTTCAAGGCAACTGTTGGGGTGGTTTCTTTCAGATCGAGCAGTTCCCTTCCTCATTTCGAGATTGTGTTCCATCTCTAATGATCTCGTCGTCGACGGAATTTCAAATCTTAACTTTCGTTTTTCCTCCCGTGTTGTCTTGCCTTTCGTGTTCAGACAGCGAAAAATATGCTACGTATCGAAGGGACTTCATTTCAGGTGCCAAATATGTAATAAACTGCTAGATTTACTGAGTTTTCTTCTTCTGTCATGCGTTAGGGCTTGCTCGGCCTGTTGGAGCTACATTTGATCCTTTCTTCTTTTTGTTGGTGTCCTAATGCATCTTTTACCTTGTGCAATTTATTGCCAAAAATTTAGTCGTAAATTTGACTTCTCCACTCGCGACAGCTGCAATCTACAGCTTTTTCTAATTTCTGCAGCCTTTTCGTTTGTATCAAATGTTTTCAGTTCGTTTCGAATGTCTATGTTTATCTTATAATATAATTCAGTGTGTCTTGCTATATGATTGAGGAGTTTAATTTCGTTGGCTTATAATCTTACTTTATCTTTTTTCATTACGTAAGATTCGCTCTCATACAGCAATGTGGTTACCGACATAAGTTTAAAAATGTCAGTACATGTTTTTGTTCTTACTTCATGTCGGAGAGATCTACTACTGTTGTTTTCTCGCTATTCCAAATTATTTGTACGTCTCTTCATCATGATATCTCTCATAATAATAACCTATTTACCTTTGCTCAACGATGTTGTTATCAACCCTGTTTGTGTTTTCACCGTGAGACGTACTTTTGTTCCCTCGCTAGATACTATACCCATTGTTAACGTGGTTTACTTTATAGACTGGTCGTTTGTTTTATCCCTTAAATTACATGCTATAAACTGATCATTCGTAAACAATACTCTCCTAAGGCTGTTGTCATGAATTACAAGATTTTTCTTCGTGTCTATTTGTCATCTTGCAAAGACTTAATTTGTACATATATGTATTAAACGGTGTCGGTGACAGAGGGTACTTTGCCTCACTATGATGTATATTACGATATGAATATCGGTTCCATTTGTTCTTGTTCTTAACTCTAAAATCGCTACTGCATTAGCCGGCCGGAGTGGCCGTGCGGTTCTACGTGCTACAGTCCGGAACCGAGCGACCGCTACGGTCGCAGGTTCGAATCCTGCCTCGGGCATGGATGTGTGTGATGTTCTTAGGTTAGTTAGGTTTAAGTAGTTCTAACTTCTAGGCGACTGATGACCTCAGAAGTTAAGTCGCATAATGCTCAGAGCTATTTGAACCCGCTACTGCTTTAATCAAGCGCGCCCATAAGTACTTGAGGAGGGGAACGTCCCCCCCCCCCCCCCCAGTTCTCATGGAAAGGAAAAAATTATACTGTAGTCAGGTGTTTTTCTTTCAAGAAAATGATTTAAAGATCGGCATTAGGTTTTTAACATGGCCGGAGCTGGCTATTTACAACTCGTCATTCGTCTTCCAAAATATTACTCGATACCTCCATGTCTAGGCTACCTCCTATAAATTATCGTATGGTCTCCCTTACTGATAATAAATACCGGCTCGCATCAGCTTATTACAGTATTCCACAGTAAGTGTCTTTTAATCCTATCAAAAGCTGTTTCACGGTTAACAAATACGTAGGATGTCAGCAGGTATTTCTCTCGCCGTTTTTCGGTAGTTTGGATAAATGTGAAAATGCAATCTGTACAAGTTTTTACGTTTCTGAACCCATGCTTTCAGATAATATCATATGGAATTTACTTAGTGAGTTTTTCTGTCAATACTATCGGCTCCAGGGGTTTTTCTTTCTGTTCTTGTGATAGGTGATTAATACTCGAAAAATTTATGTGACGTTTAAGAGTGCATTTGTTAATGAAGGGTAAGAAAATTTTTGACATTTGTCGAGCGTTCCGTGCACAGCCTCGGATCAATGAGAGGAGATCTTTTCATGCACGAAGATAGTGATCGACAATTTATTAAAGTAAGTCTCTGAAGTACACGTAATAAACCATTCGTAGAAAATGTAGCTTCGTACTGACTCGCAGGAAAGGTCCAGGCGGACAGTCCATTGTTTCGGGGCAATTCGTTGTGCTTGTTTCCTAACGTGTTCATTCTTACACCCAAAGAAGATTTTACAGGGGGAATGTACAATGTAATACAGACGTTCATGCAGAGCATTCGGAGCTTTGCCGGAATCGTGAAACGCAGGTGCAGGCTCCACACATCGGTAAAATGCGAAGTTCCTGTCCTATGAATTACGAACGACAGTCTCTCTTACTTATAGTGTTTCTTGATGCTGTTTACGTAAGCAAAACTGAAACTATTGGGATAGGGTAGCCTAATTTTGAGAATTCATCTCCGTTGTGCATTCATTCTGATGGAATACAAAACAGAGGTACTTTCTCATTTGCTAAGAGCTTCTTGAGACGACTACAGACAGCTTTTATCTAGGTCTGCAGCGGTGTGCCCTTGGTGCGTTGTACAACATGTATGAGAGTCAACCTCTCTAGCAAGATACATGCTATTATTAAAACATTGAACTTCACGGTCGCCACGTACAACGCGTATTCCGGAGCGCAGTGGTACCAACCATGAATATTGTTGCGGTCAACAATGTCGGCCTCCGGCTTTGTTCCTTTGAATCAAAGCCGCATTAGATGTAGCCGCACTGTTACTTATTGTATGCGCTATTCGGAAAACATTAGTCTATAGCAGTTCAGTACTGTGAAAATTGATAAAAGTACTATCATTATATTTAGCGACACACTGTTCTTATAATTGAATCACGAGTATACTAACGCACTCATGAAATTTAATTCCAACATATGAATAATGAGTTAATGAAACGTTAGCTTATTGCTCTCGCAGTGATATGGAGTGTTCCTCATTCTGATTGTTATCATTGCCTTCCGCCAATATCTTCTGCTTTTGTGTGATCTTCTCGTTTTTTCACATTGCTTTATTCACTTCGGTTGTTCTGCAGACCTTCTGAAAACTCGATGCGTTTTCCTTGTCAGCTCTAATGACACACAAGTTCAAAAAATGAGCAATCAGTGATCATTGTCCGTCATCTTATTGCTTTTCACTATACACCTGTCAATGAGTACTGCAGCTTGTTTACTTTTGCTGCGTCTGTCTTATTAGGGTACAGTGCCTCGATGCTCTTCAGCCATGCATACATTGCCAAAGTGTATTATGCACACAGGTTTAAGATATTCAAAATATCTGCAGTGCCAATTCAACAAATTTGGAGAAAACACTATTCAGTTGTCTAGAACTGCCATTCGAGTGCAGATACTGACTCGTAGAGTTCACTGTGAAGATATGCCCAAATAACAAAACTCATCTAGTCTCTCATTTCCTAACGTAATTCTCTCAGCATCGCCTGATTTAATTCGGCTACAGTCCATTACTTACAACCTTTTCTCAACACATCTTCCATTCCGTCCGACTGATCTCCCAGGCCGTTTGCAATCTCTCACAGAATTACGATGTCAGCACCAAACGTCGAAGTTTTTATTTCATTTTCTTCAAGTTGAATTCCTTTTCCAAATTTCTTCTTGCTTCCTGTTGGTACAAGAGTTATTTAGCTAGTGCGCTATTGCAAATGGAGAGTACTATGAACTGACTGCGTTTACGACATATTGCTTTGCCTGATAACTGTATCTGAAAAGATAAAGAAAAATCCAAATCAAATAAGTGAAATACTCAGTGATAAGGAGTATCTCGGGGTAAAAGTCTGCACAAATATGAAATATTCGACGAAAAGTACAGCAGAGTGATAAATGATCAGAAGCAAATAATTATAAAACTAAGTGCTTCCTAGCGCAAAATTGGTTACAGTATAAAAAAATCGACAGTCTTGCAGCCTTAAAGGACATTGCATGGATAGGCAGCCTTCCCGTTTCTGCATTTCGAAAGCTAACGGAAAAGTCACAGAAGTTCCTGGTTTTGGCAGTACAAGCTCTACCCGAAGTTTATTCTTTGGCATTAAGCGTTGCTACACCACGTGCAACAGCACCACGTACAACAGCTTGACTAGGAAGTTAAATTTTTGGCTTGAAAGGACAAAATCAATTGCAAGGCTGGCCAGTAAATTGTTGACACTTTAGAAGCGGTTCTCTTTCGTTAGCGAATATCGCAATATTCTATAAAAATGCTATCGTTAATTTTTCCGACAAAAAAAAATTGATTTTATAATCTCGTACAGTCCCGAAGTACAATGGAGCAAGCGAAATGAGAGTGAAAAGTTGTTCGCTGTTTGAAGTAGTGAGCACTAGCTGTTCCCGGCTACGCGTATATGCGGCTCAGTGTGCTTAAATGGAAAATGAAGAGAGGAGAAAGTACACGTTTCTAACATGTACGGGAATTGGACATACGTCCTGATCTCGTTCTCCCCTCTGTCTCTGTCCGTCTCCTTCTCCCCCTCTTTCTGTGCATCTCCTCCTCTTTCCCTCTGTCTCTGTCCATCACTCTCCACTGTTTGTTGTTACTGCAAATTCAGATTCTGTAGTAGAATTCTGATCATAACCCGATAAGACATATACGCAACTTCTGTGTTTGCTACCGTTTCACTGTAATACAGGATGGTCCATTGATAGTCGAAATAAACATCAAACGAAAAAACTACAAAGAACGAAACTCGCGTAGCTTGAAAGGGGAAACCAGATGGCGCTATGGTGGGCCCGCTAGATGGCGCTGCCATAGGTCAAACGGATATCAACTGCGTTTTTAAAAATAGGACCACCATTTTTATTACATTTTCGTGTAGTACGTAAGGAAAAATGAATGTTTTAGTTGGACCACTTTTTTTCGCTTTGTGATAGATGGCGCTGTAATAGTCACAAACGTATAAGTACGTGGTATCACGTAACATTCCACCAGTGCGCTCGGTATTTGCTTCGTGATACATTACCGGTGTTAAAATGGACCGTTTACCAATTGCGGAAAAGGCCGATATCGTGTTGATGTGTGGCTATTGTGATCAAAATGTCCAACGGGCGTGTGCTGTGTATGCTGTTCGATATACTGGACGACATAATCCAAGTGTCCGGATCGGTCATCCGATAGAGTTACGTTATTTAAGGAAACAGGAAGTGTTGAGCCACATGTGAAACGGCAACCACGAACTGCAACAAATGATGATGCCCAAGTAGGTGTTTCAGCTGCTGTCGCGGCTAATCCACACATCAGTAGCAGACAAATTACGCGAGAATCGGTGTTCAGAATGCTACACCAACATCGATTGCACCCGTACCATATTTCTATGCACCAGGAATTGCATAGCGACGACTCTGAACGCTGTGTACAGCTCTGCCTCTGGGCAAAGAGAAATTACGGGACAATGACAGATTTTTTGCACGCGTTCTATTTAGCGACGAAGCGTCATTCACCAGCAGCGGTAATGTAAACCGGCATAGTATGCTCTATTGGGCAACGGAAAATCCACGTTGGCTGCGACAAGTGGAACATGAGCGACCTTGGCGGGTTAATGTATGGTGCGGCATTATGGGAGGAAGGATAATTGGCCCCCATTTTATCGATGGCAATCTAAATGGTGCAATGTATGGCCATTTCCTACGTAATGTTCTACCTATGTTACTACTAAATGTTTCACTGCCTGACAGAATGGTGCTGTACTTCCAACATGATGGATGTCCGACACATAGCTCGAATGCGGTTGAAGCGGTATCGAATAGCATATTTCACGACAGGTGGATTGGTCGTCGAAGCACCATACCGTACCATACCATACCATACCATACCGTTCACCGGATCTGATGTCTCCGGATTTCTTTCTGTGGGGAAAGTTGAAAGATATTTGCTATCGTGATCCATCGACACCGCCTGACAACATGCGTCAGCGCATTGTCAATGCATGTGGGAACATTACGGAAGGTGAACTACACGCTGTTGAGAGGAGTGTCGTTACAATCATTGCCAAATGCATTGAAGTTGACGGACATCATTTCGAGTGTTTATTGCATTACTGTGGTATTTACAGGTAATCACGATAAAACAGCATGCGTTCTCAGATATGACAAGTTCACAAAGGTACATGTATCACACTGTAACAACCGAAATAAAATGTTCAGACGTACCTACTTTCTGTATTTTAGTTTAAAAAACCTACCTGTTACCAACGGTTCGTCTAAAATTATGAGCCATATTTTGTGACTAATACAGTGTCATCTACCACAAAGCGAAAAAAGTGGTGTAAGTAAAACATCCATATTTCTTTACGTACTACGCAAATATGTAATAAAAAATGGGCGTTCCTGTTTTTAAAAAACGCAGTTGATATCTGTTTGACCTATGGCAGCGCCGTCTAGCGGACCAACCATATCGCCATCTGGTTTCCCCCTTCAAGCTAGACAAGTTTCGTTCTTTGTAGGTTTTTCGTTTGACGCTCATTTCGTGAGATATTTGGCCCGGTCACGACCACCCTGTATATTCTATATACGTGTATTTTTACACTATATATAGTAAAATCCTACAAGTGTCCAAGCGTTTATTACATAAAGTGTAAAAAATTGAAGAACTTTTCAATAGTTTTGGTGATAACGCTTCCCCTTTATACATTGCATACAATGAAAAAATAGGTAGACCATACATAAAAGCATGCTCATATTCGAATCCAAAGTTATGTCAAAACTTCGAAGACTCGTGCCTCTCATCTTCATAGTTTCCCTCTCTAATAGACCCCTATCTTTTGCCCACATCCCTCAACCCTATGGACCATACCCTCTCCTCCAGCAATACCACTTACCCTAGAGCAGTCATTCAGACTATTAAGTGAAAGTGCGGTGCTTTCGTGTTTTTATCAGAATAATTTGAGCTTCATGCGATGTGTTTTTAAAATGTATACATTTCCGTTTTTTGGATTTCCGCCATTGGTATTTAATTACGCAACAGAATACAGGCCTAAATTGTGTTTGTATTCCTCATTATAAGGTTATCATCATCAGTTATCTGTTATATTAGCAGGTCCTTTGCCTCTCCATTTTCTGCCATCCATTGCTTCCTTCTGAAGGCTGCTGTATGTTGTACCGTCCATCACATTATCCAGTATCTGAAATCTCTCCCTTCCTCACTTCCTTTTCCTTTCTACATAACCTTCTAAAGGTTTTTTTTCAGTCTGTCATTCTTTCTTAACATATGCCCAATCCAATTTCTTTTTCTTCTCTTCATTACATCTAGTAACTGCCTTTTCTCTCTCACTCTTCTCAGTACCTCTTCATTTTTTACTCTGTCCATCCAACTTATTCTTTCCATCCTGCGCCATGTCCAGATCTCAGAAGCCTCCAGCCTTCCTTCCTCAAAGTCCATGTTTCAGCGCCATATAGAAGAACGCTCCATACAAGACATTTTATGAGTCTCTTCCTTTGTTCTCTGTCCAGACCGCTGCAGAAAATTCGCCGTTTCTTATAAAATGCCTCTTTTTGCCATTGCTGCCGGCCGGAGTGTCCGAGTGGTTCTAGGCGTTACAGTCTGGCACCGCAGCGACCGCTACGGTCGCAGGTGCGAATCCTGCGTCGGGCATGGATGTGTGTAATGTCCTTAAGTTAGTTATTTTAAGTAGTTCTAAGTTATAGGGGACTGATGACCTCAGAAGTTAAGTCCCATAGTGCTCCGAGCCATTTGAACCACTTTTTGCCATTGCTATCCTTGTTTTAATTTCTGTGGCGCACTTCCACTCAGTCTCTATCCTGCTTCCAAGATACATAAAATTTTGCACCTGTTCTAGTATTTCTCCATTCAGCGAAATTTTTATTTCTTTATTTCCTCCTAGTGCCAATACTTTTGTTTTCTTTGTGTTAATTTTCATTCCATATTTTTTTCCGGTAGCTTCAATGGTGTCCACCAAATCCTGTAATTCTTTTTTTCCTTGTGGCTAGAAGGACCATGTAAGGTATTTTTTTTAATTCGCCTGGCCGAAGAACAGAGAACTGTACCGCTGACAGTCCACGCCCGCCCATATGGGGCATAGGAGATAAAAAACAAAACCCTTAAGAGCGGTGCGAATGGTGTGCAGTAGGAGTGGTAGCAGGCGGTCACGTGGCGCTCCATCGCTGACGTAACTCATGGCATCATGTGGTGAGTGTTAGCCAGTCGGTTGTGTGAAATGGGCGCACCAAGGTGGGGCGACGCGGAAACCTGATAGAAAGGTGTAAAGGAGCTGTGGTGTTTGGATGTGGCCGTGGCAACACCTTTCATGAAGCTGCCCGATGTGCTGGCGTATCAACACGACCTCGACCTGTACAACCCGTGTACAAGAAGTGCTGCACCGCTTGCTACACAGGCACCATGGCGTAAGAACAATGGTCGTAAGAAGAACCTTACCATCATGGGCATGAGAGTTGGTATTGGCTAAGGCCAGGATTTCTGAGCAGTGCGCATAATGTTTTTCTACACTTCTAGGAATTTTTAGAAAAGTTCGTAAGACACAACAAGATAAGCAGTTTTAACTGTGTTTGTGCTTATTTTGCAAGAAAACGTTTTGATGTACTTATTTTATAATTTTTAATTAAAACAGCTTATTTTATCGAAAACTGTGATTTATCGATCAGTGATTCTTTTTTTATTGGCTTACAAAAATTAATTTCAGTCGATTGCTTAAGAAAGCAATACTACGGTATATCGAGGATCTTGTGAAGCACTATTACAAGGAGAAAAACTTGCTGCGACTAGGCAGATGAGTCGTCACTCCATTAGTCAGTTATCGCATCGGAATGATGCCACTGGCATGGGCGGTGCATTCCCGAGTTGCAAGCTGCAGTATACTGTGCAACGTGCGTTAGTTGAAGTATGTCCTATTCGTCGCTGTAGTAACCAGGGAATGCCACCCAAAACAAACCTCTCAGCATTCCTACACAAATGCTTAAACAAAAAATGGCTCTGAGCACTATGGGACTTAACATCTGTGGTCATCAGTCCCCTAGAACTTAGAGCTACTTAAACCTAACTAACCTAAAGACATCACACACATCCGTGCCCGAGGCAGGATTCGAATCTGCGACCGTAGCAGTCGCGCGGTTCCGGATTGAAGTGCCTAGAACCGCTCGGCCACCACGGCCGGCTCAAATGCTTAAACAGATTTCGAAGACGGCAGTATCTTATTTTGATTGGTGTGTTTCTGCGAAGAAAAAATGTAACATTGTGCAGCACGTTAATACAGCGCGACATAATGAGAGGTGTAAGAATAAATGGAAGTTAAATCAGCAACTGACTAAAAGCAATGTTGACGAGCAGTCGAGTTGTAGTCAAACATTTTTCTAAAAATTTTGCTTAACATTTGTGGGTTCCGACATTCCGTTGTAGAAACTGAGCAATGTGCAGCTTCGCGTGTTTTTAAATAAAACACGCAACCAAAAGGGTGTCGGACGAATCTTCATTGCGCAGAACCTATATGCTACAATGTTTTCAAAAATTAATTAGTATTATTCGGAATACACCGAAGCGTGGAAACGTATGGATTGCTACTGACGACACCACAGATGCATTGCAAATATGGTGCTCTAATTGGTACTTTGAAAGAAGGGAGCAAATAATTTCTTCTTAATATGTAAATTCTCGACGATTAAATCATTCCACTGCTGCACAATTTTACAGTGACTAGTTAACTTTCTTGCTGCCAGCAAGGATACGGTATGACAGTGTAATGCTATTTCTCAGAGTTGTTGCTCCATATATCGCTAAATCAGGAACTGAATTAAAAGTTCTTTATTGTAAATCAGTTCGCCTGATGTGCCTTTCTCACGATTTAAATCCTGTTGCTGAAAATGTCAGAAGGCAGCATAACGACGTGGATCCTATTGTGAAAAAATTTTATGTCAAATCATCGATCAGAATTCAAAAATTCTGTGAACTCTTTCCAAATTCGGCTTTACCTCCTCAAACAGTTTTAAACACTATGGGGAACGTGGTTACAGACTGCGTAACTCTGTGGGGAACATTTCACTCGAGTGAAAAATGTTTGCAATTTCTTAACTGCAAAAAATGCAGTCAATATTGCCACAACACAAGAGTGTTTTGCTAAAACCGGCATCCAGGAAAAGATACAGTACATACATAATTGTTTCTCCAAAATACCTAATATCTTAAAGCAGCTGGAACACTCTATTTCTCTATCATCAGAAAGATACTGGGTTGCAAAACTTGCGTTCAAGAAACTGTATCAGGAGCTAGAGAACAGTTACCGCTACAAAACATTTAAAAACATTTCTGGTGATGAAGCAAATGTTGAAGAGGAATCAACAGAAGTAGAACTGCGTTGCTTTTCACTTCCTCCTGTGACGTAATGCAACGTCGAAAGAACATTTTCACTGTACAAATCATTCTTCACTGACAGGAGTTTTACACAGGAAAATCTCAGGATGACCGTTGTGTACTGTAACAGCCTCCAATAGGGTAAGAGTTTGTGCAACTTTGTGTATTCATTTTTGCTTATTCTGGCGTTTACTTTCACCATTTCTCCTGCTTATTGCTTGCTTATTTTACTATTATATTGTGCTTGGAAATTCGGGCTTTATTAATGACAATCGGTTTCCAGCAGGACATGAACTGCTGCTGTCACTGAATGTTGGTCTATCTCAATCATTTTTCGAGCGAACAATACGAAGGTAACTGCGTATAGTGCACATTTAGGGTAGGACACTTCGTAAAAACCAAAACGTAAGGCTGCACGATCTTGCTAAAAATTTCGAAGGGATACAGAAATTGGAAACCCGCCTTATATGTCCAGAAATGTAAAATTGTGCGTAGTATCTTATAACTACAGTACCAGTGAGGCATAGTTGGAATCAGTCAACTAATAAAAATACCGGGGTGTAGCAAGTGTATGGGCACGAAACGTAATGATGACGTAGGCTCAATAGTAGCTTAATTGTATTGTGGACTGGAGTTTTTAACTCAGTCTAATTGGCACCGCTCGAGTTAAGTTGACAATAGGTCTACGCTTAAAAATATACAGGTACACAGTAAATGATGGTGTACGAAAAAAGTGCTGTGTAAAAAGTAAAAAGCATGCATAGTTCTACAAAGCAGCGGAAAATTAGATTACAAGTACCACTGTCTAACTACGAAAGAAAGACACGCTAGCAGACGGAATTTCCGATGTAGCCGAGAAACAAAGCAGAAATTACCACAAGTAAAAACCACCAAATTGTTAACGAATTGTTTTTCGATCTTAAAAACAAAGAAAATTGCAAATATTTCTAATTACAGACCACTGATGATACCTTATCACAATAAAGCGAAACGCGTCTGATGGGAAAAACACGCATTTTCTTGTAGTTGTAACGACAGAACAAAAGTACCCTCAGGAATTGTAAAGCAACTACGGACGATATGACCGTACAAATGGAGAATTTAAAATTTATTTAGTGAACATGTGTGCTCTCTCAATATTTTGTAACAAATAAGCATAAATCATTACTTAACTCATATTGCCGCGCGGGGAAGCCCCGCGGTGTGAGGCGTCTTGTCACGGTTTTTGAGGCTGCGCCCGTCAGAGGTTCGAGTCCTCCCTCGGGCTTGGGTGTATGTGTGTTGTCCTTAGTGTAAGTTAGTTTAATTAGTGTGTGAGCCTAGGGACCGATGACGTCAGCGGTTTGGTCCCATAGAACCTTACCACAAATTTCCAAAAATTCCAAACTCATACTTTATTGCTAATACGGACAAAAATGAAACAGATTATACTTATTTTCCATTCTTTTTGGAATTACACGCCGCATGTGGTTCATTCTTTAGCCAGTTGTACATGCCAGTGTAGAAATTGTCGATGGTTTCTTCTTGTGGTAGGAATGGCGGAAATCGTCTTAGGTCATGCATTTTCTTTTCATTATACTCATTATATTTTCTTTTCATTATACTCTCTGTTTAAAACAGTGCTGACAACATAGAATTTTGAAAAAGCCCATATGTTTTGGACACGTAGGGGTTTCTCTTCGATTTAGGTCGTACCATGGCTGCTTAACAACATAGAGAAGACCACATCATACGGATTTTCTCTGTATCGTGATTGGTTTGTATGTTTTAAGTACAAAATCAGATGTAACTCAGTTTTTTGAAAAATGAACATGCGAGGTCTCACAACAGTCACATTCAGTGCGCGTACACGCATTTAAGCAATAATTCTTCCCGCGCTCCGTGAGCTGCTGAGATGGGAAGACGCATCAATAAGTGGTACAAGAGGTTAAACTCTGTTACATGAACGCCATAGTGGTTTGCAGAATATAGTTGTAGATTGTACTTTTTTGGCCGGGATTTCCTTTCTTTTTGAATAATGCGGTAAATTGCTGATGAGGTGACGACAACTCACCTGTGCCCAGTTTCATCGGAAGGAACAGCATTGCAGTGCCACACACTGCAACAACGCCACTGTATTGTTTGCCAAGCGTAACGCAGAGCTGTGTTGGGAGGAAGTTTGTGTTGAATCCTGCGCAACCTCCGCCGTTCGTTGCCTCGTGTCACGTAGCGTGACGTCGTACAAGGATGGGACGCTGAAGTCATGAGTCAGTGCGTCATCGACCGAACGGGCTATCTTGAGTTTACCTTGCGTTCGGGATGAGTTTACAGTTCAGAGAAGCTCTTCGCTCAAGATAAACGCTCGGCCGTTGCATGAGTGCACGGAGACACGACTGCGCTTTTATCAGACACGTTGTGAATAGGCTTCGCAGACTTTTATGTGTAGTGGCAAAAGCGGCAGTACGTATCCTGCTAACGTAAGTGCGTTTCTACATCCTGCAAGCTTCCTTAAACACTCCCTGGTATGTCTGCGCACTGCGTCGCCAGTGATTCAAAAAGCACACTGCGGAGTGTCGGTATAACTTTGTGAAACACTCTGTAATCACTTCATGTGAGGGGGTGGGTTAGACAGAGTGGGGAATCGCCTGCTCTCTCTTCAGTTTGCTGACCTATGAACGAGGTGGTCCACGAACACATGACCAAATCAAGCGACCTACCTTTCCTCGCGCTTCGACCTTCCACTCCCGCCCTCTACATCATGTACATCCTCACAAGGAAACCTCCCCATCGCACCCCTCTCAGATTTAGTTATAAATTGGCACAGTGGATAGGCCTTGAAAAACTGAACACTGATCAATCGAAAAAACAGAAAGAAGTTGTGTGGAACTACGAAAAAAATAAGCAAAATATACTAACTGAGTAGTCCATCCGCAAGATAGGCAACATCTAGGATAATGTGAGCTCAGGAGCGCCGTGGTCCCGTGGTTAGCGTGAGCAGCTGTAGAACGAGAGGTCTTTGGTTCAAGTCTTCCCTTGAGTAAAAAGTTTACTTTCTTCATTTTCGCAAAGTTATGATCTGTTCGTTCGTTTATTGACGTCTCTGTTCACTGTAATAAGTTTAGTGTCTGTCTTTTGCGACCGCACCGCAAAACCGCGCGATTAGTAAACGAAAGGACGTGCCTCTCCAATGGAAACAGAAAACATTTGATCGCAAGGTCATAGGTCAACCTATCACTCCACAGGAAAACACGTCTGATATATTCTATACGACACTGGTGACGGCATGTGCGCCACATGACAGGAATATGTTGTCGACCCACCTAACTTGTACACTTGGCGAATGGGTAAAAAGATTTTCTACCTTGCCCGATTTAGGTTTTCTTGTGGATGTGATAATCACTCCCAAAAAAGTGATGAAAACGTAAGAGTTTGTCACGTAAACTGCAACAAATGAATGCAACAGTTTCACAGTCGCACAGTTTTCCCTGTGCTCTGTCAAAACATATGTTTTTAACGTTTTCAAACACATTTCCAAGGAAATTTGAACATGTCCTGGAATTTTGGAGAGCGAAGTTGATTATGTGTGAGTACTTGAACTTTGATAATTGTCTGAAAAAAATTAAACTTTTCATTCGCGGGAAGATTTGGATCAAGGACCTCTCGTTTCGCAGCTGCTCACGCTAACCACGGGAACACAGCGCTCCCGAGCGTACGCTATCCTTGATGTTGCCTATCTTGCGGATGGACTACTCAGTTTGTATATTTTGCTTATTTTTTTCATAGTTCCACACAACTTCTTCCTGTTTTCTCGATTGATCTGTGTTCAGTTTTTCAAGGCCTGTCCACTGTGCCAACTTATAACTAAATCTGAGGGGGGTGCGATGGGAAGGTTCCCTTGTCAGTCTGCAGTTTATCCCTTAATACGATTGTACTGTACTTAGATGGGATGGAAACATTTCATATTTCTTCTTAACATAATTCTTTTAACAATGAACCGAGATATTTACATGACTGCAACGCTGAAACGGTTAGACCTAGAGAAAAAAAAGAATAAGACCTTTTTTGTTAGGAAATTTAATTTAGTTTAATATTGTACTAGTCGACCACAATATTATTGCACCTGAATGTGAGGGCGCTTCGGTCGACTTACATGTTTTACCCGTGCACTTGCAGCCTATCAGAATGTCGCTCTGCTGTTCTAACAATCACATAACGTGCTCCTGAAGCTGTTCGAATTCCCACAGGAGCACAGTCGAAAAAATGAATATGGTTTTTATTTACAGCAATCTCACCCCGTATTTCCGATAACGGCTGCGAGAGGTCAATTGCAATGACATTATGAGTGAGTAGCAGTGGGATACATTTTCTCTAGAGGCCGCGGCTTTCGAGTTACTAAAAGAAAGACGTAAGAATGTGACCTTTAAACGCTTCCCCACTTCACCGCTCATAATTAATAAGTAGCGACTTTTTGGAACGTTGCTCACAGCACTGCCCCCCCCCCCCCCCACCCCTCTCGAGCCACTGCACAAAAATTTGCGACCACACGAAATTTTTCCACTATTCGCCCTGTTTTTGGTCTTCGTTGACTGAATTAGAATGGTGGGTGGGAAGAGCGACTGTTGGTAACCCTGTGTGTGAGCTCGAATCTCTCTGATTTGACCTTCACTTTTTTTGCTTGATATACGTAGGTGGAAGCAAAATACTGGTTGATGTGAATGTACAGTGCGCCCAAAATATAGTGGCGGGAAGATGCGGAGACGGCAGGCAACGCATGGGGAGAGTGGCGGTGGTGGGGGCTGCGGGCAGGTGCCGTAGGGAAATGCCGAGCGCTGGAGGGGAGCTGCTATTCTAAACTGAAGCCGACACTCATTTCTACTTTGGCTAGTACTCAAAAAGAATTTCGCCAAAAACGCAGCATTGTATTTTCGCCTGGCTTGTAAACCACAACTAGCCAATTTTGGGTTGAACTTATATATTTCTCTACTTGTCATGTTAAAATTTGCTCTTTGTTTGCCAACACTTAGCGGAGTTTTCACTGTCTCACTTTACTAACTCAACTGCGAGAGAATTCTGAAACAATGGTTTATTAAGTGAGGAACTGAGGAAAAATAAGGTCATCATCGTATGAAAAAGTACACCCTCAGCACAAAATAAATGTGTAATGACTTCACTTGTGTTGTTCCAAAACCTGTGGCATTTCTCTTTTCACCTGCTATCGACTGCCCTTAAAAATTACAGTTTTTCATCGGAAGAGTCTATAGTTAGTGGAATAACATGGCAGATAATGAAGTTTTGCCTAATAACCATGTGGAAAAATACTCTTCTCTTTGCGTGCTATCATTTTTCAAAATCTCATTTCGATATCTCAAACCGCTTATGAAATATGAGCAATATTGAGGATGTTTCACTCTGGCTTTATCGCTGGCGCTTCGCGATCGCAAATGGGTGTGCTACATCAGTTTTCTCGAGATTGGTGTTAGATAGGCACCTCTTCCCAAGTCTAAAGAAAAATTCAATATATTAGGTAAATTTCATACACAACAATATATTATGCAATATGCACCAAATACAAAATCATAGCGGCCCCCAATTTTCATTGCAAACATTTCCGAATCACGCGCAGTGTCTTGCTGTCACGCAAATATCACAATAACTGCGACCATTAACGAGATAGTGGGCACATTATCGTGAACTTGACATATAAAGCTGTGAGTAAAGCAAAAACGAATTTTTTTAGCGAATAGTATCTGTAAAATCATTTGAGAAAGATCGCAGGACGTGCTCCTCGATTCTATTATCGGTGATCCGAAAGATGGAAAACACTTGTCGGCCTCCCCTTCTAAAATGAACTCGCCCATCGTTTTGGACGAAAACTGGTCACTACACATCGGCCACTGTGTCCTGCGCAGGTTATGTCTTCGAGACTCTTGCATATACCAAACTGTCACGAAGCGCACCGCTCTTCTTTGTACCTCCTCTACTTCATTCGTTAATTATGTCCGGTAAAGGGCCCAGGATGAAGAGGAATACTCAAGTATTTGTCGAACAATGGTATCTTCTTCGTGGGTGGCTCGTACTTCTTCAGGATTCTTCATACGAATCTGTCTGGCTTTGCCTTTCCTACCTGGAAAGACGCAAACGCAGAGTTCAAAGCAGTCGTCTGAATAATAAATACTTTGAAAATACAGCTGTGATATTCCACTTTCATTATTTATATTGTCAGCAGCTGTCCAGTATCCACAAGAATGATGAACTTTCGTAAGTTTTCTATTTGTAGTTTTATGTCGTCGTTTTTCCGGATATGAATGTGACTGTTTCCAAAGATTCTTCGGCAGTGGTGTAGCTATAATAACTGGTATTTCTGCCTGACTAAGCGCAATACATTACATATGTTTACGTTGAGTGACAACTGCCAATCCCCGCAGCAGCCGTCGGCCACTGCAGTTCTGCATTTCACTACAATTTTCGAGTGTTGTGACCTCTCCTCACAGAACAGCATCACCTGCAATCATTCTCATGGAGCTTCCATTGTTATCCACTACGCTATTTGTTTGTATTATGAACAACAATGGTCGTACATCACTCCCTCGGGGTACGCCCGATGTTACTTTCATGTCTGAAGATTTTTTCCTGTTAAGAACGACGTGCTTTCTGTTCGCTAGGAATCTACAGTCTAGTTATAAAGCTGGCTGATGTTATGTAAATCCCCATTTTGTTCCTTATGCCACAATGCACATATTGAGAGTCGGACTGTCCAAGAGACTATACGGGGTGTACTCCTGTCCTCAGAACTTGGTATCGATTAATAAGTACAGTCTCCAAGGCGATCCGATGAAGAGAAGTGAAGACAATGGTTTACAGTACCACAGTGTGGACAGAGAAGGAACATGAAGTAGGAAATACTGAACCCTCAACATGTTATTGGACTTCTTGAAAGCGTTGATTTTTGTGTGGAACATCTCACAAGTTTGGTAAACACTGAAGACATGTGTCGATGAGCGTAAATTCGTGCACAGTGATGAAATAGAGGTAGCGTTGCGAGCATTCGGAAGGCTACGAAGAATTGTCCAACGCGGGAGACGCTAGATGTCAGCTGTATATGTGTTGCTACTGGTGGTCAGAGCAAGGTGAGCAAGCTCGCCGTCCTGGTTCCAGTCCTCAAAGGAAGACATGGCACGACAGTTAAGACATTGCAATCTCGAGGCGTGGGATTCAAAATCCCAACCGGTCATCGAAAACTAGGTTTCTCGTAGCTTACCTAAATCGCTTGAACATGATGTGGTGTCATTTCTTTGAAAAAAAAAAAAAAAAAAAAAAAACGCTAGGTATTTCCTCTCCATACATGTCCAATTCGAGATTGAGCTCTGCCTGTAATGACTTCCTCGTCGACGGCACGTTAAGCGCTGAAAGTTCCTTTCTTCAAGCTCAGCAGCATAGAGATCCAGCTACCTCTTTCCTCACTGTATCAGGTGAGTTTTATTATTATTTTTTTAAATGTTTTTTAAGAACTCACTCTTTCCGCTGGTTTAACGGGCAGTGCGGTAGCTTGCGAGAGGGGAAGGTAAGAGACTCGGATAAGACGCGCATGGAGGCTTAACGTCTGTTTATTTCGTACACTGACCAGCCTCAGAGTGGAGTTTAGAAGATTTTCACTCATTTAGGCAGATGATAAACTGACCTCAAATCCGCCTCAGAAAATATAATACACAAACCGTTGAAATGCAAAAATATTAGAGTACCGAAAAGAAAGCATAGAAGATGACCTACGGAAAAATGTGAAGAAAACAACAATTCTGCCAACAAGAAATAAGACTAATGTGGTGGTAGACGGAGAAATATTGTGGAATCGAATATATATATATATATACCGCATTAAGGAAGAAAGAAAAAAGGGTAGATATTGAAAAGCTGTTACAGCTCCATTAAGCAATCTGCTAAATTAGAGGTAGCTGTCATTACTGACCAAAATAAAAACGGCTGCAACTTTGATCTTTCTCACAGGTTTGTACGGATGTGAGTCGTGGACAATGAAAAAAGTGGATATCAAAGAAATCGAGACTTCCGAAATTTCAGCTTGTAGAAAGAACTTGAGGACTTCGAAGACTGGAAGAGTAAAATAAAATAAAATCAAACAGTTCTGAATTAATAAAACAAAGAAATTATCTTTGGAGGCTAAAATACTGAAGATGAAATAAGGGTAGCTTAAAAAGACGAAGCACAGAGAAACGGAGTGTAGAATGACATTTGCTACAAGAACTACGAGTACATAGGTTAAACGTTCGCGCAGTGATTAGCAAAGAAACATAAGACTTTCGATTGTTTAACGTATGTCGGAGCTTCAATAACAACGAAATGCCTAACACATAGGGTGATTTTACTGAAGGGGACAAGCAGCAGGAAACGATCCGTGAGAGAATGTGGATTCAGACAACGGCTGAAACTGCGTTTCAAGGAAGGTACATCCACCTGAAGGCGGAGACAAGAGACCTGTAACAGCGTAGGTATAGTCACTGAAGCACAAGTGAGAACGCACCAGGAAAGGGCGAATGTTCCGTCTGTACTAGTGTTGTGGTGGTATAGTGGCGGCGAACCATCAGGTATTTTTGGTGTCCACACTATGGGAGCAGTCGTCCTTGCACAACGCCTCACAGTGAATTAAACTTATAGGTAAACGTTTCCAGTTGGTATAAATATATTATAAGTGTTGTTACATTAGTGGAAGTGTTAAATAAGATTAAACGGGGTGAGAAGTTTATTTTCCTACTCGCGCCTATAGCATAGATTTTAGCCTCAATTTCACGCGCGCGTATCGTAAGTAAACAGTGACTTAAACTTATATGTAATCACCAGTGTTTTTTATTCATTACTCTTTCAACTTATTTTCAGAGTACAAAAGCGTGTAATACGTATTATTTGTGGAGTAAACTCACGGACGTCTTGTAGAAACCTCTTCAAAGAACTTGGTATACTAACTACTGCCTCTTAGTATATTTACTCCTTAATGAAATTTGTCCTAAATAATATATCTCTTTTTCCAACAAACAGTTCAGGTCATACATACAATACCAGGAACAAAAATGATCTGCACAAGGACTTAAAAGCACTTATTTTAGTTCAAAAAGGGGTCCACTACTCAGGAACACTCATCTTCAATAATTTGCCAGCAAACATAAAAAATTTAGTTACAAATAAAGATCAGTTTAAAAAGAGCCTGAAAGACTTACTAGTGGCTAACTCCTTCTACTCCATTGACGAATTTTTTAATAGAAACAAATTATGTATTGTATATATTCATACTATTAGTATTGTTATTTCAGCTTTAAAAAAATTGACATGTTCCACATCCAGGAGGATCTCCTCAACACGGATCTATGGAACGAAACACTAATCTAATCTAATCTACCTCCTGCAACTGACGCTGTCATTATTAGCCAACGTCGGAAATAAGCAATTGTATGCAGTATACTACTGTAGCCATATGGATCATAGTACATGTACATCCATATGACTACAGTAATATGCTACAGATACCTGCATATTTTCGACTCGCGCTAACAATGCAATAATTCTAAATTTCTGAAGAGGGGTACTAGGTCTCTGAAACCAGTAAAGAAATAAAATTTCCTTTGTACCACTGGTAGCTTTTCAACAAATATACTTAGCAGTCGATGAAGAGGGATAAAGTACTAAATTTCCCGTAATCAGCCACGGAATTCATCTTGTAATGAATCTTCCGTCTGTTCTCGGTAGTGCAACATTATAATAACTGAAAAGCGTTAGTTTGCTTTTGTTCTACAGTATTAATTTATTTCCACTGCCTCTTGTACCAACCGTAACTTGGGAGAAGCAAAATTACATGCTGGAGTGGCAAATAAATTGCGCATCCCTCCAACTTATTTGCTTGCTTTCGCCACAGCGGCGTGTCGCTCGTCCTGAGTCTGAAGAAATCGGGAACAATGAGAAGCCCTCTATTCGGTCAAATAGCGTATTTTCTTCGCCACCCGATCGCTGACACTCGAAATCCTACATACCGTAGAGAAGTAGGAGCAAGGCCTCCACTGTAGAACTTGAAAAAGCCGTGTAGGCGGTATTTGCGTGAACCAAGTGCAACGTCTTGTTAGCGATAGCGTCTGTTCGGTAGTTCTCGTTTGCCTATGGTGCCACTTGGATAAAATGACGTTGTCGAGACGGCACTGTGCCAACAGCGTACGTTTACAGTCCAGGTAGTCTAGGAGAACTTACGCATCTCTCTAGATTAATTCTTACCTTTTGAAGGTCAATTTTTGCTCCCCCTCTCTGCCTGCCCGCTTGACAGGTTGCCGTTTCGCAATCCTTCGGTATGGCCCTGTGTACCCTTTCAGGAATTACCTCCTCAGTTCCGTACGAACGTCCCGATACCGTCAGAGGTCCTTAATCCTCAGCCTGACCCAACCCACTCTGATACCTACCTATCCACAGCCATCTTGCGTAAGCGAGCGACGTAGCGCAGTGGGAAGGTTTGAACGGTGGCCGGACCAGATCCGACGTTTAAGTTTCTATTGTTTCCCTAAATCGCTTAATTCGAACTGCGGAATGGTTTCTTTGAAAGGCCGTGGTTCATTTCCTGTCCTATCCTCCCTCAGTCCGACAAGTGGCGCAAAGTAATCAGTAACAGTCGTCTACAAAAGTCATTCAGAGCAGGAGAGCGACAAGGTGGAATCAGCTTGAGGCATCGTCATGTGGGCAGCCAGATCGTCCAGTGACTGTACGCTACCTGAGTTTCTACCCAGTAACCCGTGGTCTGCCGACTCTGCCTGTTGATCGGAGAACCATATTTGTTGTTGGCAGCAGGTACGGTCAACCTGTGAATCGGCGCTTTTATATGGCTGAAATGTTTCCTGTAGCCGATCAGGACGCAAACCCATGTGTGTGGCCGGGCCTTCAAGCGAGAACCAGAAAATTTCCCTGTGTTAAGCATAGGTCGTAATTTTCTAGAATTTCCTGCCATTTTATACACTTTTCATTGTTATGTATTACTTCGTACATAGCTGTAGTCGTAGAGAATCTGAACAGGAGCAGAAATGGTTTGACGTTTGGAAATTTTTTTTTGAAAAACTTTTTTGTTTTGATAGCTGATCTTTATAGATTTTTATGAGCTGAATCCAAATCTAGCCTAAGTTTTCTTGTATCACCCAAAGTTTTCGAGCAATATCCTTTTTTTATTATAGTATAAAATCCTGTGCTATACGGGAAACGGGGAAATTAATGAAAGGCTTTGTTACAACATAAGCATGGTTTGTATTTACAGTAAGCTACTTAAAACAATGATATGTGTTAACAGAGCTTTCACTTGTCAGCTGGAATTGGTTTGCATTTTCTTTCACTTTTTTCTTTGAAGCTTCTTGTGTAGATTTTTCTAGGATGAGTTGCTTGCTGAACTTCTCTGTGAAGTGACAAACAGCAGTCCCCCATCATGTTGGTGTTCCAGTGGCCTTGGTAGCGTTTTTCCAGCACTTTAATATCCTGGTGAAAACGCTCTCCTTGCTCCTCACTAACATCTGCCATATAGTCCGGGAAGTAATCAAGGTGACTGTTCAAAAAGTGAACTTTCAGGCTCATCAAACATCCTGAAGTTTTAAACTTCTTTAACATTGTAGCTATTATAGAAACACATTCTGGGTCTTTTTCATGTCCTAAGAACATTGAAACGACTTGCCTGAATGATATCCATGCTTCTTTCTCATTTAAAGTCATTGTGGATTCAAAGTTAACATCAAACATCAATTTTCTAATGTCAGGTCCGGCAAAGACGCCTTCTTTTAGTTTAGCTTCTGAAAGGTGTGGAAACGTTTGGCACAGATAGTTAAAACATGGCCCATCTTTAGGCAAAGCTGTTTCATTATGCCTAACTTTATATGTAGGGATGGTAGGAATACGTTTTTTCGATCTACAAGGTTTTTGCGTAGAACGTTCTTCTCACCAGGTTTTAAAGGCCAGTTTTTTTCTGCACCAGAGTTGATCCCTAGCCCTGCTGCCCATTCACACAAGAAACATGTAAATTTGGTAAAGTCACCTTGCTGATCAAGGAGCATGCATGTTACTTTTAGATCCCCACGTATCATCCAACCCCAAGCAGAACAGCCTATTTTATTTAGCACTATTTCCAGGTTTTCATAGCTTTCTTTCATATGTACAGAATGTCCAACAGTTATAGATGCATACATGTTACCATTGTATAATAAAACAGACTTTAAACTAGTTTAGGATGAATCAATAAACAGTCTCCAGTCTTCCTTTTTGTATTCAATACCAAACTCATTCATCAGACTGGGAATGTCTGAGCAGCACACTAAATCACCTTCTTGTTGAAAAAACTTGGAAAATTTGTGCTCTCTCTTTCTGTACATGTCTATGCTGGTTCCAACTGCCAATAATTTCTTTTCCTTTAGTCTAGAGCGAAGCAATTAAGCTTTTTCTTTCATTAAGCCCAGATCCCTAACCAATTCGTGAAGCTCGGTCTGAGTAAACAATTTGGGCTCTAGACTCCCTGTACTAGAATGGAATTCATCATCATCACATTGTACACCAGAAAGTACTTCTGATGGAATAGAATTTAAATCATCTGGTGGTTCCGGAACTGGCAGCTCTACACCATGCCCTACTGGTCGGATGGCGGACGGAAGATTAGGGTAGCTTATTACCTTCTTGTTTTTCGAATTATGACCACTAATATCAACACTGCAAAAGTAACAATCGTGTAAATGATTTCTTAGCTCTCTCCATATCATAGGAACAGAAAATCTAAAGCCTTTTTTTTCTCCTTTTTGGGCCATTTTCTCAGATCTTCAACACACACATAACCTAACTTATGCGGAGCCCAATGTTTATCTTGATCACCAAGTTTAGATCCAAAGTATGATTAGATAAACATTTTTCACAAAATGTGTACTGTTTCTTTGGTGTTTTTTAATCACAAATTCACCACAAACATAACAAAATCTGCCAGCAGAGTTGTTACAACCACGATTAGACATTATACTGAGCACATGTACAGGAAACGGTAAAGTGAGATTAGGTTGACAGTAATCAAAACACCATATGTTAACACAAAAATAGAATCGACCTTTTCTTGCCAGCAAATGTTTTTCAGCAGTGCTACCAACGTCATCTACATTCATCACACCTCCTTTTTAAATTATTTTAACTATATAAAAGCTGTTAAATTCTTTAAATAATCGCTTAATTTAATAAATTTAACTGTGAAATTTGAAGAAATGGTGGGTGATACAGTTTTTGAAGTGTCATATTTGGGTTTCCCCCCCTAAAAACCGTAAGAATAATGTATTTTCAGCAGAAAAGTTTTTCCAACGTTTGCCTGTGTTAGCGAAAAGGTAAATATAGTAAACAGAATTTTTACTTGACTTGTAGCTTTTTGCAAGTTTTGCGAAGAAACTGAAAAACAAAGAAACCAACAATAAAGTCCAGCTATTACAATAAGCAAAATCGAAGAGCGTCGGGTAGTGTGAGGTTATGCTACTAGTGCGTGAGCGAACTGTCGAAGGCTAAGACTGGAGACGGTTGAAGACTGGAAACTGGGCCTTGTAGCTGCCGCTGGCCGTTCTACATCGCGGTGGCAGAGAGCGCTCGTAGTCGGAGCCGCTGAAGACGTGGCTTAGCAAAATGGTTCAAATGACACTAAGCACTATGGGACTTAACTTCTGAGGTCATCAGTCCCCCAGAACTTAGAATTACTTAAACCGAACCAACCTAAGGTCATCACACACATCCATGATCGAGGCAGGATTCGAACCTGCGTTCGTAGCGGTCGCACGGTTCCAGACTGAAGCGCCTAGAACCGCTCGGCCTCTCCGGCCTGCCTTGGCTTAGCAGGCGAACATTACTGGATCCGCCGAGTCCCTGCATATCTGCTAGAAACGTGCGTTTCCGTTGCCAGCTATGGGACACTTGTGAGGGTGCTATCGATCTATGATACCGCATTCGTGCTACTTTATCTTCCATCTGAGATGCCTGGTAACTGATAGACGTAAAAATATAAACACCTGTAGTAGAATGTTCTTTGCGGAGTAGGTGGCTCATTAACATCTACGAAAACGAACACCTCCCCCCCCCCCCCTCTCCTTGCTCTCCAAGATATTTTCCAACTTATTTGGGCTGCAGTCATTAACCGCTCTCGAGTGGAAATAGAGAGCAATGCAAATACAGCATCCAGGAGACACTTGCGGTTCTAATGGTATGAGTCGACAACGTGTCTGGCTTCTGCGACATAAGATCTCTCTGCCGGGAGTACTGAACGGAAGCGATTTTGCAGTTCTGAGCTGACTCACATTTGCAAGAGAAACGCGGCTGCCGCTTGCCTGCCTGCAGACGCGGGTAGAAGGCTGCGAGCTGACACAGCCGCCGGCGCCGCGGCTGCTGCGCGCTGGCCGCCCGGCAGGCGTCTCCCGGGTGCCGTGGCGCCCCTGGCCTCTGCCTCTTCCGCGGCTCCCCAGGGGGCAGCTTGGGCCTCCCTTTCTTCCTAAACAGCACCGTGCCTTTGACATCGGCCACCAGCATTCGACCCGCTCCTCTAAGATTCGACGGAAAATCACTTGTTTCTCCCTAGGCGCGCGTGTGGACCGGAAGCTTCATTTCGGGCTATGGCTCCTTTCTACAGCTACCGCGATTTTATATCGGCGAATATTTATGACTTTTGAGGAATATTCGAATCTGTCAAAAATAACTGGTTTGGAGATGGTGGAAAACAGCAGTTTTAAACAAGCAGCCGTGTGAAATGCTCGGATATACAGGGTGGTCATTGATCGTGATCAGGCCAAATATCTCACGAAATAAGTGTCAAACGAAAAAACTACAAAGAACGAAACTTGTCTAACTTGAAGGGGGAAACCAGATGGTGCTATGCTTGGCCCGCTAGATGGCGCTGCCATAGGTCAAACGAATATCAACTGCGTTAATTTGTAAATAGGAACCCCCATTTTATATTACACATTCCTGTAGTGCGTAAAGAAATATGAATTTTTAGTTGGACCAATTTTTTCGCTTTGTGATAGTTGGCGTTGTAATAGTCACAAACATATGGCTCACAATTTTAGAGGAACAGTTGGTAACAGGTGGGTTTTTTAAAATTAAAATACAGAACATAGGTACGTTTGAACATTTTATTTCGGTTGTTCCTGTGTGATACATGTATCTTTGGTAACTTATCATTTCTGAGAACACATGCTGTTACAGCGTGATTACCTGTAAATACCACACCAATGCAATAAATACTCAAAATGATGTCCGTCAACCTCACTGCATTTGGCAATACGTATAACGGCACTCCTCTCAACAGCGAGTAGTTCGCCTTCCGTAATGTTCGCACATGCATTGGAAATGCGCTGACGCATGTTGTCGCTGGATCACGATGGCAAATATTTTTCAACCTTCCCCACAGAAAGAAATCCGGGGACGTCAGATCCGGCGAACGTGCGGACCATGGTGTGGAGCTTCGACGACCAATCCACCTGTCATGAAATACGCTATTCAGTACCTCTTCAACAGCACGCGAGCTATGTGACGGACATCCATCATGTTGGAAGTACATCGCCATTCTGTCATGCAGTGAAAGATCTTGTAGTAACTTCGGTAGAACGTTACGTAGGAAATCAGCATACATTGCACCATTTGGATTGCCGTCGATAAAATGGGGGCCAATTGTCCTTCCTCCCATAATGCCGCACCATATATTAACCCGCCAAGGTCGCTGATGTTCCACTTGTCGCAGCCATTGTGGATTTTCCGTTGCCCAGCAGTGCATATTATTCCGGTTTACGATACCGCTGTTGGTGAATAACGTGTGCAAAAAATCTGTCATCGTCCAGTAATTTCTCTTGTGCCCAGTGGCAGAACTGTAAACGACGTTCAAGGTTGTCGCCATGCAATTCCTGGTGCATAGGAATATGGTACGGGTGCAATCGATGTTGATGTAGCATTCTCAACACCGACGTTTTTGAGATTCCCGATTCACACGGAATTTGTCTGCTACTGATGTGCGGATTAGCCGTGACAGCAGTTAGAACACCTATTTGGGCATCATCATTTGTTGCTGGTAGTGGTTGACGTTTCACATGTATCTTAACACTTCCTGTTTCCTTAAATAAATAACTATCCGACGAACGGTCCGGACACTTGGATGGTGTCGTTCAGGACATCGAGCAGCATACATAGCACACGCCCGTCGGGCATTTTGATCACAATAGCCGTACATCAACACGATATCGACCTTTTACGCAATTAGTAACAGGTCCAGAGATCATCACAACACCTTTTCAGTTACTGGCCACATGTCCTGTGGATACATGTATACACGTTACACATCATTAATGCAGTAATCTTCATTGCCTTCTGCAACCTCATGCCGTTGATCATTGCTGATTTTTCCGCCTTTAGGGGCAGTTTCACACCCCAAAGACAAGAGTGTGCCCTGAAACTCTGTCCTCTCGTTTGCCCTTCTTGACAAGGCCGTTGACATAATGAGGGCGACTTTTTATGCCGGAAGTCTTCGATCGACAGTGCTGATTATTAATCAAAATTTAAGCGGTGGGGGGTTTCGAGCCCGGGACCGAGGACATTTTGATAAGTAATCAAAGACGCTACCGTTGACCACTGCTGTTCTACGCCAGGAAAACGAAGATCAAACACAATATTAGGAGGTAATCCATGGCTTTTGTCACCCAGTGTAATACGTTAGTCATGGCGAAAGGGAGAGGGTAGGAAAGAAGCTACTCGTGGGTTACCCGGCTTGTCAGTGATTGGTGACAGTCTGCAAGTCAGCGCTTGGTTTCTGGAGTGCGTGTTTTCTTCTTGGTGAGAGCTAAAATACACTGACAGAACCTGTTCAGCTGTTTGTTTAGGCTGGCTTGTTCGTGCACGCTGTTTCTTACGACCTGCGCTTGGTTCAAATGGCTCTGAGCACCACGGGATTTAACACCTGAGATCATCAGTCCCCTAGAACTTAGAACTACTTAAACCTTACTAACCTAAGGACATCACACATGCCCGAGGCATGCCCGTCGTGCATTTTGATCACAATAGCTATACATCAACACGATATCGACCTTTTACGCAATAGGTAAACGGTCCATTTTAACACGAGTAATGCATCACGAAGCAAATACCGTCTGCACTGGCGGAATGTTTCGTGATACCACGTAATTATACGTTTGTGACTATTACAGCGCTATTATCACAAAGCGAAAAAAGTGGTCCAACCAAAACATTCATATTTCTTTACCTACTACACTAATATGTAATAAAAAATGGGGGTTCCTATTTAAAAAACGCAGTTGATATCCGTTTTACCTATGGCAACGCCATCTAGTGGGCGAACTATAGAGCCATCTGGTTTCCCCCTTCAAGCTAGACGAGTTTCGTTCTTTGTAGTTTTTTCGTTTGATGCTTATTTCGTGAGATATTTGGCCCGGTCACTGTCAATGGACCACCCTGTATATACACTGAGGTGAGAAAAATCGTGGGATAGCGATCTGCACATATAGCGGATGCATCGTGTGCACAAGGTATAAAAGGACAGTGCCATGGTGAAGCTGTCATTTGTACTCAGCTGATTCATGTAAAAGGGTTTACGACGTGATTATGGCCGCAGGACGGGCATTAACGGACTTTGAGCACGGAATTTCATTTCGGAAATCGTTAGTGAATTCAATATTCCGAGATCCACAGGGTAATGAGCGTGCCGAGAATGCCGAATTTCAGGCATTACCTCTTTCCACAGACAGCGCAATGGCCGACGGCCTTCGCTTAAAGGGAGAGGGCAGCGACTATTGCGTAGACTTGCCAGTGCTAACAGACAACTAACACTGTGTGAAGAAAGCGCAGAAATCAATATGGGACGTTCAGCAAATGTTTCCGTTAGAACAGTGTGGCGAAATTTGGCGTTAATGGGCTATGATAGCAGACGACCGATGCGAATGGATTTACTAAAAGCACAACATCACCTGCAGCAAATCTCCTGGGCTCATGACCAATCGGTTCGGCCCTAAACGACTGGAAAACGGAGACCTAGCCAGATGAGTACCGATTTTAGTTGATAAGAGCTGATGGTACGGTCCGAGTGTGGCGCAGACGTCACGAAACCATGGACCCAAGTTGTCAACAAGGCACTTGTAAGCTGGTGGTGGCTCCATAAAGGCGACTGTTGTGTTTACAGGGAATGCACTCGGTCCTCTAGTCGAACGGAAACGATCATTTACTGGAAATGGTTATTATGTTTGACTAATTGGAGACTACTTGCAGCCATTCTTGGACTTCATGTTTCCAACTGACACTGGAATATTTATGGATCGTAATGCTCCATGCCATCGGGCCACAATTGTTCACCAATGGTTTGAACAACGTTCTGGACAGCTCGAGCAAATGATTTAGCTATCCAGATCTCCCGACGGGAACCTCATCGAACTTTTAGGGGACATAATCGAGAAGACAGTTGGCGCACAAAACCCTGCACCGGTAACACTTTCGCAATTCTGAACGGCTGTAGAGGTACATGTCTCAGGAATTCTTCAGGGGATTTCTAGTAAAAATGGACTCTATATAACTTTGTGTGGGTACGTAGGTATCCGTGGCCGATTCTTCTGGGTATTGTATCCCGTCGTTGTATAAAATAGTGTAGGTATAAACGGTAATTTTAGACCGCATTACAACGACCTCCTTCAGGGACAGACTGATTTTGGTGGAAGAAAGGTGTCTGCGTTCATTGCAGATGATCGGTGTCAATACGTCATAATTGTGAAACTCTATTGTCTCTCCAACATTGTAGTCATCGTGGCTGCCGGCTTCCCCTGTCTAACAGGCTCCACGCAACAGCGGGATAGCCGACCGGAGTGACCGAGTAGTTCTAGGAGCTCCAGTCTGGAATCGCGCGACCGCTACCATCGCAGGTTCGAATCCTGCCTCGGGCAAGTGTGATGTCCTTAGGTTAGTTAGGTTTAAGTAGTTCTAAGTTCTAGGGGATTGATGATCTCAGGTGTTAAATCCCGTAGTGCTCAGAGCCATTTGAACCAAGCGCGGGTCGTAAGAAACAGCGTGCACGAACAAGCCAGCCTAAGCAAACAGCTGAACAGGTTCTGTCAGTGTATTTTAGCTCTCACCAAGAAGAAAACACGCACTCCAGAAACCAAGCGCTGACTTGCAGACTGTCACCAATCACTGACAAGCCGGGTAACCCACGAGTAGCTTCTTTCCTACCCTCTCCCTTTCGCCATGACTAACGTATTACACTGGGTGACAAAAGCCATGGATTACCTCCTAATATTGTGTCTGATCTTCGTTTTCCTGGCGTAGAACAGCAGTGGTCAACGGTAGCGTCTTTGATTACTTATCAAAATGTCCTCGGTCCCGGGCTCGAAACCCCCCACCGCTTAAATTTTGATTAATAATCAGCACTGTCGATCGAAGACTTCCGGCATAAAAAGTTTCCCTCATTATGTCAACGGCCTTGTCAAGAAGGGCGAACGAGCGGACGGAGTTTCAGGGCACTCTCTTGTCTTTGGGGTGTGAAACTGCCCCTAAAGGCGGAAAAATCAGCAATGATCAACGGCATGAGGATGCAGAAGGCAATGAAGACTACTGCATTAATTAACGTGTATACGTGTATCCACAGGACATGTGGCCAGTAACTGAAAAGGTGTTATGACGATCTCTCCATTGGCAAAAGATTCCAGCATAGTCCCCTATTCGGAACTCCGGGGGGGGGGGGGGGGGGACTTCCAAGGGGAAGGTGCCCATAAGAAGAAGATTGAGTAATCAACGAAACGATAACGTTCTACGAGTCGGGGAGTGGAATGTCAGAAGCTTGAACGTGGTAGAGAAGCTAGAAAATCCGAAAACGGAAATGGAAAGACTCATTCTAGATATGATAGGGGTCAGTGAGGTGAAAGGGAAAGAAGACAAGGGTTTCTGGTCAGATGAGCATAGGGTAATATCAACAAAAGCAAAAAATGGTATAATGGTAGTAGGATTCGTTATGAATAGAAAGGTAGAGGAAACAGTGTATTACAATGAACAGTTCGGTGATAGGGTTGTTCTTGACAGAATCGACAACAAAGCAAAACCGACAACGACAGTTCAGGTATACGTGCAGACGTCACAAGCTAATGATGAAGAGATAGAGAAAGTATATGATGATATTGAAAGGGCAATCCAGTACATAAAGGGAGACGTAAATCTAATAGTCATGAGGGACTGGAATGCAGTTGCAGGGAAGGAGTAAAAAAACTGTTGCAGGGGAATATGGGCTTGGGACAAGGAATGAGAGAGGACAGAGAGCAATTGAGTTTTGTAAAAAATTTCAGCTAGTAATAGCGAATACACTGTAAACGCATCACAAGAGCAGGAGGTATACTTGGAAAAGGCCGGGTTATATAGGAAAATTTCAATCGGATTACATCATGGTCAGACATAGATTCCAAAATCAGATACTGGATTGTAAGGCGTACCCAGAAGCAAATAAAGACTCAGACCACAATGTAGTTCAGGAGAACCAGGAAGAATAAATAGGCAAAGAATGGGGGTTGGGTTGGGGTTGTCTGGGGAAGGAGACCAGACAGTGAGGTCATCGGATCAGAGAAGGAAGTCGGCCGTGCCCTTTCCAAGGAACCATTCCGGCATTTGCCTGGAGCGATTTAGGGAAATCAAGGAAAACCTAAATCAGGATAGCTGGACGCGGGATTGTTCCGTCGTCCTCCCGAATGTGAGTCTAGTGTCTAACCACTGCGCCACCTCGCTCGGTAAAGAATGGGGGTACAGAAGTAGTAATGGATGACGAGATACACTTGAAATTCCCTAAGGGTACAGATACAGCAATAGGGAACAGCTCACTCAGTAGGCAGTACAGTTGAAGAGGAATGGAAGAAAGTAACTGCGAAGAAACCATGTGTAATAGAAGAAATACTTTAGTTGATCGATGAAAGAATGAAGTACAAAAATGTTCAGGGGAATTTAGGAATACATAAACACAAGTCACTCAAAAATGGGCCTTCTTAGAATTATCTATTCCTCTGCAACTCTGCTGCCTACTGAGCTACTTTTTCTTGCAGTATCCATATCCTTACATAACTTAGAGCGTATCTCGTCATTCATTAATACTTCCGTATCCCACTTCTTTGCCTATTGATTCTTCCTGACTAAAGTCTTAAAGTTCAGCCTACTCATAATTGGTAGTACATTGGGATCTGAGTCTATACCTCATCATGGGTACGTCTTACAATCCAGTATTTGCCTTCGGAACCTCTGTGTGACTATGATGTAATTGAAATCTTCCCGTAACTTGCGGCCTTATGCAAGTGTACCTCCTCCTCTTGTGATTCTTGAACAGAGTACCTGTATTCGCTATTACTAGTAGAAATTTATTAGAGAACTCAAGTAGTCTTTCTGTTCTCTCACTTCTGCTATCAGGTCCCTATTTTCCCGGTAACCCTTTCTTCTATTCCTTGTCCTACAACCGCATTTTACTCCCGCGTGACTCTTAGATTTTCTTCTCCTTTTACATACTGAAGTACTCGTTCTGTATCCTGATATACTTCCTCTATCTTTTCATCTTTGACTTGCGACGTCGGTATGTATAGTTGAACTATCATTGTCGGTGTTGGTTTGCTGTCGATTCTGATGACAACCACCCTACCACTGAACTGTTCACAGTAACAGATTCTCTCCTTTACCTTTCTATTCATAAAAATCCTACTTCCGCTGTTCCGTTTTCTGCTGCTATACTCATTTGGCCAGAAATCCTTGTCTTGTTTCCATTCCAATTCACTGACCCCCAAAATATCTAGACTCAGCTTTACATTTTCTAGCTTCCTCCACGTTCAAGGTTCTGACATTCCACGCCCCGACTCGTACCACGTTATGCTTCCTTTTCTCACGGTCACGTCCCCTTTGGTATTTCCCTTCTGTAGATCAGAATGCGAGACTATTTCGGAATCTTTTGCCAATGAAGAGATCACCCTGCCACTTTTTCAATTACAAGCCACATGTCCTGTGGATACACATATGTGTCTTCAACGCAGTGCCATTGCCTTCAGCCTTCAGTTTTCCTCCTTTAGGGCAGTTTCCCACGCCAGGGGCAAGAGGGTGCCCTGAACTTTTGTCCGCTCCTCCGCCCGTTTTGACAGGGCCGTTGGCAGAATGAGGGTGCCTTCTTGTATAGGAAATTCCCGGCCGCCGATGCTGATTATTATTCGTGATTTTAACGGTGGTGGCGTTCGAACTGGGGACCGAGGACGGTTTTATTGCTAATGAAAGACGTTACCTTTGCTTATTGCAGACGATTGGTATCAATTCGTCTTGCCTGAGGATCTTCATTGACCCTAGAATGTAACAGGCGTGCTGGCTGCCGGCTATCCCTGTCCAACGGCAGCGAGCGGTCGCAGGGCACAAGCCACACCGTGCACGTACACACCAGCCTAAACAAACATCTAAAGAGGGACGACCAGTGCCTTTCCGCGCACACCATGAAGATAGCACGCCCATCAGAAACCAAACGCTGATTTGCAAACTGTCACCTATCACTGACAAGCCGGCTAGCCTACGAATAGCTTCTTTCCTACCCTCTCCCTTTAGTCATGACTAGGCTATTACAGTCCTAGGTGAATTAAATTTGACAAGTATGACGTATTGACACCGATCATCTGCAATAAACAGAGGACTTTTCCTCCGCCAAAACTAGTCTAACCCAAGACAAGGCAACTGCAATACTGTCCGAACGTTGGTTTCACAATTTATAATTAAAACATTTTCACAGTAGCGCAGTACAACACAGAACATAATTTTAATCGTAATGCGCACTAAAATGAGTGTAGTACCTTAAGGTTTACGAGAACTTGTTCATCTTCGATACTGGGAAAAAAGTCTCTTCTACTGTAAGCTCTTTGCCGTCCATATTTTCGGAGGAGGTAGTTTGAACCGAAACAGCAGAAAAGTCCCGTAAGTATTGACTCCAAATTGCATACTTTAAGAGCACGTACGGAGACTGTTAAATTGTATCCATCTATGTACAATTTCCTTTTAAATGAATAAAGCTCAGATCAACAAAATGCAATCTGACATTCGGTTCTTCAGACACCCGTACTTCAATAGCACAACGGAATATTTTGTTTCATTTAATGTCTCCTAGATTAATAAGACTGACTTAGATTTATGTTTTCATGTATGAAGTTGTTATATTTCGTCTAAATGACATGGCAACGCCACAGCACAACGGAATTAGTGAATAAGGCGTCGAGTAGCCACCGTCTCGAAGCGTTCGAAGAGGTTTTTGACCTGAGAATAACTTACTAGTCTGAAAAATTGTTTTTTGTTAGCAGCGACTACGAGCAGAAATGGTTTTTTACTGAAAAACCAAACTTGGATTAGTTACGAGGTTATTTGGTTAAGTACTTCGACGTATGAATTGGGCTACACCTCAAACTTGCTCCCTTCTATTAACTAATAAGATTTATCCTTTACTGCATTTACTATAGGTGCGAATTTGAAATAAAATACGAGATTTTCACTAACCTTATAATTATTATTGTGCTCCAAGATTAGCAAAAGCCTTTTGAAACGTAGTATGAAGAATTGGGTCAGCAATTTCTACCGTAGGAATCATCACATTCATTGTAATTACATGAGAAACAATGATTACAAATCGAGCAATTATACTCAGAGCTAATACAAGCGGATCAACTGAATGATTACAAAATAATAATTTACACAGTTCAACTGATTAATCTACAGATATCTATGCACTCAGCGTAGCCATACACAGATCGACTCCTTAATACACCTTTGAAAATGGTTTGAGAATGGCAAATGCTGCTTGTTGAATTCACCCGATCATCAGTGAAATTCAGTTCATAAACAGAGCAACATCCACCACACACTGATCATAGCCGTTAGTGCCAGTCTGCTTGCTACACATTCGAGAAGAAGACCTAAGCAACCACACTGCTCCGAAGTAACACGCCAAGTCGTAAACAAAATGTGCTCATAATCTTGTGTTCCTGAGCAAACAAACAAAAGTGGTTCAAATGGCTCTAACCACTATGGGACTTAACATCTAATGTCATCAGTCCCCCTGGCTTAGAACTACTTAAACCTAACTAACCTAAGGACATCATACACATCCATGCCCGAGGCAGGATTCGAACCTGCGACCGTAGCAGCAGCGCGGTTCCGGACTGAAGTGCCTTGAACCGCTCGGTCACAACGGCCGGCAAACAAACAGAGAGGAGCAATATATTCTTGTTATTCTCACATTCTCAATACGAAGTTACTACTGTACTATTGTATAGCTCTCTCTCTCCCTCTACCTTTCAGTGCCTCTTATTATAGCAGTTCTCGCTACCACTTCATACCATTGTCACGCTGTGCCGAGACAGAATACATCAGACAACTGTCTGACCATCACATAAAGCTTCCAGCGACCACTTTCTGACCAGCACTGTCTTCCTGCTCGCTACCACAACAAAAAACACACTCCAACTCACTGCTAGTCCTGAACTGTCAGTTCTTCGTTCAGAAAGTAACCTTTTCAAGTAAGGTGGCTACGTCCTCGCTATTCACTGGCTGAGCAAAACTCGCTCGAAAGACCTGAGGCAAAGACCTAGGCCTAGCCGATGTAACAGAAAATATACGGAACTCGATTAGTGTATTACCGATACAGAATCAAAAGTGCGTACCAGTAATACACGTAAATAAATGGAACATTTGAAAGATTGCTGATTAAAGCAGACACCTTTCAAGCTATGGGCATTTATTCAGTAGAAGAGATGTGTTTCACAGTAGTAAAGACGAGAAAGTGCTCATAGCTCTTAAGATATGCACTTTAGGGCCAATGTTTATTGGACATTTTCTTACTTGTTTTGGTACATACTACCACGTCTCAAAACGCAGAACGAAAAAAGACTTGCAGTAGAAGAGCTGTGTCTCACAGGAGCGAAGATGAACGAGTGCTCATAGCTCTTAAAGTACACAGTTTAGAGTCGATGTTTACTAGGTATTTTCTCCTTGTTTTGCTCCATTTTATCTTCTCTGAAAGTTTATCGATGGAGGTCTGGTCCAGCTTCTACATTATCATCGATCATCGAACAAGTGAGTAGGCGTGTACATAACTATTGCTCATCGACCAAGTAGTTGGGTATGAAATAGATCCATTACTAAAATCACTGGAGTATGTACGAGTGAACGACTATTGAATACTTGTCAATCGTGCTATGTGATGAAATAGAGAAGCATCTAAACATGATCACTAAAAAAAAAAAAATTGAAGAGATGCAAGATGAGGGAGGCGTGAAGTCCCCCCCCCCCCCCCCTCTCTCTATGTCCCCATCTACATACATGTGAACACACACACATACACACACACACACACACACACACACACACACACACACACACACACACACACATAATGATCTTGCCATGTTGTGATCATCATTCCGAAGATAACGCTAATACATCGTGGACAGATCTTTTCATCTCTGTGTAATTATTGCAGCTTACATCCATTTTAGTCTGTCTACGCTAAGCCTTTGTCTCCCTCTATATTTTTACCTCCCATACTCTTCTTCATTACCAAATTAACCATTCTTTGATGGCGCAGGAAGTGTGTTATCGAAGTCTCCCTCCTTCACTCAAGTTGTTTCACAAATTTCTTTTCTCCTTCATTCAGTTCGGTTTCTCTTAACTCGATACTTAATCTACCCATCCAATTTCAGCACTGCTCTGTTACACTACATTTCAAAGGCTTGCAGTCTCTACTTGTATGTATTGTTAATTGTCGGTTTGTAACTTCCACATCATACTACACTCCAAATAAATACTTTAATCAGAGATTCTCTAACATAGTTTATGTATGAAGATAACATATTTCTCATTAACAGACATTTTAAAGGTTTCCATCTTGCCTGTTTTTAACAATTATTCAATTTGTTAAAGCTCGCATATTGGCACTGATGCACTATTTACGTCTGACGATTTAGGTCCATGATGCTAGATTACACTCCTGGAAATGGAAAAAAGAACACATTGACACCGGTGTGTCAGACCCACCATACTTGCTCCGGACACTGCGAGAGGGCTGTACAAGCAATGATTACACGCACGGCACAGCGGACACACCAGGAACCGCGGTGTTGGCCGTCGAATGGAGCTAGCTACGCAGCATTTGTGCACCGCCACCGTCAGTGTCAGCCAGTTTTCCGTGGCATACGGAGCTCCATCGCAGTCTTTAACACTGGTAGCATGCCTCGACAGCGTGGAGGTGAACCGTATGTGCAGTTGACGGACTTTGAGCGAGGGCGTATAGTGGGCATGCGGGAGGCCGGGTGGACGTACCGCCGAATTGCTCAACACGTGGGGCGTGAGGTCTCCACAGTACATCGATGTTGTCGCCAGTGGTCGGCGGAAGGTGCACGTGCCCGTCGACCTGGGACCGGACCGCAGCGACGCACGGATGCACGCCAAGACCGTAGGATCCTACACAGTGCCGTAGGGGACCGCACCGCCACTTCCCAGCAAATTAGGGACACTGTTGCTCCTGAGGTATCGGCGAGGACCATTCGCAACCGTCTCCATGAAGCTGGGCTACGGTCCCGCACACAGTTAGGCCGTCTTCCGCTCACGCCCCAACATCGTGCAGCCCGCCTCCAGTGGTGTCGCGACAGGCGTGAATGGAGGGACGAATGGAGACGTGTCGTCTTCAGCGATGAGAGTCGCTTCTGTTTTGGTGCCAGTGATGATCGTATGCGTGTTTGGCGCCGTGCAGGTGAGCGCCACAATCAGGACTGCATACGACCGAGGCACACAGGGCCAACACCCGGCATCATGGTGTGGGGAGCGATCTCCTACACTGGCCGTACACCTCTGGTGATCGTCGAGGGGACACTGAATAGTGCACGGTACATCCAAACCGTCATCGAACCCATCGTTCTACCATTCCTAGACCGGCAAGGGAACTTGCTGTTCCAACAAGACAATGCACGTCCGCATGTATCCCGTGCCACCCAACGTGCTCTAGAAGGTGTAAGTCAACTACCCTGGCCAGCAAGATCTCTGGATCTGTCCCCCATTGAGCATGTTTGGGACTGGATGAAGCGTCGTCTCACGCGGTCTGCACGTCCAGCACGAACGCTGGTCCAACTGAGGCGCCAGGTGGAAATGGCATGGCAAGCCGTTCCACAGAACTACATCCAGCATCTCTACGATCGTCTCCATGGGAGCATAGCAGCCTGCATTGCTGCGAAAGGTGGATATACACTGTACTAGTGCCGACATTGTGCATGCTCTGTTGCCTGTGTCTATGTGCCTGTGGTTCTGTCAGTGTGATCATGTGATGTATCTGACCCCAGGAATGTGTGAATAAAGTTTCCCCTTCCTGGGACAATGAATTCACGGTGTTCTTATTTCAATTTCCAGGAGTGTATAAACTGATCTTATCTTAATGATATGTTGTGTTTTTTACATGTCACTCCTTTCCTATATAAAACTACTCTTGTCACTTTTTCTAAATATATCTTTGTGATTGTCATTTGTGACGTAACTTTCTAAGTTTCTGCCTTATCTGGCAGAGCCACGTATTACAATAACTATTTAGACTCTGAATGCAAGCTATCTTCAGCCATAAAATGTCACTTTCTAGTTAATGTAAACTTAATTTGTCATTTAATGTATGAAGTCATTCGTTTATATTTCTAATGATGTTCCGTCTCGCAGAGTTGTATTTGTATTTATTTCATGTGCAAAATGCAATAAAAACTTCTTTCCTCGTTTTCATTATTTCACCACACTCTGCAGACACATTTGGAGCTTTGGCAAACTGTTTTAACAGTTTCGATTTTCTATTATATGCTTATAATAACATATTCTACGTTACGTCTCTGACGCATTTATCGAACTATGAACATACTGATTTGAACTGCTGTATCTTTCTGTTTCGATTTCCGGCGTGGGCTGGTGACAATTGATGTTCAACAACGTTAGTGAGCATGTACAGTGGCATATAACATGGCATTAATTTCGAAGATTACTGTTACCGTACTCAGTAAGCGTTCTGGTTTTAATTTTGACGCTTGCACGTTACATGCTCCGTCTCGTATCTGCTATGTCCGCCGCTTCATAGTCGGATAATTTTACAGTGTGTACAATTTTAAATCGCCCGCTGCAAAATATTTTTTGTGTATCAGTAAGCCAAACCCTTACTTGCTGTATCTATGTTTTTTATTTTTTTTGACTGCACTTGAGAGAGTCGTACGAGCTTTAATAAAGTGAATACTTATCAACAAAAGCCTGGGTGTAAACCCTTAAAATATCTTTTAGCAAATGTATGGCTGTGGTACCCAACATGAAGGAAATGATATTTCATATTTTCAGTAAAGATTTTATACCTATTATATCTGGCACTGTCAGTTGTTTTGCTCCCCAAACAACAACACTCGTCCGCTACTTTCGCTGAATCGTTTTCTAATTCCTTCAGCACATTTAATTCGACTATTCTCCATTACTCTATATTTTACTTTTGTTGGTGTTCATTTTATAATCTCTTTTCCAAGACCCTGTCCTTCTCGCTCAACAAGTTCTTTGCCGTCTCTGACGCAATTACAGTGTCATAGGCAAACGCTTTATTTTTTTCCCATGCCCTTTGATTCCGACTGAACGCACTCGATGCGACGAAACTGTTTGCAAACTTACCTTTAGATGAAAGAACCATAAAATATAACTGTAACTCTAATAAATTATTTGACATTGATAGCAGAACTACTGGACGAAATCAGTGCCGGGCATTTCTGATGACGTCCTAATAGGTCAGATGTGTCGGAGATAGGAAGAAACGTCAAGAAGCCATCGTCATAGCAAGCAAATTTTCACGGTCGAGCTGCCATCCAGGAGCCTCTAAGCACAAGAAAGAAGAAGGCATCGGGCAGCGCCCACAACGGCGTCAGTGAAACCGTGGATTTTTTTCGTAGTCACACTTAAATTAACATCAGTTGTAAAATTTTCAGTCCACACATTTCAGCTTTTTTGGTGTTGAAAGTCAATGTTTTTGCAGCAGGCTGGAGAACATGCGGATTTGATTCTGTGTGGCTGCTAAAATACTTCCTTTTACACTCGAATACATTTTTCCAGCCCTGGTACAGAGTGAAATTTATCGAAGCTCGGACTCATGTTCCTTCATCGCTGAAGAGGTGCTCATAGCACTTCAGCTGTCGTCACAAAAGTCTCAGGGAAAATTGTCGCTTGAGACACACGATGGTGTTCATCACTGGAATTAGTGTTTCTCACGTTTTTTCTTTGTGATCTAATATGGAGATAAAGATACGTTGACGTTATCCAGATCTAACATAATAACAATATTATGCAGGAAGAAAGGTGTAATATTCACTTGAAAATCATATAGGATCTGTATTTATCCATTCTGAGATTGTTTTCCTACACCGTATCAAGCATGGCTATGTTTGTCGTGGCTCCATGTTTTGTCCAACCCCTATATATGGTAACAATCAGCTAATACAAATACCAGATGATACAAATACAAGATGACTCAGGAGGAACGCCCAATAAACAGGGATACAATGGGAACAACCATTCGAAGCAAAAATGTCTAGTAAACAAGGGCACTAAAATGCATACCTTAAGAGCTTGATGCAGCACTCCGTGCTAAGCTTCTTCAACTCTGCGTAACTACTGCGACCTGCACCCATCTGAAACAAAACAAAAGATCGAAACGATATTAAGAAAGAGAAAAAAAACTCAATTATTGCTTCGTTGTCAGTGGCTGCAATACAAAACAAGAAAATCAAAGTAATGGAAAGGCTAAATTCTATTACAGTCCCCTTAAGAGATCATCACATATATATGTGCCACGTAATATGATGTTCTTATGAGATGATCTCAGATGTAGACCATGTAATGTAGTATTTATATCGTGGTTAAACATATACATCAAATACAATATCAGAAAAATTCCGGAGTCTTGACAATCCAAGAAATAAAGTGTGTAACACTGTAGTTCTCTCATCACGTTGTAATATAGCCCTCAAAAATATTAAAAAAGAGAATGTGGGATTGCATTGTGGCTCCGAAAGCTAATTGTTCGTGAGACAGGGTGTATCACAAAAGCCACAGAGGGAGTGCAGAACTGTCAGTTGAGATTTATGTATAACTCACCACTGGACCAGGACCTGCGGTTTTACGTTTAAGATGGTGTAGTCAGGCGCAGATATCGTCGTGGGATAGCAGATAAACTTGGTGGCGACTGACCTTCGTAATATGCAGCACAATGCGACTAATGAGTCGTATTGGATGACACGAATCGTCGGATTTCGTATTTAATGAAGTTGTGACTGCAGGTTAGACTTGAAAAGGTACAAATGTGCCTATAATTCCACGCTGCTAATCGACTAATCACCCAACTAATCGTTTCCAAACGTAATTAAGCTGCTGAAACATATAAAGATCTTTACAAATGATAGTAATTCTAAGGCCCTTTCACAAAGAGAAAATAACGTATGTCTACTGAAATGTTATTCTGAAACTATGTACAGTGCAATAATGGCAATCTCACATGTCTCTAGACAAGAGAAGGAGTGGTCACATGGAAGGACAGCAAGTGTGCTCGTTTGTTTTACAGTAAATGGTGAACCAAATTGTTCACTTGATTTTAACATACATAGGTCAAAGATGTACATTTTCTCAATCATAATGCTTCAAATACCGACAAGATTAATTTGTTGTAATATGTACGATATAAAAAGATAACATAACTATACAATACATACGTTAAAATCTTCAATAAATAAGTTAAAATCTTCTCATAGAGTCACCTGAAATATAAAGAAAGAAAGGGGGGAGGGAACACATAACCGTGAAAGTAATGTCTTAATATAAATATCTTCCACTAAGAATCATGGTTGACCAGTTCGCTTGTTATGTGTGAGTTGTTCATTTGAACACTGAATGAATTACAGTTGACAGCGACTGAAATCATCAGACACGATACAATTTAACGGGATAAAAGAACAGTGTAATAGAAAACACTCTGTATGGATCAACGGAAAAAAATGTACAGAGCTGAAGAAGACAGTAACGTCAAGCACACGGGAACTTTCCACATACCAAAGTGATTCGTGAACGCTGAATGCCAAACCTACTCATAAATGTTTACACAACAATATTACTGGAAACTTACAGTGCTTTCCACTAGTAATGGAAATGTCATAAACCATTTACTTCCAAGCATCCATGCTTGCCTGCTTAGCGTAGTATTTTAACTAACTTTTATTTTCCTGCAGTTACAAGTTTGGCCAGGTTAGTTTTACGACATCGAGTCCTTATACATACTTTCTAATATGTCAATTATTATTAGGCTTGAAAATCTAGCGTTAGAGTACATATCTTAGAATTTGGTGAATATATGTAAATGTGGAAATTAAATTGCACTTTCTTTTATAATACAGACGTATTTTTGCAATACTGTAACAACACATTACTTGATTTAAGTTTTACATTTTTTCATGTACTTAACCTCAAATAGACACTGGACAACCTGCGTAAATATTGTACTTTTTGAGCTACCTTTTCATTTTACATACATTTTAGAATTTTTCAACATCTTAGTCGTTCAAAATAAGTAATTTACGTTTCTATTTCCTTTTTTGAAGTGTGGAACCAGTTGGTGACAGTGATAACTACTCATGCTCAGAGAACGATCTACCCATGTTTCTACAGTGTAGTGGTAGTAATAAACTCAAATAAATCGTGGTACAAAGATAGGACTTTGTTAGTTTTCTACAGTGCAGTCATCTACTGGTGACAGGAACAACTGGGATATGAAACAGCACTTGATTTTCTTTCTCGTTTACAGGGTTTGTGGGATAATAGCTGCTGGTAAACCTTTCGAAATGTGAGGTCGTGGTTCAAGAAACTCTTCCGTTCCTGACGTTCCGTCCAGGACTGCGCTGGACATCTTCAAGTCGACAAGATGTCCAGCGCAGTCCTGGACGGAACGTCAGGAACAGAAGAGTTTCTTGGACCACGACCTCACATCCCGAAATGTTTACCGGCAGCTGTTTTATCCGGTCGTGAAAGCCTTCATTCTATGATTTGTGGGATAATATTTATGGTAAAACAAATTTTCTATAAATACGAATCACTAATTCATTATGTTGTTGTTGCTGTGGTCTTCGGTCCTGAGACTGGTTTTATGCAGCTCTCGATGCTACTTTATCCTGTGTCAGCTTCTTCATTCTGAGTAACTACTGCAATCTACACCCTTCTGAATCTGCTTACTGTATTCATCTCTTGGTCTCCCTCTACGATCTTTAACACCCTTCCCCACGCTTCCCTCCAATACTAAATTGGTGATCCTTTGACGTCTCAAAATGAGTTATACCAACCGAGCCCTTCTTACAGTCAGGTTGCGCCAGAAATTTCTTTTCTCTCCAATTCTGTTCAGTATCTCCTCATTAGTTACATGATATACCCATATAATCCTCAGCAATCTTCTATAGCACCACATTTCAAAAGCTGCTATTCTCTTCTTGACTAAACTGCTTATCGTCCATGTTTCGCTTCCATACACGGCTACACTCCACACAAATTCTTTCGGCAACGACTTCCTGACACTCAAATCTATACTCCATGATAACAAATTTCGCTCCTCCAAAACGCTTTTCTCGCCATTGCCAGTCTGCATTTTATATCCTCTCTATTTCGACCATCATGTTATTTTGCTGCCCCAATATCAGAACTCACCTACTACTTTAATTGTTTCGTTTACTAATCGCTTTCTCTCAGCATCTCCTGATTTAATTCGAGTACATTCCATTACCCTCGTGTTGGTTTTGTTAATTTCCATCTTATATCCTCCTTTAGGGACAATGTCCAGTCCGATCAACATCTCTTCCAAGTCCTTAGCTGTCTCTGACAGAATTACAATGGCACCGGCAAACCTCAAAGTTTTTATTTCTTTTCCCTAAACTTTAATTCCTATTCCAGATTTTTTTTTAGTTTCCATCACTGCTTGCTCAATATACGGATTGAATAACATTGACGATAGGCTGCAAACCTGTCTCACTCCCTTCTCAACCACTGCTTCCATTTCATGCCCCACGACTCTTTTTACTGGCATCTGGTTGATGTGCAAACTGTAAACTGACTTTCGTTTCCTGTATTTTACCCCTGCCACCTTTAGAATTTGAAAGAGAGTATTCCAGACAGCACTGTCAAAAGCTTTCTTTAAGTCTGCAAATGGTATAAACGTAGGTTTGTCTTTCCTTACCTATCTTCTATGAAAAGTCATAAGGTCAGTGTTGCCTCGCGTGGCCCTACATTTCTCCAGAATCCAAACTGATCTTCCTCGAGGCCGGCTTCTACCAGTTTTCCCATTCTTCTGTAAGGTATTAGTATTGTGCAACCATGATTTATTAAACTGATAGATCGCTAATTGTCAGCGCCTGCTTTCTTTGGAGTTGGAATTACTATATTCTTCTTGAAGTCTGACGGTATTTCGCCTATCTCATACGTCTTGCTCACCAGATGGAGGAGATCTGTTATGACTGGCTCTCCTAAAGCTGTCGCTAGTTCCAACACAATGTTGTCTACACAGCCACAGCGGCCGGCCCTTGTTTTTACTTTGGTATTTCAGGGCTCTGTCAAATTCTTCAGCCTGTATCATATCTCCCATCTCATCTTCATCTAGTCCTCCTCCATTTCCATAAATTGTCCTCAAGTGCATCTCCCTTGCATACGAAGAGACGCTCTAATATACTCCTTCCACCTTTTTGCTTTCTCTTCTTCGCTTAGGACTGGTTTTCCATCCGAACTCTTGATATTCTAATTTTCCTTTAGGCGGCATCTGTCTTTCCCCTAGAGATGTATGCTTCTAAATCCTTACTCTGCCCTCTAGACATTTCTGTATACCCATTTTGCACTTCCTGTCAAACTCATTTTTTAGTCGTTTGTATTCCCTTTCACCTGCTTCATTTACTGCATTTGTATATTTTCTCCTTTCAGCAATTAAGTTCAATGTCGCTTGTGTCACCCAAGGATTTCTCTTATCCCTCGTCTTTTTACCTACTTGATCCTCTGCTGCTCTCGTTAATTCACCTCTCAAAGCTACCCATTCTTCTTCTGCTGCATTCCTTCCCCCTGTTCGTGTCAATTGTTGCATAATGCTCCCTCCTATTTCCCTTTTCAAATGTTCTAACCGATTAAGGAATCTGACATTCCATGCTCAGATTCGTAGAACACCAGTTTTGTTTCTCCTGATAACGGCATCCTCCTGAGTAGTCTCCATCCGGAGATACGAATGGGGGCTGTTTTATCTCCAGAATGTTTTACCCAAGAGGACGCCATCGTACTTTAACCACACAGTAGAGCTGCATGCCCTTGCATACCTTGGCGTAGGGATATTGAAACGTCCCCTTAGAAAAATTATTGAATTACTGAGCTGGTAAACCTGCTACGTTATTTGATTTTCAAACAGCTGAGCAGAACTGAACGTACTCAGATATTTCGCTCTTTACTTATTCTGATCAACACTAAACTGACACAAAATTTTTTTAGCGCAACGCAATCTGACTTTCAAAAATCCCTAGAAAAGAATGGCCCTGACTAACATTAACCTATAACTTTCATGAATCACTTGCCTCACAAACATCTTCGTTACTGGAACTACTGCAATACAGCGAGCGCTACTACTGCCAGCTAAATAAAAGATTCTAACTACTGAAGGCACTAACTACTGATAGGCGTAGTTAGCAAATGAAAGATTTTGATAGAGAACAAACAATGTATTCACCTTAATAATGTTCCAAAGTCATCATATATATATATCAGTCCATGAGACCCAATATTACAAACTTACTCTTTCTGATGGACCTACGTCCAGATCGTCCGCTCTCAAGATTCTGCCATCTCTCTCCCCACATCCACCACTGCTGGCGGCTCGCCTCCAACTGCTCAACGCTACGCGCTATTCACATCCAACTGCCCAACACTACAATGGCGAATATTACAACTAGCCAACCAGCCACAGGCTGCACACAGCATAGTTAGTGATTTTCATACAGAGCGCTACGTGGCGTTACCAATATAAAAAACTAAACAGCCTCAGTGGTAGATAAAGCAAGTGATCCATTGGTCGAATGCTATGTAAATCAGGGTACAGAGAGTACTGCTTACGAAATTCTCGCACAACCCGTTCTACACTATTGCTCATCTGTATGGAACTCATATCAAATAGGACTAACTGGTGATAGTAAACTTTTTCAGAGAATGGTCAAAAGTTTGTTTGACCCTTGCGAAAGCATCAAGGAGATGATGAAGTAATAAACTGTCAGATGCTGGAAGACAGACACAAACCATCCCAAGGTATCCTATTCACTAAGTAGAAATGAGTACAAAAAATGGAACAGGATTTAAGTCGCAAAAATTAAAGAAAATTACTTTTATAGTGGAAAGGGTTGTATAAGCCGAGCGTAATGAAGCGAGAAAGGTTGCAAGTGCTAGAAAAATTCCTACTAGTTTCAAGAGCAGTTCAAAGATAGCAGCACTGTGCAAGCGCCAGCGGGGCTGAGATGGGAAGGGATGGAAATGCCACCGCCATGATTTATGTGGGTCAGCTACACAGTTGCTTTAGTTGCTGACAGTACGTTGACACGGCAGTGATTTCGGTCGATCCACATCTGTGTTTCAGAGTGTTCTTCGATTGTGTGTCTAGTGTACCATCAGAAAATGGGAAAGCCTGTTAGGAAGAAGGTGATTGTTTGTAAGAGACGTGAAGTAAGAGAAAAGGGCGAGCCGTACATTAACAGTCGTGGGAAAGAGATACCTGCAAAAGAACCGCCAGCAGAACAGGCGAGCTGCTCTTGGAAGTACAAGTGTAAAAACATGAGTAGTGAACAAAAACAGGTATTGTTTTTGGATTTTTATAAAGTTGATGAAGAAAGCCAAGGAACATATTTGCTGAATCATATTCAAAGGTTACCAATTGGCCGCAGACGTCATGGAAGGTACGAAAGTGCAGCAAAGAGTAGGCGGACTTGTACTTTTGCTTATAACATCCCCGATAGTACAGGGAAAAATGTAAAAGTGAGCAAAAAAACGTTCAAAGAAATTTTTTCTGTATCTGAAATTGATTGGTTTTTGAGGACAAAAGAGGGACAACACCTGCATCAAATGCACACAAGTTTAAATTTACAGAAGGTGATCGAAATCTTGTAAGATATCATATAATTCATTCTCCAGATACGGAAGTCACTACAGCCGAAAAAAATCAAATAATGAGTTTTTGTCACCTGATCTAAATAGACACCGAATGTACGTGGCTTTTAAAAAACGACATCCTGCAACTGATGTTACATTCAGTTTTTATGCAAAAGTGTTAAAACAAGATTTTCCAAACCTAAAATTTAAAGCTCTTCCTGTTGATACCTGTAAAAAGTGTGACTTTTTGAAGGCAAAGTTGCAATATATGACCAGCGAAAAGGCGAAACAGGAAGCAAAAGCCCAGCAATAGTTCCACCACCGAAAATGGGAAAAGGCTCATGTATGAAACAAGGTATTACATCTTCTCAGCTTCCAACGGCTACTTGTAGAACCTTATGCATGGTTCCAAAACAAGTTATGTTTGTTCCAATGCTTACACATAGCACTATGTTTTGTTGCAGACAGCTATCTTGCTACAATCTAGGAATACATATTGGAGACAATGGCTCTGCATATATATGTATGTGGCATGAAGGGATTGGGGGCTGTGGCGCTAACGAAATAGTTTCTTGTTTGTTCAAAGTTGCTTCTGCTGGAGGCCATGTTCCTCGTAAAAGGCTTGTGTTATGGTACGATAATTGCGGAACACAAAGCAAAAACCAGATGATGTTAATATCTATTATTTATTTAGTCCACAAAGGACTTTATCGTTCAATTAACGTGAAATATCTTGTAAGTGGACACAGCTGCATGAGCTGTGGCCGTGCTTTTGGGAGCTATACAACTTGACAGCTGCTATCTACGAGCAACGTGACCCAACCGCCCGACTGCGAGCTACTATTCCTCCTGCAGCTGCCGACACTGCTCTCTGGTCTGCGATTATATTGTAGCATAAATATCGCAGGCAGCGTGTGAGCAATCCATCGAAGTTACATCTGCTCGAGTGCGCTAACAATAAATTCCTTAGTCATGGACCTCTTACATAACCCTCCACTGAGGGGTAAAAATTTGGCAGCGATGGTGGTCAATTGGACTTGCCACGAGCAACAAATTTTTCTATAATCTATTTAGTTTACTAAGTATACAGTCACAGAGTATACACATATATAACATTATTGATAATTAATATAAGTGCAGAACATATTAAGAAATGCCATAAAGCGCATACGCAATGGGTACAGAACATATTAAGAAATGAAATAGAGTGTACACGCATTGAATATGTCTTGAGCATTTTGACAAGAACTGAACATATTAAGAAATGAAATAGAGTGCATACGCACTGTAAAAGTCTTTAGCAAGTTTAGGAGAACTGATTACATTGAGAAATGAAATAAGGTGCACACACACTGTGTAAGTCTTTAGCATTTTTACAAGAACTAGGAAAGGAATGGAGACGATAGCATCATGGCTGTAGCACAGTGGGTTGCACATAGTTGTACTAAAAGTCCATATCTTTCTACAGAAGCACAACACCAAGTGAGACAATCTGAAGTTCTCTTCCCTGAAGTATTTATCAGTGTAGCCAAGACACTGAAATGTTGTATTAATATTGTATGTTACCATTTTGGCAGTACATTAGGTACACCAAAGAGTAGGACCATAATGACATCTCCTTCGGTCAGAGTGGTGGCCAGCTTGATGTCAACACCACATTCTTGTAGAATCCATACTACTACATCAAGGTAGAATTAGTGCAAAAACCAAATATAGTGCTCCATGATCATGAGGATGGACAGGTCATACGGATATAGCAGTAATTGGTGGTAATTAGATCAGAAGGTGAAGGATACATTAAGTCTTATGCTAGTCATCATTCAGAACTACACTAGTGTGTCATCCGATTTGAATAATTATTGGCACTCACTGGCCAGTTACAAAGCATTTGTGTAGTACGTAAGGAGTATTACAAAACATTATTCATAAGTCATCTCATTGCAGTAATTATTGGCATAGCATTTATGGAGTAATACAGAACATTATTCAGTATTATTCAGAAGGCATCACTCAAAACAGGAGTTATGGCGTGTAGCAACAAGCCGCTAGTGACTACATTTGATATCATGCAAGTGACATAACACACATTTAAAACGTAAGACAATGGAACTAGTACTCAAGGTGTTTAGTCCAAAATACATAGACATAGTGAAACCAGAAAAATTAGCATTATATTTAGGACTCGAAATATATCTTAAACTGATAGAATTATTTAGTTGTATACTGGTAGTAGTTGGGATAAGTAATACTTTTTTTTTTTTTTTTGCTAGCAATGCATTGCGTTGGGATCAATAGCCAATTGCTGGGGCATGAAAATGTTTGCTTTCGACTTATTGCTGGAAATAACGATTATTAACGTCATTCGTCATGAGGCAGCTGCAACAAGATTATCAAACAAGTAGAGTATATGTGAACACATTCATGAATGCTGGAGACAACTGGGTAAAAAATAAATGCAAGTACTAGAACAGGTTTAATAACTAAGTGCCTGTAGCATATAACATAAGGACATATTTCAGAAATGATGTTAATATCATGAAAAGCTTCTCCTGGAAAAAATACAAAGTGGATTATTGAGCTGAAAGAAGAAATGTATTCATATTATGCTGAAAAGTAGTAAACTTCGAATTAACAGGTAATGAAATGTGTACTTAATATATATATGTCCTCTAGCTGTCTTTCCCAAAACATTCAGTCATTATACTATGCACATATGACACACTGTCAAAAAGAACTGCAACAAGTACTTAAATAACTACATAGCATCTCCTAACTAATAAAATAATATAAACTTCACTATTATCATCATTTGCAAAGAAAAACTTCATTATTCATATTACCATATTCTTCATATAACTATTCATCATCATTTATTATCATCTGCAAAAATTAGACTCTTCATTATTCATTATTGATATTACCATTTGCTTCATACAACTATTCATTATCATTCATTATTTCATATATTATAGGGTTCTTACTTGTAGCATATGTTATCACTAAAATAACATGTGTAGTTCTGTCTGACAGCTTGTATAAATCGTCTCATATTCTGAAAGAAAAATAATTAGTCAAGACTGCTATCATACGGTGTGTATAGTATATTCTTGTTAGTGTTTGTTAATTCCGATACATTTACTTTTCATGACAAAGTATTGCATCTTCTTTCTTTCATGCTGATGGTAAAATTTCCGTTTCATAGTAAACCGCTGTGGTTGTTTAATTTATTTCTTTTACACGTTATTGCTTTCTTATACTACATTGCTCAGACACCGCCATCGCTCTCCACAACCAGTCCACGCAATTCCATACAAGATACAAGTGCTCTCTGTGAGCTATACAACTTGACAGCTACTATCTAAGAGCGACCTGACCCAACCGCCCGACTGCATCTGCCGACACTGCTCTCTGGTCTGCGATTCTATTGTTGCATAAATATCGCAGGCAGCGCGTGAGCAATCCATCGAAGTTACATCTGCTCGAGTGTGCTAGCAATGAATTCCTTTGTCATGGATCTCTTACAATATTCATAAAAAATTGTTTTCATGTTTTGTAGAGGTATTTTGATATACACATATTTTTTCATAAAATTAATATAATCATCCAGTATTTAAGACATATTTATCTGAATACTGAAAATTTTAGTTTGCGGCACTTACATCCTATTCCATTTTTTGTACACAAATATGTTGTAGCCCCTACGTGTCGCTCCCATAGGAATTGCGAAGAAAGATTAGCACAGAGGAGATTAGGTGATCATTCTTTCTGCGCTCCGTACGTGAATGGAACGAGAAAAAGCCATAATGAATGATACAGTGATAAGTATCCTCTGCTACGGACATCGCAGTGATTTGCAACATATGGATATTGCTGTAGATACGAAGTGAGGTGGCAGCTTGGTTACAAACTGAACCCGAATTCAACAGCACTGACTTTGAAATACCGACCCTGTTTCACAGGTTAAGTTTTGCTGTGACTTTCCTTCTTTGCTGAAGGCAGATGCCACGATAGTTCCCTGGCAAAGGACTTGGGGCTCCTTCCTTTCCTGTTCTTCCTCAGTTCGTGCGTGTGATCCGTCTCTAACGATCTGGACGTCGACAGGATATTAAACCCTAATCCACATTCCTTCTCCATCTTTAGAACTGTTCGTTTTCCGGTTTTTACAAGTGTAAATGATTTATGAAGGAAAAAATGGATAGGTAAAGTTACTGAATGAAATTGAAATCAGTCCGCACTGGAATTTATCTACTATTTTAACTGCCCGTAAAACGAAGAGCATGACAAATAGGAATACACACTAGTAATCCAACCACAACGACTGCGATTCTGAAAACTTTGAAAAAGTTAATTGTCCAGTATTAAGTCATTCACAATATTTCGCGATGTGGTTTATTTCCTCAAACAGTCCTCATATGCATATACGAGATGTGCACAGTAGAAATTGTGTAAGTAAAAAAACACGCTGTGCCGAAAAATGGATATTCGAAAAAATTTAAAAAGAAGGACTATTTATAAACTACACAGTTTTATATATGAGATAGTTGCTTATAAAAGTAAGAAACATGTATTTTAATACTCTAAATACTGATTTCTACATTATATTCTTAGGCAGTTAGTATAAAACATTACAATTAAACGAATTTACATTGGTCCTGCGCTGAACATTATAATGCTTCCAAGTTTAACATTTCACTGGAACGATAAATGAGAATACATTGCTTTACAAATTAAATGTCATTTAGTGGTTCAATCTCATCATCTTGTTCACGTTGCTGGCTGATTTGGCGAATTTTTTCATGATCTGGCGTTTAAAGTCACAGGAAAGCTATGATGAATGCATGTTGATGTGGAGATATAAAAGTTAATACATCCATCATGTCGTTTTTCTTTTCTTCTGTTACTGTCTTCTCATTGCATGTAGTTCCTCTTGCTCAAAAACTGCAACAGAAATAACTGGACGACCCTCACCCTTTTCGCGAACTACCAAAATAGGAACTGATGTCATAGTTTTGTTAATCTACCCTCAAATCGAAATAATTTTCTTTCAGCCAGTTGATATCCTTTCCGTTAACAGTTCTTTTCCGTTTCGTTACAGATTTTTTAAGGGTCTGAGTAGGTAACAAACCATCATCATAGCTTTCTTTCAGCAGTTTTTTTCTATAGCGACCCTATCTTCGTTTCATTTTTCATTTATTAAGAGGTTTCCATAACTGCGACATACTTTCCTGATATTCATTGTCCATATAGCTTCGTTCCTACTTACTTTATGCCTAATACTAGCAGATTGACCAGAACTATGAATCAAAGCAAATTGTTCCATGTGCAGTTTCCACTGGAGTGAAAAGTTAAACTGAAATAGCATAAATAACTGTACTAAAACTCCGTGAATTCTTAAAACAAAATAGGCATTGCTTTAGTTTTGTTTCTTAACCTAACTTTTACAATCGATCTAAAATCAAGAAGTATCATTATAGACAAGCATTTTTCATTTTCGCGTCATTCTGTTCACGTTCGGATGATTTATCCTTATGCATGGTTTATTTCTTCAGAACGTTCAGTATCAATATCTCCACTGCTTAAATCCAGAAACGTTCAATATATCTCCACTGCTTGAATCCATATTTGACAATGTGGCGTAGACTGGGTTTTCTAATGCATTAAAAAAAAAGAGGATCTTTGGCGCTGCAACAAGCGACACAAAGAGGGAACTATGGACTTCGTCCATTTTACCTCTGGAAAAGAGACGTAATGTTGAGTACAGATAAGCAGTTACTCCAGATGTGTCAATTCTGGACTTAAACTGCTGCTGCTCTGCTCGTCTCACATGTCTGTGACTTTCCCGGTTGATATTCAGCAGCCACCAACTTGCGTCTCGTTAGCTGCCCGCATCTTTTGAGATCAGGCCTTCACCTTTAACGAACTAGCAGATGTTACGCGCCAGACCAAATGGCGTGCAAATCTTCCGTTCAGGGCCACGCGCTTTGTTCGTCCGCGATCACACGGATCGATGAATTACGTCGGTTCGTTTGGTGTCAAATCGACCGGCCATCTCTTTGTTACTTAGTGCACTCCAATCTCTTGTAATGGCCGATATAGTCGTTGGTGGTTAGGAAACTCATTCTGTTAGCACTTCTGAAGGCTTTATGAAAACTTTGCTGTTGGGCTTTCTGTCGGCCTGCGGACGTACAAGATCAACAGAAAGACTATTGATTCGATGCAAGTGGGCACACAGGAAAGAAAAGATTGCTACAGTTCGGAGAGAAGCACTCTCATTGCTATTGGTTGCTTATTGGCGCGTTCTGTCAGGCGTACTTTATCGGCTTACGGTCTTAAGTCAACATCTTCACGATGGGACACAACTCTGTGAGCAAGTTCAATAGCAACCAATGAATTCCAGCGCAGAATTCTAACTCTCAGTGAATGTTGTGTCGGTTTCCATGTTGCATTTGTAAACTGAGATGGGGCCTAGAATGAGCGTTGTTGGGAAATGGCGCTCAACCTGGGCTAAACAACTGATGTAAGCTGCGAAATGTATAAGAAAACCTATTGAGATGATTCTGTTTCATTATTATACTGAAGCGCCAAAGAAACTAGTATAGGCGTGCGTATTTAAATACCGAGATATGTAAACAGGCAGAATACGGTGCTGTGGTCGGCAACGCCTATATAAGACAACAAGTGTCATGCTCTGCTGTTAGATCGGTTATTCCTGTTACAGTGGGAAGTTATCAAGTTTTAAGTGAGTTTGAACGTTGTGTTATGGTCGGTGCATGGGATGGGACACAGGATCTCCGAGGTAGTGATGAAGTGGAGATTTGCCCATACGACCGTTTCCCGACTGTACCGTGAATATTAGGAATCCGGTAAAACATCAAATCTCCGACATCGCTGCGGCCGAGTAAAAATACTGCAAGAATAGGACCAACGACAACTGAAGAGAAGCGCTCATCGTGACAGAAGTGCAGCCCTTCCGCAAATTGCTGCAATTTTCCATGTTAGGCCACCAACAAGTGTCAGCGTGCGAACCATTCAACGAAACGTCATCGATATGGTCTTTCGGAGCCGAAGGCCCACTTGTATACCCTTGATGGCTGCACGACACAAATCTTTACCCTTCGCCTGGGCCCGTCAACACCGACATTGGACTGTTTATGGCTGGAAACATGTTGACTGGTCGGACGAGTTTCGTTTCAAATTGTGTCGAACGAATGGACGTACACAGGTATGGAGACAATCTCATGAATCCATGGACCCTGCATGTCAGCAGGGGACTGTTCAAGCTAGTGGAGGTTCTGTAATGGTGTGGGGCGTGTACAATTGGAGTGATATGGGACTCCTGATACGTCTAGATACGACTCTGTCAGGTGATACGTACGTAAGCATCCTGTCTGATCACCTGCATCCACTCATGTCCATTGTGCATTCCGACGGACTTGGGCAATTGCAGGAGGACAATGCGACACCCCACATCTCAGTAATTGCCACAGAGTCGCTCCAGGAACACTCTTCTGAGTTTCGGCACTTCCGCTGGCGACCAAACTTCCCAGACACGAACATTTTATTGAGCATATATATGGGCTGCCTTGCAACGTGCTGATCAAATGAGATCTCCATCCCTCGTACTCTTTCGGATTTATGGACAGCCCTGGGGGATTCGTGGTGTCAATTCCCTCCAGCATAACTTCAGACATTAATCGGGTCCATGCCACGAGCCGGCCTCTGTGGCCGAGCGGTTCTAGGCGCTTCAGTCCGGAAGCACGCTGCTGTTACGGTCGCAGGTACGAATCCTGCCTCGGGCATGGATGTGTGTCATGTCCTTAGGTTAGTTAGGTTAAAGTATTTCTAAGTCTATAGGACTGATGGACTCAGATGTTAAGTCTCATAGAGCTTAGAGCCATTTGAACCATTTTTGAATCTTCTCGTAAGCCATTTTTTCCCTGCCACGTCGTGTTGCGACACTTCTGCGTGCTCGCGGAGGCCCTACACGATGTCAGGCAGGTGTACAAGTTTCCTTGGCTCTTCAGTTTATATACACCTAAACGTCTAGAACATTCTATCCCATGACTAACGCGTGTTCAAGTGGTACATTAATTGGTTTTTGCTGTTCTGTTTGATGTATAAAACCAAATATGCTTTTAACAAAATAAAGAGATAATAAATGTTTAGAGAAACACCTCGTAACGCTTCGCGAAACTTGAGTATCGATGTCCACTGTTGCTGTCACTCTAACTGTGTTTATTATGGGGCATAATTTTTTGAGTTGACTCATCGCTCAGAAGGAAATGCTGATTATGTTGATTCAACAAATACGATCAGCCAAAGTAATATCTTATGTAGTTACACAGTCAAATCGAGCGAGGTGCCACAGTGGTTACCACACTAGACTCGCATTCGGGAGGACGACGGTTCAAACCCCCGTCCGTCCACCGTGATTTAGGTCTTTCATGATTTCCCTAAATCGCTTCAGGCAAATGCCGAGATGGTTCCTTTGAAAGGGCACGGCCAAATTGCTTCCCCATCCTTCCCTAATCCGATGGGACGGATGACCTCTGTGTTTGGCCACTCCCTCAAATCAACGACCCAACCAAGCAAGCCGCAGTTACATACCGGGCATCGCTTCAAGGAGATAGTCCTGTATTAACCCGTAAAATAACTTTGTTAAATATGTTTCATAAAGGACTTTTGATAAAATCCTTGACGGCTTACTGGGAGTACATTTACACTACTGGCCTTCAAACTGCGGCCCGCACGCAACACGAATCAAACGTTTGTGCGGCCGGCGGTTCCCAGTCGCACCTTATAACACACATCTCGCAACTAACCGCCGAACCCCGAAAGACAACTAAAGTTAAAAGCTTCTTAAAGGATGAAGTTTTGCTGCTTAGTAACAAATAAATGTTCTTACAGACACAGAAATATTTTATGGTGTGCTTTATTTTAATTGACGTTTGTGAATTTGGCCCTGAGCTAAGCTGGTTGCTTACCGCAGGGGCAGAGGGGTAAGCAGCGCGGCCATTGTATGGTCAGAGGGTTGGAGAGGGGAATATTCTACAGTGCGCGACTTGTGCCGGTCAGCTGCTAAGCCATAAAATTGGACACAGAAGTAACATGGATTCGTGATTGTGCGTTATAGAGATGGCGTCTTGAATGACGGTTCTTATTCGTAACAAGAAACATTAAATTAATTGAGGCTTTTGCAATGCACTGCAGTGAGCAAAAGGAATATGACAGTCAAAATATTTAGTATATATTCTTGATCGTATTTCACACTGCATACAGGGAAACATTTTACCAGTCAGGGTATCTTTCTACCACATACTACTTTTGTTTCAAGTGACGGTATTCCACATACTTGTGTTGGTCTATACTGAAAATTAACAGTTTGCTGCCCCTGTGATTTCTAGTTCATATTTCAATTGTCTTTTCTCCTCCTTGGCAACGGCCTTACCACAGTGGATACATCGGTTCCCGGCAGACCACCGAAGTTAAACGCTGTCAGGCGTGGCCGGCGTTTGGATGGGTGACCGTACGGGACGATGCGCTGTTGCCATTTTTCGAGATGAACTCAGACTTGCGATGCCAATTGAGGAGCTACTCGACCGAATAGTAGCGGCTCCGGTCAAAGAAAACCATCATCATGACTGGGGGAGCGGTGTGCCAACCACACCCCGTCCTATCTGCATCGTCAGCTGAGGATGACACGGTGGCCGGGTGGTCCCGATGGGCCACTTGTGGCCTGAAGACGGAGTGCTTTCACCTCCATAGAAACTCTTAGGCTTGTTATTATACACGGTGATTCAAAAAGAATACCACAACTTTAGGAATTTAAAACTCTGCAACGACAAAAGGCAGAGCTAAGCACTATCTGTCGGCGAATTAAGGGAGCTATAAAGTTTCATTTAGTTGTACATTTTTTCGCTTGAGGCGCTGTTGACTAGGCGTCAGCGTCAGTTGATGCTAAGATGGCGACCGCTCAACAGAAAGCTTTTTGTGTTATTGAGTACGGCAGAAGTGAATCGACGACAGTTGTTCAGCGTGCATTTCGAACGAAGTATGGTGTTAAACCTCCTGATAGGTGGTGTATTAAACGTTGGTATAAACAGTTTACAGAGAATGGGTGTTTGTGCAAAGGGAAAAGTTCTGGACGGCCGAGAACGAGTGATGAAAATGTAGCACGCATCCAGCAAGCATTTGTTCGCAGCCCAGGAAAAACTTCTCGCAGAGCTAGCAGAGAGCTGCAAATTCCACAATCAACTGTATGGAGAGTCCTACGAAAAATGTTAGTTATGAAACCTTATCGTCTGAAATTGGTTCAAGCACAGTCTGCAGCTGATAAGATTAAAAGAATCGATTTCTGTGATTTTATCCTTGCTCAAATGGAAACAGATGAATCTTTCGCTTCAAAGATTGTGTTTAGTGATGAAGCAACTTTCCACACTAACGGGAAAGTCAACCGTCACAATGTCTGTATATGAGGCACTGAGAATCTTCGGGAAACAACTCAGTATGAACGTGACTCACCTAAGGTGAACGTTTTCTGTGCCATTTCAGCCAATAAAGTTTTTGGTCCCTTTTTCTTCGAAGGTGCTACTGTAACTGGACTACAGTATCTGGAGATGTTAGAGAATTGGCTGTTCCCTCAGCTCGAACAAGAAGCACAACAATTCATTTCAGCAGGATGGAGCGCCACCACATTGGCACTTATCTGTCCGTAACTACCCGAGACGATGGATCGGCCGCCAGGCAGCCCGTGACAGAGCACTTCATCACTGGCCTCCAAGAAGCTCTGATCTTACCACCTGCGATTTTTTCTTATGGGGGTATGTTAAGGATATGGTGTTTCGGCCACCTCTCCCAGCCACCAATGATGATTTTAAACGAGAAATAACAGCAGCTATCCAAACTGTTATGCCTGATATGCTACAGAGAGTGTGGAACGAGTTGGAGTATCGGGTTGATATTGCTCGAATGTCTGGAGGGGGCCATATTGAACATCTCTGAACTTGTTTTTGAGTGAAAAAAAAACCTTTTTAAATACTCTTTGTAATGATGTATAACAGAAATTTATATTATGTTTCTTTCATTAAATACACATTTTTAAAGTTGTGGTATTCTTTTTGAATCACCCTGTACTTTAATTGCGCTGGCTGTGAAAAGAGCTTCTGGTGACAGTATTCGGAATTTAAGAATACCAGGTCGATAAAACTATCTTGTTATTTCAAAGTAAACCTACAATACTAAATCGACACTTCCTTTTTTTCTTCTTTACACCTAATTCCTTCTGGTAGGTCTAAAGTTACTCAGAGCATTAGATGTATGAAAAACGCTTTATGTTTTTTAAAGACTTGTCTGAAGTTAACTTGAATAACAGGGTAAATCTGTATCAGTATTGAAACAGAAATATAACCGTAACAGAGAATAATTTGTGTAAATTTCACTTTCCCTAGCTGTCAGTAGCAGTAGATGTAAAATATGTAAAATGTTTCGATGTCTATTACGGTGAGTAATTCCTACTTTGTGTCGAGTATTTTCAAATAACTGAGAAAAGCGGTGCAAAGCTACGAACGTTGACTGTAATGCGTTTAAATATAAGTATAGTTGTTTTCCGAAATTCCTTCACCAGGGAAGACGAATGGAATATTCCAGAATTTGAAACACGAACAGCTGCTAGCATGAGTTTCTTAGAAGTAGATACCTTAGGGGTTGCGAAGCAACTCAAATCGCTTGATATGGGCAAGTCTTCAGGTCCAGATTGTATACCGATTAGGTTCCTTTCAGATTACGCTGATACAATAGCTCCCTACTTAGCAATCATATACAACCGCTCTCTCTCCGATAGATCTGTACCTACAAATTGGAAAATTGCGCAGGTCGCACCAGTGTTTAATAAGGGTAGTAGGATTAATCCATCGAACTACAGACCTATATCATTGACGTCGATTTGCAGTAGGGTTTTGGAGCATATACTGTATTCAAACATTATGCATCACCTCGAAGGGAACGATCTATTGATACGTAATCAGCATGGTTTCAGAAAACATCGTTCTTGTGCAACGCAGCTAGCTCTTTATTCGCACGAAGTAATGGCCGCTATCGACAAGGTATCTCAAGATGATTCCGTATTTCTAGATTTCCGGAAAGCTTTTGACACCGGTCCTCACAAGCGACTTCTAATCAAGCTGCGGGCCTATGGGGTATCGTCTCAGTTATGCGACTAGATTCGTGATTTCCTGTCAGGGAGGTCGCAGTTCGTAGTAATAGACGGCAAATCATCGAGTAAAACTGAAGTGATATCAGGTGTTCCCCAGGGAAGCGTCCTGGGACCTCTGCTGTTCGTGATCTATATAAATGACCTGGGTGACAATCTGAGCAGTTCTCTTAGGTTGTTCGCAGATGATGCTCCAATATACCGTCTAGTAAGGTCATCCGAAGACCAGTATCAGTTGCAAAGCGATTTAGAAAAGATTGCTCTATGGTGTGGCAGGTGGCAGTTGACGTTAAATAACGTAAAGTGTGAGGTGATCCACATGAGTTCCAAAAGAAATCCGTTGGAATTCGATTACTCGATAAATAGTACAATTATCAAGGCTGTCAATTCAACTAAGTACCCGGGTGTTAAAATTACGAACAACTTCAGTTGGAAAGACCACATAGATAATATTGGGAGGAAAGCGAGCCAAAGGTTGCGTTTCATTGGCAGGACACTTAGAAGATGCAACAAGTCCACTAAAGAGACAGCTTATACTACACTCGTTCGTCCTCTGTTAGAATATTGCTGCTCGGTATGGAATCCTTACTAGGTGGGATTGACGGAGGACATCGAAAGGGTGCAAAAAATGGCAGCTCGTTTTGTATTATCACGTAATAGGGAAGGGAGTGTGGCAGATATGGTACGCGAGTTGGGATGGAAGTCATTAAAGCAAAGACGTTTTTCGTCTCGACGAGACCTATTTACGAAATTTCAGTCACCAACTTTCTCTTCCGAATGGGAAAATATTCTGTTGAGCCCAACCTACATAGGCAGGAATGATCATCAAAATAAAATAAGAGAAATCAGAGCTCGAACAGAAAGGTTTAGGTGTTCGTTTTTCCCGCGCGCTGTTCGGAAGTGGAATGGAACGGAGATGGTATGATTGTGGTTCGATGAACCCTCTGCCAAGCACTTAAATGTGAATTGCAGAGTAGTCATGTAGAAGAAGAAGTTACTAATAAGTTATTCATCCTCTCATACGGAAAACAAAACAACATTTCATCAGGCAATTGTGGTGCCACAGCTTTGGGTCGCTGAGGGTGAGGGTGGCAGCAATCTGAAACAATCGACACGAAGTGTTCGAATAACATAAATTTAGCGATCAGTACTTGGGACGGGGGGCGGGCAACTATTCCGTCCTTACTGTGCCTAGTCTGTTGGGGGTTGATAATACGTGTAGGTTACCAGTTAATAACAAGATCGGTACATACGCACTCCACAGTGTCGGTATTGGCTCTCGAGCAATAATGTCTGACGACCACTGATTTACACTATCTTTATGAAAGCTGGATCACTGTCCTACTGTTCGTAATAGATTTATTTCCAAACCGAAATTATTTTTCGTAGATATCAGATGTGACTGTATGGTGCAAAATTTATGTTTACAACATACGGTCACATATGAAATCTATAGAAAGTAATATTGTTTTTCAGATAACATATGTGCGTAGATAGTAAAGTAACATCTTTACATCATTTTAGAAGCAAGAACATCTATCTATGTACAGGTGTGGCACCTTAATATCCACACACATCAGTGTGATGGTTGCTTTTTCCGTATGTAGAACAGTCATCACACAAAGAATCACATAATATGATACCTGATGTTTTCTGCGTGGATGTAAGTGCACCACTAAGTGTACTCTGCCTGGCAGTGTAGGCTAACCGTTTTGCGTCCACTTGTCCACCCCTCACCACCTGACATGCTGCCAGGGAAAAATAAGCATTAATAGTTTGCTCCAGCTGCTTGTAGATACTAACCAACCTGAAAACCTACTGCTCTTAATACCTGTAATTAGTAGTCTGCAAATGAGGTAAATAGTAATGTAATGTTATTCAATACACTGTTCTCAGTCACGAATAAAAATATCTGACTTATATACATTACAAGCACCCTGTCTTCAGGCCACAAGTGGCCCATCGGGATCATCCGACCGCCGTGTCATCCTCAGCTGAGGATGCGGATAGGAGGGCTGTGTGGTCGGCACACCGCTCTCCCAGTCTTTGTGATGGTTTTCTTTGACTGGAGCCGCTACTATTCGATTGAGCAGTTCCTCAGTTGGAATCACGAGGCTGAGTGCACTCCTCTATCTGTTGTAACCTGTAAAACAATATAATGTCTTTAAATTCAAATACTCTTTTTGTTCAGATTTGTGGAACTGCGCCATCAAAGTTCTGTATCTATGTAAATATGTTTATACATGATGCACCGAAAGATTATGCATCCATTACTGAAAAAATAAGTGATTCTCCCTTCCGTTTTAGTTTTGTAAAAAAGTGTGCATGCACTACAGAAAAAGCCTATATATTAACACCAATATTAGAAATGGCACGGGTAAAGAGATAACACCTGAAAACAAACAAATAAAGGAGTAAAACAAGAGTGTAGCTTCAAAAGAATAGAACACCATCAGGCATAAATATTGGGTTCAATAAAAATATTAACATGTTATTCATGTATGGTCAAGATATCATACAACACAGTGAAGATAAATCATAAAGAGTATCACATAAACTAAATGAGATAAGTGCAAGCTACAATCTGGGTATCTCTATAAATAAAGTTAAAGTCACGGCCTTTTTAGGTATTCACCCAGTACGAACAAAAATAGTTTTCAATAATAAACTGATAGAACAGGTAGTGTATATCAAGTATTTAGAATGTGACGTATCATATGGTGAAGATATGGATATACAGAAAAAACTAAGACTTACCAGTGTATATTTAGTACATTAAGAAGAACACTTAAGGATAAAACAAGGAAAGTGACATAACTGAAATTTCTAGAAATCATGGCAATTCTTATTTCATTATGCAGGACAGAAAGTTGGGCGCTGAGGGAGAAAGATTTATGGCAACTAGAAGAATCAGAAATGAAACTTCTAAGATCTGTCAAAGGCTGCATTAGAGAAGACAAAATTAGAAACGAGGTAATAAAGCAAGAATAAGACATCTAAAAGGCAATCCACTACAAAGAGAAATGGAGAGAACATGTAATTCGTGTGTCAACACAGAGACATCCTAAACTAGCTGTAGAGTATAAGCCACAGAGCAAGAGAAATGTAGGAAGACTGAAGGTGAGATGCTGAGACCGGAACAAGCCCTAAGCCTAACCCTGGAGTGGCAGAAGAACAAGCAGATTACAGTTCGCTATTATCACCTTCAACGTGGCTGTTTACGGTAAATAGTACCAGTGGCATTCTGATAAAACAGTAACGTCACTAAATGTAATAAAAATCAGGATTAGTTGATCAACTGCTGGCGGCTGCTTTTACAGTGACAACACTGTCAACAATGGAGAAAACTGAGACAGTATATAAACGTGTAATGGGCTTGGATTCGAAGACGTCAGCGTTTGGCGGCCTTCGAAGTGAGGCTGACGGTCTACTGATCCAATGCATCAGCTCGACTCTGTCTCCAGTCCATACCTTCCAAATCCCAGTATGTCGTAAGTACTAGTCCCACAAAATATAGATCTACACGCTGCAAACACTGTCATTTGATGGGAAGGTGAACTTCTCATTCCATCGATTCTTGGAACTATTTCCCATTCCATTCACATTAGGAGTGCGGGAAGAGTGAGCGCTTTAGTGTCTCCATGCACTGTAATTAGACTCATCTTGTCTTCGCAGTCCCTACTGGAGCAGGGTTTCTTACTTATTTATTCAATTTATTTATTTGACCTGATCTAATTAGGGCTGCCGGGCCCTCTCCTACATTTCGACCTGGGTTTCACACATACAGCACGTTTTTGATGTCATAGTTACCTAAGAAACATTAATTTTAACATGACAAATAGTACTAAAGTGATATGAGTGTCCATAGCGGCAAGTGAGTAAATAATACTGACTGTGAACCAGTGAAGCTAATACCGGCAGGACTAAGACTACTGCTGCTACCGCCAATAGTAGTGGTAATAATAATAATAATAATAATAATAATAATAATAATAATAATAACAATAATGACAATAATAATTCCAGACAATGATAGAGGCAGAAATAAAAAGAATTTATAAGTATACAAATTAGATTTCTGCAATAATGATTCCTGGGGAAAGGTAAATTAAGAAGACTGCACCAGCCAAGAATTTTTGGGGAATGACGAAAATCTAGTTGGAAAGAACATACGGGAGTAAAGAGTGCGTATGGGACAATGGTAATCTTTATGTTACTTTACTAGAAATCTCGTTAACTGTCTTCTCATTCTGGAGGTTTTATTCAGTTCTTTAATATAATGAGTGGCATTATTCCAAAGCTGTCTTCCTGTTACTGGAAGAACTTCGAGACAGTGGCTGAATAATGGAATGGAACAAAAAGGAGTTTGCTTTGATTAGATGGGAATGGATATTTCTGTCAGTTGTTCTGACAAGAGCGTTAAAGTCGAGGAGAGACATAAGGGGCTGTGTAGTTGATAAGTTGGTATAGAAGACGATGTAGAAATCTCTGCGTTTGTCTGCACGCAGCCTGGACAGCTGTGCATATCGTGGTGGAATATGATCAATTAGCCGAACATCACAAATACGACGAACACAGATACATGTAACCAGTTCCCGGAGCCGTTAGCTTTCCAGAGAAAGGTCTTGCAGGATAACATGGCTGTGATAGACAATTGGAAGCATAGACAATTGGAAGTAAAAGTGTTTAAGTTTCTTTTTCAAGTTTATGTCTTTGTAGGCTATGGACAGACGCTGATGCCTTCTTGCACACTGCAGTTACGTTGTCGGTCCAATTTAGGATTTCGTCTGTTATTACCCTTAGACTGATTATGAAGGAGAGAAATTGACTTTTGTCCCATTTAGGGCTAAAGACGGTAAGGATTTCCGATGTCTGCGGCTAATAAGACAAGAGTTGATTGATTGATTTGGGGGAGGGGACCAAACAGCGAGGCCATCGATCTAGTCGGATAAGGGAAGGACTGAGAAGGAATTCGGCCGTCCCCTTTCAAAGGAACCAGCCCGATATTTGCCTGGGGCGATTTATGGAAATCACGAAAATGTCCCGGTAGGGGAACACATTTTCTGTCCGCCTCCGTACCGTAGCGGTAGCGTTTCCGCCTGTCACTCAGGGGGCCCGAGTTCGATTTCCGGATGTGGACTGGGTGTTGTGTGTCCTTCAGTTCCGTTTCATCCGCGCTAGCGAGTGACCGCTGTTAACTGCTGCGCTGCATATCGCTGTATTTGTGCTTCGCCGACTCCTGTCCGTCCCTTAATCTCCGTGTTCGTTCCCATTCCTTGTGATCTGATCGCTCTTTCTGGTCTTGCTGCTGCTAATTGGAATTTCGTTTGTTTAACCGAAACTGCGTCGCTGGATTAATTATGGATACAAACCGTAGGAAAAATACTCTGGTATTTGCTTTTGGTAAGAAATCCCTGTCCTGCTCAGCCGACATCCCTAGAAATAGATGACTGGATGCACAGGTAATGGGTCTCAATTCTGAAACCGTCCATACCTGGCAACTGGATCAGGAAAAATACTGTGTTTTTGTCAAGTTAATCAGTGCTGCGACTGTTGATAAAGTGTTACGAAAGTGGGGCTATGAAGTAGATTTTGTGCATAGAAATGGTTATAAAAGTAAGGTTTCCATCTATAGAGCAGACATTCATTACAAAACCGCTGTGTCTTGAATCGTCCCATTGAAATTGGAAATGATAAGATTAAGGAAGCTGCTTTAAACTATGAGGACGTTAAATCAATTGCAAATGAAAGATGGTCTCCTCGCTTTAAACTGCAATGTTTCAACGGGGTCCGCTGTATACAGGGTGTTACAAAAAGGTACGGTCAAACTTTCAGGAAACATTCCTCACACACAAATAAAGAAAATATGTTATGTGGACATGTGTCCGGAAACGCTTAATTTCCATGTTAGAGCTCATTTTTGAGTTTCGTCAGTATGTACTATACCTCCTCGATTCACCGCCAGTTGGCCCAATTGAAGGAAGGTAATGTTGACTTCGGTGCTTGTGTTGATATGCGACTCATTGCTCTACAGTACTAGCATCAAGCACATCAGTACGTAGCATCAACAGGTTAGTGTTCATCACGAACGTGGTTTTGCAGTCAGTGCAATGTTTACAAATGCGGAGTTGGCAGATGCCCATTTGATGTATGGATTAGCTAGAGGCAATAGCCGTGGCGCGGTACGTTTGTATCGAGACAGATTTCCAGAACGAAGGTGTCCTGACAGGAAGACGTTCGAAGCAATTGATCTGCGTCTTAGGGAGCACGGAACATTCCAGCCTATGACTCGCGACTGGGGAAGACCTAGAACGACGAGAACACCTGCAATAGACGAGGCAATTCATCGTGCAGTTGACGATAACCCTAATGTCAGCGTCAGAGAAGTTGCTGCTGTACAAGGTAACGTTGACCACGTCACTGTATGGAGAGTGCTACGGGAGAACCAGTTGTTTCCGTACCATATACAGCGTGTGCAGGCACTATCAGCAGCTGATTGGCCTCCACGGGTACACTTCTGCGAATGGTTCATCCAACAATGTGTCAATCCTCATTTCAGTGCAAATGTTTTCCATACGGATGAGGCTTCATTCCAACGTGATCAAATTGTAAATTTTCACAATCAACATGTGTGGGCTGACGAGAATCCGCACTTCATCAACACACATTTTCTGTGAACGTTTGCGCAGGCATTGTTGGTGATGTCTTGATTGGGCCCCATGTTCTTCCACCTACGCTCAATGGAGCACGTTATCATGATTTCATACAGGATACTCTACGTGTGCTGCTAGAAGATGTGCCTTCACAAGTACGACACAACATGTGGTTCATGCACGATGGAGCTCCTGCACATTTCAGTCGAAGTGCTCGTACGCTTCTCAACAACAGATTCGGTGACCGATGGATTGGTAGAGGCGCACCAATTCCATGGCCTCCACGCTCTCCTGACCTCAACCCTCTTGACTTTCATTTATGGGGGCATTTGAAAGCTCTTGTCTACGCAACCCCGGTACCAAATGTAGAGACTCTTCGTGCTCGTATTGTGGACGGCTGTGATACAATACGCTATTCTCCAGGCCTGCATCAGCCCATCAGGGATTCCATGCGACGGAGGGTGGATGCATGTATCCTTGCTAACGGAGGACATTTTGAACATTTCCTTTAACAAAGTGTTTGAAGTCACGCTGGTACGTTCTGTTGCTGTGTGTTTCCATTCTATGATTAATGTGATTTGAAGAGAAGTAATAAAATGAGCTCTAACATGGAAAGTAAGCGTTTCCGGACACATGTCCACATAACATATTTTCTTTCTTTGTGTGTGAGGAATGTTTCCTGAAAGTTTGGCTGTACCTTTTTGTAACACCATGTAGAGATGGACGTTAAGACGAATATTCCATCTCACGAATATTCCTTATACACACTGTTTGTGTGTATAAGGCACAAATTGTTTATACAGGTCAGGAAGGTACATGTCATATATGTAACTAAACCGGCCACTTCAGACAGGAATATCCTCGGCGAACTGTTGCTCTTAAAAGCAATGATCTGTTACCAACGAATAGCCCGGATCAACTGGTTGAGGATGTTAACGCTGCGGGCCAAGCTGAAGTCTCCCTTCACGATAACAGTCAATTTCCCCCGTTAACAACAAAGAGAAACCCTGTTACCACTACTCGTGAAACTGAAATGCAACAGAAAAATCGACCTCTGGAGACAACTCATAGTTGTTCAGAGTATGAGCTGACCTGTCCAGCTCCCTCACTTCGCAAGCAAAAACAGTGCGATGAGGAGGCAGAGGAACCTGAAGGCAAAATGCGAATGGACACTGATGAACAGAAAGATAATACAAGTACGGTACCAGAAAATGAAGGGGGTGTAATCAGTACTAATTTTCAATAAACAACAGGTGCAGTAGCCGATTGCAAAGATCAGCAGCTGTCTGTTAATAAACAAATTCAGGGAGAGGTTGTAAAACTGCAGTCTCCATTTGCTTCCCTCGATAAAGAAGTAAGTGATATTAATAGAGAACGAGGAAGTGGTGGCCAACCTGAAATCACGGTCAACACCTCAGGGCAGGCGCCGGCAACAGAAATTGCGAAAGCGTCTACTGCTGCTCCAGATAGGCCGCGAAGTAAAATACCGACGCAACCAAATGAGAATGTAGCTTGTAGCCAAGGGAAGGGAAAATCCGGTAAATGCGACCCAAGCTCAAAGAATGTTCGGTCCGAAACGGTCCTGCACGAATCACTGGAGGAAAAATCAGAAAGTTTACCAGGAAATCAGTATGTTTGCGGTGCAAGAGAAAATATCAGAAATAGAAAAAAACGGGACAATAACTAATAAACTGATTGAAGTGTTATTCTATGTTCAGCCTTCCGAGAAAACTGTTATAGCTTAATTGAGCCCTGAACCAATGGAAACTAAATTAGTTCATCAAAACAACTAAACAGTGACAGCGCAATGACGCAATATTATTCTGTCATCACTATAAACATAAATAAAATTACGTCCGGTTTGAAATTATTGGCCCTTAAGGAATTTTTGTACGAATCCGCGTCTGATATTGCCCTGTTACAAGAAGTTATAATTTCGGATTTAGTGATTCCCTGTTTTGTCAGTTACATAAATTTGTCTCCCCAAACAAGTGTTGGAAGAGCTGTTTTGGTGGGGGGGAGGGATTACATTAGGCGAGGTGGAACGACTGGAGTCCTGAAGGGTAATAGTATTAAATATCTATGACGTGACTATCAACAACTTGTATGCCCCTTTAGGAAGTTCTCATCGATCTGACAGGGCACGTTTCTTCAAAGATGACCTGATGTACTTGTTAAGTAAAACTCCAAGACAGTTATTACTTGGAGGTAATTTTAATTGTGTTTTTAATCGAAAAGATCAGATACCTAATTTTAATTTCTCAAGTGAACTATAAAAACTTGTTACTGATTTAGAATTAAAGGATATATGGGAAATCAGATACCCTCCATTGTTGGGTTCACTTATGTAACGGCAACATTACGTAGCAGGATTGATAGATCATATATTTCTAAAAATCTTGAAACTTCCCTGACAAAAGCAGAAACCATTTCTATGCACTTTTCAGACCATTCAAGTGTCTTAGCTTCCATGAATCTAACAAGACAGCCGGTTCGCCGATTCAAGAATCAGTGGAATTTGAACACTTCCGTGTTAGTAAATCATGATTTAGAAGACCTGATTAAAGAAACATGGGCAATATGCCTGCGTGCTCTTAGTAGATATGCCACTGCTATTGACTGGTGGGTTAAAATGGAGAAGCCAAAGTTGAGGAAGGCTCTTATTCAATACAATGCCCAGAGCGCAAGAGAAATGAAATGCACTGTAGAATATTACTATTCCGTTTTGATAGATCTATATGATCAAGTCGCAGCAGGTTCCTCACTTCGGATATCTGACATCAAAAAAGTCAAAGCCAAGTTACTTAATATCAAGAGAAGTCAAGTGGAAGGGTTGAAAATAAAATCGAAGGCAAATTCGGTGTCAGAAGATGAAACTACTTCCCTGTATCATTTAGTGAAGCATACGAAAAACGGGAAAAGAACTTTTATTGATGAAATTCGAAAAAACACGATACGATTCTCAGAACCCAGCAGGGAATCATGGACGAGATTTATCGCTATTATTGCGATCTATATTCAGTACATGAAAGTTGTGATGCTTCCTTGAAAGAATTCCTTGACATCCTAACCCCACAGCTGACAGAAGATGACAACGAAAGTTTTCTCGAGGTTGTCAGTCAAGAGGACGTGTATGAGACTCTGTGCGCCTCACCACCAAAAAAATCCCCAAGACCGGAGGGTCTGCCAGCAGAGTTTTACATCCGTTACTGGCCAATAGTAGGTGCGAAAATCACGGACATTGTAAATGAGGTTATTTAGGGTAAAATGATTCCGGCTGAGATTAAGAAGAGTAAAATTGTTCTCGTGCCAAAAAATAATGGAAACAAAGACTTAAATGATTTTCGTCCAATTTCACTACTGAATTATGATTATTAATTAATGGCTAGAATAGTAAACAAGAGAATTTCATGCCTTACAGATAAAATTATTAGTCAACATCAGAACTGCGCGTAAGGCGGGACGATTTTTCAAAATATAGCAGAATTCAGGGATATCATTGCAATAACTTCTGTAACAATCATAAAGTGTCCTTCATTTTATTTTTTTAGATTTTTATAAAGCGTTCGATGTGGCAAATCATGAGTATCTTCTACAGACATTGAAGAAAATAGGTTTCAACGATAGGGTCATACAGTTGAATAAGAACATAGCAACTGGAGTAATTGCTAAAATAGCTGTGAATTGTCAACAATCGAGGCCGATGTAAATACAACGAGGTGTTCCTCAAGGGAGTCCACTGTCCATGTCGCTCTTCGCCATTTCGCTGGAACCTTTCCTCCGACATGTCCATGCTAGATTAAAAGGCCTAATATTACCAAGAAATAAAACAGTTGTAAGAGTGTATGCTGACGATATAGGGGTCATTACAAGGAATAATGACGAGATGACCATGCTGGCAACAGTGATTGACTCGTACTTTAGAGCATCTGGAGCCAATGCAAACGAAAAAAAAGTAAGATTTTAAATCTCAGAGGTTTTGATAATATCAACGCCGAGTTGGCAAAATTAGTCCGACAACATAAAACACTTGGGATCAAACCTGACAGCATGCCCCATGAAAATGACGGCTTTAAATTGGAAAGTTGCAGCAGATAAAGTGCAAGGAGCCTTTATAGAGAATTTAACTCGATATATGAACCAAGTTTAAAGAACAAAGTATATCAACTCATGCATCCTTGCTAAGGCTTATTATACTGCCCAGCTGTTTCCAATACCGAGAATGATAGCGAGGAGAATAATGTCCAAAATCACCAACTTTTTGTGGAGAGGTGAAGTGTTCAGAGTACCTGCTAAAGTAACCCCTTTAGATCCTGAAAATGGTGGACTAGGATTAACTGATATAACGGATAAAGCCTCTGCACTTTTTATGAAAAGGCAAGTTAATTTAATAAGAGACTCGAGAGAAAGCACAACCAGCCAACTTTTCTAGATCATTAAACCTCGAAGCCTGCTTCACCCGATAGACATGCAGAATATCAACAGTCGTTTTTAGCATGTGAAGATTTTCTATGTTGAGTTTAGTTATGTAAGTGTCGAACTCAGACACTCACAACACTTAACATCAAGAGCCATAAAGCGGGAACGAAAGAAAAGCGAAGGAAGGAACAAAATATAACGACAGTTTCAACACTGAGTGGACTGAGATTTGGAAAAACATTAGTTCTAATGTGCTCACGTCTAATATAAAAACGTCATGGTACTAGACAGTTAACAACATAGTTAGCACCAACGAAAGACTACACACAACTGGACTCTGTGAAACAAATTTTATGTCAACAATGCCATCTAGTTGACGCAATAATTTATAGATATACTTACAATGGACACATGAATAGTTGGGAGCGGATCTGGGAGCAAATAATATATATCGCTGTCATTGATACATAGGCCTGAAGCACGCTATTTCCCAGAGGCAAAAAATTACGCTGTGTACTTGTTGTTGGAAAATTTTGTTAATTACGTCCTTAACAAATTAGGATCCGACAGCACCATAGAGTTCAAGGTACACAAGCTGTGTGAATTCCACAAAATTAGAAGGTATTCGAATCACAAGAAAAAATTCGGTAATAAGTTAAAAATCGTATTTGAAAGAATGGGCATTTATTAATATAAAAAAGAAACTGTATTGACAATGATGTATTGTAGTTACCTTAAGGATATTATTTAAAATTTTACTGTATATTTATGGTGTGTGCTTTTTCTACTTCAGAGAGTGGTTTTTGAAATTTTATAAGCTAATGTACAGAACTTGCGTGACAGTCAGATTGTGTGTCTAATAGTGTCAAAACACAAAACATTAAAGCTGCATTATTAGTAGCCGGCCGCTGTGCCCGAGCGGTTCTAGGCGCTTCAGTTTCGAACGACACTGCTGCTACGGTCGCAGGTTCGAATCCTGCCTCAGGCATGGATGTGTGTGATGTCCTTGGGTTAGTTAGGTTTAAGTAGTTATAAGTCTAGGGGACTGATGACCTCAGATGTTAAGTCCCATAGTGCTTACAGCCACTTGAACCTTTTTTTTGCATTATTGGTTTATGTTAGAAATCTGTAAATTGACAGTTTTTATGGAAATGTCCTTATCGATTGGTTAAAACCATAAGATTCTATCTGATATAATGTAATATACAATGGCTGGCACATTGCCGTTCATTTTTGCACTGTGATGTGTAAGTCAGTTTTGCAGTGAGAGACTTATTATATAGGTCTGATCACTTCAGATACTTAACATTCAATTACTGTCCAGAAAGTGTAGTAGGAAGGCTAGTCAACTTTATAATATCTCCTTTCCGCCATTCTTAAGTATTTCAGAAATGGTCTGATATGATTATTAAATTGTTTTTATGTGCGATGGGCATAAATCTTCCATATTCTGTATTTGGTGACTTCCATACATTTGTGTGAAATGCTCATGAGCTAGTCTGACTAAGCTGAGAAGGTTAAAGATCAATTTCTACCCTTAACATGTCTCTCACAGAGACGATTTCTTTGTGCACATTAGTATATTTAAAATTATCCTACCAACTTGCTGATATCCTTCATAAAGAACTATTTATGCTTCTGTAAAGACTGGACCATATGTAATTCAAAGTGCAGATATTATTTATTCTTGTTGAAGTCTGAATGCCTAAAAAAAAAAACTTTTCTTGATGTTTAACTTAATCTTTCTGAAAATTTAGTCAGTAACACAATCAATCTTCTGTTGCCTTCTTTAACTTCAGCATAATTGCAATGATCAAACTGTTTTTGTTTAAATCATTTCATCTATAACATGTGTACATGGTTGGTATATGTACTTAGTATGTATTTGGAATGTGTAACATTGATTTTTTTAAATGCTTTTTACATTAAATGGTTCAAAATTGTTCAGATGGCTCTGAGCATTATGGGGCTTAACATCTGAGGTCATCAGTCCCCTAGAACTTAGAACTACTCAAATCTAACCTAAGGACATCACACACATCCATGCCCGAGGCAGGATTCGAACCTGTGACCATAGCGGTCGCGTGGTTCCAGGCTTCATCGCCTAGAACCGTTCCGCCACAATGGCCGGCTACAATAAAGTGTGCTTCGTCAGAGGATTAGCTGCCCTCTGTAATAAAAAAACTGAATAAATTCATCGACGTTGAACTTGCACGGGTGTCATGGGACATCCACCCTTCCACTATAACGAACAATAACTACCAAAACAGATTTTAAAGAAAGAGGGAGGGGGGGGGGGGGCGTCGTTGATTAGTAATCAAAACTTCCTCGGTCCTTGGTTCGAACCCCACCACTGCTTAAATTTCTAATAAAAGACATCAGCAGTGGCAGCAGAAGAATTCCGGCATAAGAATCACCCCTCATTCAGCCAAAGGCCATGTCAAAGAGGGCGGAGAAGTGGTAAGTGGTACAGGGTGCTCTTTTGTCCTTGGGGTGGGAAGCTGCCCCTAAAGGCGAACGTATCAGCAATGATCAACGGCATGATGATGCAGAAGGCAATGGAAACCACTGCATTAAAGACACATGCGACCTGTAATCGATAAAGTGTCATGGTGATCTGTCCTCTGGCAAATGATTCCAGACTAGTCCCCCATACGGATCTACGGGAGAGAGCTACTAAGGGGGAGATGAACGTGAGAAAAAGATTGAATAACCAACAAAAAGATAGCGTTCTACAAGTCGGGGCGTGTAATGTCAGAAGTTTTAAGGTGTTAGGGAAGCTAGAAAATCTGAAAAGGAAAATGCCAAGGCTCATTTTATGGGGGTCAGTGAAGTGAAATGGAAAGAAAATAAGAAGTTCTGGTCAGATGAGCACAGGGTAGTTTCAACAGCGGCAGAAAATGGTATAACTCGAGTAGGATTCTTTCTAAATAGAAAGGTAGGACAGAGAGTGTGTTACAGTGAACAGTTCAGTGACAGGGTAGTTCTCATGAGAATCGACAGCAAACCGACACCGACAACGGTTGTTCAGGTATACATGCCGACGTCGCAAGCCGAGGATGAAAAGACAAAGGAAGTATACCATGATATTGAGTGGGTAATTCGATAAGTAAAGGGAGATGAAAATCTAATAGTAATGGGGATTGGAACGCGTATCTGAGGGAAGGGGTAGAAGAAAGGGTTATAGAAAATATAGGATGGGTACTAAGAATTTTAGCTAGTAATAGAGAATAATCTGTTCAAGAATCACAATAGGATGAGGTGTAAATGGAAAAGGCCAGGAGATCTGGAAGATTTCAGTTTGATAGCATTATGGTCAGAAAGAGATTCCGAAATCAGATATTAGATTTAGTAGTGATGAAGAGCAGGCTGAAGTTTAAGAGATTAGTCAGGAAGAATCAATGCGCAGCGGAGAGGGATACGGAAGTATTAAGGAATGAAGAGGCACGCTTGAAGTTCTCTAAGGCTATAGATACTGCTGTAAGGAATAGCTGAGAAGGCAGTTCAGTGGAAGGGGCCTCTCTGAAAGAGGCAGTAACAGAAGTTGGGAAGAACCCCTCGGTACAAAGAAGATAACTGCGAAAAAACCATGTGTAGCAGAAAACAGACTTCGGTTGATCGATGAAAGAAGGAAGTACAAAAATGTTCAATATAATTCAGTAATACTAAACACAAGTCACTTAGGAACGAAGTAAACAGGAAGCTTAGGGAAGTTAAGGCCAAATGGCTGCATGAAAAATGTGGAGAAATCGGAAAACGAAATGACTGTCTGAAGGACTGACTCAGTACATAGGAAAGTCAAAACAACCGTCGCTGAAACTAAAAGCAAGGGCGATAAGGTTAAAAGTGCAATGGGAATACCACTGTTAAAAGAGGAGGAGAGAGCCAGAGGTTAAAAGAATACATGGAAGACCTCTGTGAGGGGGAGGATGTGTCTGATGAGGCTATGGAACAAGAAACAGGAGTCGATTTACAAGAGGTAATGGTACCAGTATTAGAATCAGAATTTAAAAGAGCTCTGGAAGACTTAAAAACAAATAAGGTGAAAGAATAGATAACATCCCATCAGAATTTCTAAAATCATTGGGGAAAGTGGCAACAAAAAAACTATTTACGTTGGTGTGCAGAATGTATGAGTCTGCGATATACCATCTGACTTTCGGAAAAACACCATCCGAACAAATCCGAAGATGCAAGAGTCGACAAGTGCGAGAAATATAGCACAATCAGCTTAACAGCTGATGCACCGAAGTTACTTACAAGAACAATACACAGAAGAATGGGGAAGAAACTGAGGTTGTGTTGGATGACAATCAGTTTGGCTTTAGGAAAGGTAAAGGCACCAGAGAGGCAATCCTGACTTTGCGGTTGATAATGGAAGCAAGGCCAAAGAAAAATTACGACACATTCATAGGGTTTACCAACCTCGGAAAGGCGATCAAGAAGTCTGCAAGATGTTAGAAATTCTGACAAAAGTAGGGGACGGTTAATATACAATATGTGGAAGACCAAGTACGAAGTGCTCGAATTAAAAGGGATGTAAGACAAGGATGTAGAATTTCGCTCCTATTGTTCAATCGGTATACTGAAGAAGCAATGACGGAAATAACTGTAAAGTTCAAGAGTGGAATTAAAATTCAAGGTGAAAGGATATCAATGATAAGATTCGCTGATGATATTGCTATCCTCTGTGAAAAATTGCAGAATCTGCTAATTGGAATGAACAAATTAATGAGTACGGAAAATGGACTGAGAGTAAACTGAAGATAGACGAAAGTAATGAGAAGTAGCAGAAATGGGAACAGTGAGAAATTAAACATCAGGATTGGTGATTACGAAGCAGATGATTTTAAGGAATTCTGCTACCTAGACAGGAAAATAACGAATGAAGGACGAAACAAGGAGGACATCAAAAGTAGAGTAGCAATGGCAAAAAGGGCATCCCTGGCCAAGAGACGCCTGCTTGTGTCAAACAGAGGTCTTAATTTGAGGAAGAAATTTCTGAGAATGTACGAAGGAGCACAGCGTTGCATGGTAGTGAAACATGGACTGCGGGGAAAGCGGAACAGAGATTCGAATCATTTGAGGTGTGACGCTACAGACGGACGTAGCAAGGACATCAAAAGCAGGCTAGTACTGACAAAAAGGGCATTCCTGGCCGAGACAAGTCTACTAGCATCAAACGTAGACCTTAATTTGGGGAAGATAATTTCTGAGAATGTTCGCTTGGAGTAAGGCATTGTATGGAAGTGAAACATGGACTGTAGGAAAACCGGAAAATAAGATACTCGAAGCATTTGAGATGTGGTGCTACAAAAGAATGTTGAAAATTAATTGGACTGATAAGGCAAGGAATGAGGAGATTCTCCTTAGTATCCTTTCAGATTACGCTGATACTATAGCTCCCTACTTAGCACTCATATACAACCGCTCGCTCACCGATAGATCTGTACCTACAGATTGGAAAATTGCGCAGGTCGCACCAGTGTTCAAGAAGGGTAGTAGGAGTAATCCATTTAACTACAGACCTATATCATTGACGTCGGTTTGCAGTAGGGTTTTGGAGCATATACTGTATTCAAACATTATGAATCACCTCGAAGGGAACGATCTATTGACACGTAATCAGCATGGCTTCAGAAAACATCGCTCTTGTGCAACGCAGCTAGCTCTTTATTCGCACGAAGTAATGGCCGCTATCGACAGGGGATCTCAAGTTGATTCCGTATTTCTAGATTTCCGGAAAGCTTTTGACACCGTTCCTCACAAGCGACTTCTAATCAAGCTGCGGAGCTATGGGGTATCGTCTCAGTTGTGCGACTGGATTCGTGACTTCCTGTCAGGAAGGTCGCAGTTCGTAGTAATAGACGGCAAATCATCGAGTAAAACTGAAGTGATATCAGGTGTTCCCCAGGGAAGCGTCCTGGGACCTCTACTGTTCCTGATCTATATAAATGACCTGGGTGACAATCTGAGCAGTTCTCTTAGACTGTTCGCAGATGATGCTGTAATTTACCGTCTAGTAAGGTCATCCGAAGACCAGTATCAGCTGCAAAGCGATTTAGAAAAGATTGCTGTATGGTGTGTCAGGTGGCAGTTGACGCTAAATAACGAAAAGTGTGAGATGATCCACATGAGTTCCAAAAGAAATCCGTTGGAATTCGATTACTCGATAAATAGTACAATTATCAAGGCTGTCAATTCAACTAAGTACCCGGGTGTTAAAATTACGAACAACTTCAGTTGGAAAGACCACATAGATAATATTGGGAGGAAAGCGAGCCAAAGGTTGCGTTTCATTGGCAGGACACTTAGAAGATGCAACAAGTCCACTAAAGAGACAGCTTACACTACACTCGTTCGTCCTCTGTTAGAATATTGCTGCGCGGTGTGGGATCCTTACCAGGTGGGATTGACGGAGGACATCGAAAGGGTGCAAAGAAGGGCAGCTCGTTTTGTATTATCGCGTTATAGGGGAGAGAGTGTGGCAGATATGATACACGAGTTGGGATGGAAGTCATTACAGCATAGACGTTTTTCGTCGCGGCGAGAGCTTTTTACGAAATTTCAGTCACCAACTTTCTCTTCCGAATGCGAAAATATTCTGTTGAGCCCAACCTACATAGGTAGGAATGATCATCAAAATAAAATAAGAGAAATCAGAGCTCGAACAGAAAGGTTTAGGTGTTCGTTTTTCCCGCTCGCTGTTCGGGAGTGGAATAGTAGAGAGATAGTATGATTGTGGTTCGATGAACCCTCTGCCAAGCACTTAAATGTGAATTGCAGAGTAGTCATGTAGATGTAGATGTAGATCGGCGAGGAAAGGAACATTTGGAAAACACTAAGAAGGTGAAGCGAGAAGATGGAAGGATATCAGTTCAGGTATCAGGGAATAACTTCCATGGTACTCAAGGGAGCTGTTGAGGGCAAAATTTTTAGAGGAAGGCAGAGGCTGGAATACATGCAGCAAATAATGGAGGACTTATGTTGCAAGCGCTACTCCGTGATGAAGAGGTTGGTACAGGAGAGGAATTAGCTAGTAGACTGACGACTCCAAAAAGAAAAACGTTTGGCAGTGTCGAATCTGTCAGTGTCAAAGGCTTTGCTGAAGTCTAAGAGGCACGTGATATTTGTCTGTTGCGCGTTCATGGCAAGCTTCTGGTCATCTGTTATCTTTATTAAGGCAGATGTTCTGCTGCGATGTTTACGGAAACCTGACTGGTATTCGTCTTGTAGTTTATTTTTAGTTGGGTAGTTTCTTAGCTGGTCGTGAACTACATATTCTAAGCACATCGCTATGCAGGAAGAATACATAAAGGTCGGTAATAAGAGGGTGGTGCGGCAGCATCCGCTTTTGGTAGTGGCTTCATTAGTACCTGTTTTCAGGCACCACGGAAAGCACTCGTGATTAACGAATTGTAGAATATATCTGTTATACTAGACAGTAATGAGCAAAAACAAGCGTCACTTGGATTATGTCCAATAGACACTGATCTGATGCGCATGATGACTTTTTTTGACGGTACTGAAAGTAGCATGCTTTAGGTAGAATTTTTCGTGGCTACAGTCGCGTACCCCCACCGAGTAACCGCGGCGTCTCTGTTTCGTTTGTGGTTCAGCTATGGTTACAGGTAATGTGAAGGAGGTACCAGTTCTGTTTATCGGCTGGGTCTATGAGATCAACTACATCTTTTACTTTGCCCATACGTAGACCCCGTAGGATTTTCGGTAGGGCAGCTTGTTTATTTCTGTTGCCGGTTAATGTATAGGCTTGTCTGAGTTTTGCATTCCTCATAGCTTGACTGATTCTGTTCCGCTTCTGCTTGTAAGCAGTATAGTTTAAAAGGTGGGACGCAGTTTGTATGCCCGATGTGCAGCGTCTCTGATTTGCATCAGCTATTTTAGGTCTTTAGTTAGCCACGGTGCAGTTTTTCTTCTTAATTTTTCGGTCTTTAGGGTAGCATATTTGTCATATAGTTGAGTAAATTTGTTAGTAAATTCCGTGGGAGTTTTCTGTTTATGTCCGAGAAGGGAAAAGAAGACGCCCTCTAAACTATTACTTACGCCTCAGTTGTAAGTTCAGATAAATAGTTCATCTGAAGTCTCGGCGTGTAGTCATTTGTGGTTTCTCTTTCGGGACATTCTAGTGAACACATAATGTGAAATATGTCACGGGCAGATATGCAAGGAGTATATACTTGACCGGTACGAATTACTATATTTGGGCATTTCGTTGCAAATATATCTACGAGACTGTGACTACTGTTCCTACGTTGGGTAGGAGCAAGCTAAAGAAGTGAGACGTTTAAAGAAGAAAGCATCCGCTTAAATCTCTCACTGGGAGGACTTCTCTATAGAAAATTTCTATTAGTGTCACCAGCTGTTGAGGTGTGTGGAGGACACCTATTAGGCATTTGATATCTATGAAGATAATATTCCACTTGTTTAGCTTCATTATTGTTGGATGTGTGATACGTGGGGTTGTAATATAGTCCTACAGTCTACGCTAAAAAGCTGGTTCCTGAAACTTTGTAAGCAGGCTATTAAGCGATGGAGTCTATCTTCATCTGGCAGTTCAGGACTTTCAGCACCTCCGTGACCCTCTCCATTAGGACGAAAACCTGTGACCATTCGGGTTGCCCTTCTTCGTAAACTTTCGATATTCCTGGGCAGCAGCCGGCAGCGGTGGTCTCGCGGTTCTAGGCGCGCAGTCCGGAACCGTGCGACTGCTACGGTCGCAGGTTCGAATCCTGCCTCGGGCATGGATGTGTGTGATGTCCTTAGGTTAGTTAGGTTTAAGTAGTTCTAAGTTCTAGGGGACTAATGACCACAGCAGTTGAGTCCCATAGTGCTCAGAGCCATTTGAACCATTTTGAACCTGGGCAGCACTATGTGGTACAAATCTCAGACATACACACTTGAGCAGTATTCGATAATGGATCGCACGAGTTTTCTATAGGCGATCCCCTATGCTGCTGCTTTTTCCTAGTATCTTACGAATGAGCCGAAGTCTGTAACCTCCTCCTCCCCCCCCCTTCCCCCCCCCCCCCCCCGGCTATCGTGTCATAAGCGCCAGGCACGAGGCCATGAGCGGTAATTTGTAAGAACCTGAGAATTTGTCTCAACCTTGAAAGCAATAAAAATTCTTATCACTTGATGGTGAAATTCTTCAATCTTTGAGCAAAGCGATCATTCAGATTATGCGCAGGATACAATTATGGAAATGTCTTGATCGTAGATTAACTTATTCATTGTTAAGCGTTTCGACAGTTCATTATCAGAACACAGCTATGGCGAGAACAAGAAATACAGTATAAAAAGTGGTAGTGATACAGTTTTAAACATGGCTGTTACTCAGCAATCGTATACTAGTTTCAGCACTGGATTATACAGCCAACCGGTTGAATTTTTCATCTACAGGGTGCAAAATATTTAAACCGACAAACTCTGGGAGGTTGTAGGGGACATGAAAACAAATATTTTTCCCTAATGTCATTTTTTCCTATGAGGAGTATTTAAACCGGTAGAGGAAGATTTCTCTGGCGACAAATTAATTAAACCAACAAAAAAGTACAGAGGAGGCATATTTGGGGATCGAGCAGGCCATGGTACAGGACCATCTCTGCCAATCCACGTTTCTGGGAACCGTCGGTCCAGGAATCGACGCACACGACGACTGAAATGTGCTGGCGCCCCGTCATGTTGGAACCATGTGCTTTGTCTTGTAGGGAGTGGGACATTTTCCAGAAATTCTGGCAATGCTCTGGCGAGAAAATTGTAACAGTGCCTGCCATTTAATAGTCCAGGTAGCAGATACGGCCCAGTTAAACAGTCCCCAACAACACCAACTCACACATTAACGAAGAACCGCACTTGATGAGCGCTAGTAACTGTGGCATGTGGGTTATCCTCATTCCAAACATGCGAATTGTGCATGTTGAAGACTCCATCACGCCCAAACGTTCCTTCATCGGTAAACAACACAGAGGATGGAAATGTAGGATGCATTTCACAATGTCTCAGGTATCACTGCAAAAACTGTGCTCTGGGTGGATAACAACTGGTTCCAGGTTGTGGACACGCTTGAAGTAAAATGTACGTAGAAATTGTTCTCGAAGGACTGTTCTTACATTCGTCTGATTCGTCCTCATGCAGCATGCAATTGTACGAGTGCTGATTGAAGGATCCCGCTCCACATGCTGCAAAACAGCTTCTTCAAATTGCATCGTTCTTACCGTGCGAGGCGTCCCTGTCCAGGTAATCTGCAAAATGACCCGGTCTCACGCAGACTTTGGTACACAGCAACAAAAGTCACATGAAGCGGGATACGGCGATTAGGATATTGTTGTTGATAAACCCGCTGTGCAGCTCGTCCGTTGTGGTGCGCTACGTAGTACGCACCAATCATGTCAGTGTACTCACTCCAGCTGTATCGTTCCGTTAGTAAACAGAGACAATGCACTACTACACTGGTGGACAGCAGTTGCCTACAACTGAAGAGCGTAATACGCCGTCTAACAACTGAAGATTGCAATACGGCCTCTAACAACTGAAGAGCGTAATACGGCCTCCACTGGTTTAAATACTCCTCATAGGAAAAAATGACATTAGGGAAAAATATTGGTTTTGATGTCCCCTACAACCTCCCAGAGTTTGTCGGTTTAAATACTTTTCACCCTGTATAATACAGCAATTTCTTGTAAAACAATAAGATAAAAAGCAAAGCTCATGAAAGTGTGCTCGTAAGTCACTGAATACAGTCGACATTGTTCCTACTTACAAACTATCCCAAGTTATTACTAGACTTAAGGAGGAGAACAGGAAATTTAAAACTAATACTTCAGACTCAAGTTTAGCACAGAAATATATTACACTAGAATTCATAAATCTATAGCCGAGAGCAGCCTTCATTGGCGAGTTAATACTACATTCGTTCGTGGTCTGGTACCATAGGATAGACAAAGGCTGGAGCGGTTGATCGAGTGCAGTGACATTATACAGTTCGCTTTCAATACACATCATTTCATATAATAACACGTTTAGAAGCAGTATCATACAGACAGTGATCATATTACAAAAAACAATGGCCCACAACTACAAATCAGTTCAATAGCAAAACTAATTAAAATTTCAGTAGCACCTGATTCTTATCCCATGTATTAGACTGAAATTAGAAGTGGGTACCAGATTCGGAAATTCCTTAAACGATAAATACCAGAACAACCAATGAAGTTAAATTTAAAAAGAAGGTGAGAAGTCACTTAATCAAAAAAGAAGACATGCTGCCCCAGAGCAAAGTTTTAGCTGCAACTTATTTAATCTTGGGACTTCTCAAATCTGCTCCGGTAAAAGACTTAATTTTGACCAGTCGCCAATGTTACCAAATTAAAAATAATAAATAAATAACCGAAACGTAAGCATTATCTCCCCTTATGAGCGACCACATAGACTTTTAGAAGAAAAAAAAGAAACAAGCAAAACATGACATCTAGAAAATGTCCAATCTTTACTTAAAAGCAACTGTGGCAGGTATCACTTTTAACCAGACCAGGACCACGTGTAAAGCAATTAATCCTGACCTGAATTTGTAGGCTAACAGCTATTCAGACAATACTCAGTTGTCACTATTTAACAGGGAGGCCACAACCAATGAATCAATACATATTATCAATTATAAAAGTCTATAAGAAGCGGTTCCTTCCCTCATTTGTCACTGGGCGCCCCTCTCCATCCAATTCTTTGGCATAAAAATCATAGCTACGTTCAGACTATAACGACATCTCATACCGCACCTGAAGAAGCCAGTGTTAGAAACAAGAAACACACTGTACACTGGCACAGGTACTTTCAAGAAAAAATAACGAGCCCCAAAAGCAATCAATCAACACAGTGTACATTAACGCCAAAATGCAACATCGCTATAGTAGAGAGCATAGCAAACCAGAATCACATTAGTCCAGCAAGCACATTATACCCTCAAACTGAGGCCGTAGAAACGGTACACACCGGCTGAATTCGTATTATGTGAAAGCCAAAACAGGTCAGTCATCAATTAGCAACGTACTCTAGGTGAACGAAAGACGGAAAACGTGACGATACGCCCAGCCGTACGCAGTATGTGAACAACGCTGCACAGTCTAAATGCAATAACGTCGCGGATTTCCTATACGGCGAGATATTTCGCGTTCAGTATATTTTCATTCACAGTCTGCTCGTGCTCCAACCATCCACCACCAAGCGGCATCCGGCGGCTAACCTCCTGCTTGCACGAACACTATAAGAAAACAGATTGCCAATTCGCCGCTCTGGTCATCCCGACGGTCAGCAACAACTTCCGCCTCCTAGAACACTGCCCGAGTTCGTTTTCCTTCTCCATCCCAGCGCTCGGCCTCCTAATCCATTGCTCGCCAGCGGGGTCACAAACACAGTCGGGAGGAAATATGGCCAACACAGGCAGCTTGAGCTAACCTAGACTCATAGCGTCGTACACGGCGCAACTCCCACATAGACAGAGCAGGCATTAATTGCAGTAAGCAACTCTACAGGGGAATTACAAAAAGGACTTAAACGACGCATGGATTAACAACGTGTTGGAGAGAGTGGAGTTCACGCGAGATTACGAGCGAGCTAGAAGGAGAGCTGGATCCGTGAGATGAGAATCGAGTGACAAAAGGGGGTGTCTGTGACTACTACTGGCCACGTTGTCGAGGGTAACGATTTGCTTCAACAACGTGTTGGAGAGAGTGGAGTTCGCGCGAGATTACGAGTGAGCTAGAGGGAGAGCTGGATCCGTGAGATGGGGATCGAGTGACAAAAGGGGTGGCTGTGACTACTACTGGCCACGTTGTCGAGGGTAACGATTTGCTTCAACAACGTGTTGGAGAGAGTGGAGTTCGCGCGAGATTATGAGTGAGCTAGAGGGAGAGCTGGATCCGTGAGATGGGGATCGAGTGACAAAAGGGGATGTCTGTGACTACTACTGGCCACGTTGTCGAGGGTAACGCTTTGCTTCAACAACGTGTTGGAGAGAGTGGAGTTCGCGCAAGATTACGAGTGAGCTAGAGGGAGAGCTGGATCTGTGAGATGGGGATCGAGTGACAAAAGGGGTGGCTGTGACTACTACTGGCCACGTTGTCGAGGGTAATGATTTGCTTCAACAACGTGTTGGAGAGAGTGGAGTTCGCGCAAGATTACGAGTGAGCTAGAGGGAGAGCTGGATCCGTGAGATGGGGATCGAGTGACAAAACGGGGTGTCTGTGACTACTACTGGCCACGTTGTCGAGGGTAACGCTTTGCTTCAACAACGTGTTGGAGAGAGTGGAGTTCGCGCGAGATTACGAGCGAGCTAGAGGGAGAGCTGGATCCGTGAGATGTGGATCGAGTGACAAAAGGGGGTATCTGTGACTACTACTGGCCACGTTGTCGAGGGTAACGCTTTGCTTCAACAACGTGTTCGAGAGAGTGGAGTTCGCGCAAGATTACGAGTGAGCTAGAGGGAGAGCTGGATCCGTGAGATGGGGATCGAGTGACAAAAGGGGGTGTCTGTGACTACTACTGGCCACGTTGTCGGGGGTAACGCTTTGCTTCAACAACGTGTTGGAGAGAGTGGAGTTCGCGCGAGATTACGAGCGAGCTAGGGGGAGAGCTGGATCTGTGAGATGGGGATCGAGTGACAAAAGGGGGTGGCTGTGACTACTACTGGCCACGTTGTCGAGGGTAGCGCTTTGCTTCAACAACGTGTTGGAGAGAGTGGAGTTCGCGCGAGATTACGAGCGAGCTAGAGGGAGAGCTGGATCCGTGAGATGGGGATCGAGTGACAAAAGGGGGTGGCTGTGACTACTACTGGCCACGTTGTCGAGGGTAACGCTTTGCTTCAACAACGTGTTGGAGAGAGTGGAGTTCGCGGGAGATTACGAGCGAGCTAGGGGGAGAGCTGGATCTGTGAGATGGGGATCGAGTGACAAAAGGGGGTGTCTGTGACTACTACTGGCCACGTTGTCGAGGGTAGCGCTTTGCTTCAACAACGTGTTGGAGAGAGTGGAGTTCGCGCGAGATTACGAGCGAGCTAGAGGGAGAGCTGGATCCGTGAGATGTTGATCGAGTGACAAAAGGGGGTGGCTGTGACTACTACTGGCCACGTTGTCGAGGGTAACGCTTTGCTTCAACAACGTGTTGGAGAGAGTGGAGTTCGCGCGAGATTACGAGCGAGCTAGAGGGAGAGCTGGATCCATGAGATGTGGATCGAGTGACAAAAGGGGGTGTCTGTGACTACTACTGGCCACGTTGTCGAGGGTAACGCTTTGCTTCAACAACGTGTTGGAGAGAGTGGAGTTCGTGCGAGATTACGAGTGAGCTAGAGGGAGAGCTGGATCCGTGAGATGGGGATCGAGTGACAAAAGGGGGTGGCTGTGACTACTACTGGCCACGTTGTCGAGGGTAACGCTTTGCTTCAACAACGTGTTGGAGAGAGTGGAGTTTGCGCGAGATTACGAGCGAGCTAGAGGGAGAGCTGAATCCGTGAGATGTGGATCGAGTGACAAAAGGGGGTGTCTGTGACTACTACTGGCCACGTTGTCGAGGGTAACGCTTTGCTTCAACAACGTGTTGGAGAGAGTGGAGTTCGTGCGAGATTACGAGTGAGCTAGGGGGAGAGCTGGATCCGTGAGATGGGGATCGAGTGACAAAAGGGGGTGGCTGTGACTACTACTGGCCATGTTGTCGAGGGTAACACTTTGCTTCAACAACGTGTTGGATAGAGTGGAGTTCGCGCGAGATTACGAGCGAGCTAGAGGGAGAGCTGGATCCGTGAGATGTGGATCGAGTGACAAAAGCGGGTATCTGTGACTACTACTGGCCACGTTGTCGAGGGTAACGATTTGCTTCAACAACGTGTTGGAGAGAGTGGAGTTCGCGCGAGATTACGAGTGAGCTAGAGGGAGAGCTGGATCCGTGAGATGGGGATCGAGTGACAAAAGGGGTGGCTGTGACTACTACTGGCCACGTTGTCGAGGGTAACACTTTGCTTCAACAACGTGTTGGATAGAGTGGAGTTCGCGCGAGATTACGAGCGAGCTACAGGGAGAGCTGGATCCGTGAGATGTGGATCGAGTGACAAAAGGGGGTGTCTGTGACTACTACTGGCCATGTTGTCGAGGGTAACGCTTTGCTTCAACAACGTGTTGGAGAGAGTGGAGTTCGCGCAAGATTACGAGTGAGCTAGAGGGAGAGCTGGATCCGTGAGATGGGGATCGAGTGACAAAAGGGGTGGCTGTGACTACTACTGGCCACGTTGTCGAGGGTAACGCTTTGCTTCAACAACGTGTTGGAGAGTGTGGAGTTCACGCGAGATTACGAGTGAGCTAGAGGGAGAGCTGGATCCGTGAGATGGGGATCGAGTGACAAAAGGGGTGGCTGTGACTACTACTGGCCACGTTGTCGAGGGTAACGATTTGCTTCAACAACGTGTTGGAGAGAGTGGAGTTCGTGCGAGATTACGAGCGAGCTAAGGCTAGAGCTGGATCCGTGAGATGGGGATCGAGTGACAAAAGGGGGTGTCTGTGACTACTACTGGCCACGTTGTCGAGGGTAACGCTTTGCTTCAACAACGTGTTGGAGAGTGTGGAGTTCACGCGAGATTACGAGTGAGGTAGAGGGAGAGCTGGATCCGTGAGATGTGGATCGACTGACAAAAGGGGGTATCTGTGACTACTACTGGCCACGTTGTCGATGGTAACGCTTTGCTTCAACAACGTGTTGGAGAGAGTGGAGTTCGCGCGAGATTACGAGTGAGCTAGAGGGAGAGCTGGATCCGTGAGATGGGGATCGAGTGACAAAAGGGGTGGCTGTGACTACTACTGGCCACGTTGTCGAGGGTAACGATTTGCTTCAACAATGTGTTGGAGAGAGTGGAGTTCGCGCGAGATTGCGAGTGAGCTAGATGGCGAGCTGGATCCGTGAGATGGGGATCGAGTGACAAAAGGGGGTGGCTGTGACTACTACTGGCCACGTTGTCGAGGGTAACGCTTTGCTTCAACAACGTGTTGGAGAGAGTGGAGTTCGCGCGAGATTACGAGCGAGCTAAAGGGAGAGCTGGATCCGTGAGATGGGGATCGAGTGACAAAAGGGGATGTCTGTGACTACTACTGGCCACGTTGTCGGGGGTAACGCTTTGCTTCAACAACGTGTTGGAGAGAGTGGAGTTCGCGCGAGATTACGAGCGAGCTAGAGGGAGAGCTGGATCCGTGAGATGGGGATCGAGTGACAAAAGGGGGTGGCTGTGACTACTTCTGGCCACATTGTCGAGGGTAACGCTTTGCTTCAACAATGTGTTGGAGAGAGTGGAGTTCGCGCGACATTACGAGCGAGCTAGAGGGAGAGCTGGATCCGTGAGATGTGGATCGAGTGACAAAAGGGGATGTCTGTGACTACTACTGGCCACGTTGTCGGGGGTAACGCTTTGCTTCAACAACGTGTTGGAGAGAGTGGAGTTCGCGCGAGATTACGAGCGAGCTAAAGGGAGAGCTGGATCCGTGAGATGGGGATCGAGTGACAAAAGGGGATGTCTGTGACTACTACTGGCCACGTTGTCGGGGGTAACGCTTTGCTTCAACAACGTGTTGGAGAGAGTGGAGTTCGCGCGAGATTACGAGCGAGCTAGAGGGAGAGCTGGATCCGTGAGATGGGGATCGAGTGACAAAAGGGGATGTCTGTGACTACTACTGGCCACGTTGTCGGGGGTAACGCTTTGCTTCAACAACGTGTTGGAGAGAGTGGAGTTCGCGCGAGATTACGAGCGAGCTAGAGGGAGAGCTGGATCCGTGAGATGGGGATCGAGTGACAAAAGGGGGTGGCTGTGACTACTTCTGGCCACGTTGTCGAGGGTAACGCTTTGCTTCAACAATGTGTTGGAGAGAGTGGAGTTCGCGCGACATTACGAGCGAGCTAGAGGGAGAGCTGGATCCGTGAGATGTGGATCGAGTGACAAAAGGGGATGTCTGTGACTACTACTGGCCACGTTGTCGGGGGTAACGCTTTGCTTCAACAACGTGTTGGAGAGAGTGGTGTTCGCGCGAGATTACGAGCGAGCTAAAGGGAGAGCTGGATCCGTGAGATGGGGATCGAGTGACAAAAGGGGGTGGCTGTGACTACTACTGGCCACGTTGTCGCTGGTAACGCTTTGCTTCAACAACGTGTTGGAGAGAGTGGAGTTCGCGCGAAATTACGAGCGAGCTAAAGGGAGAGCTGGATCCGTGAGATGGGGATCGAGTGACAAAAGGGGATGTCTGTGACTACTACTGGCCACGTTGTCGGGGGTAACGCTTTGCTTCAACAACGTGTTGGAGAGAGTGGAGTTCGCGCGAGATTACGAGCGAGCTAGAGGGAGAGCTGGATCCGTGAGATGGGGATCGAGTGACAAAAGGGGGTGGCTGTGACTACTTCTGGCCACGTTGTCGAGGGTAACGCTTTGCTTCAACAACGTGTTGGAGAGAGTGGAGTTCGCGCGAGATTACGAGCGAGCTAAAGGGAGAGCTGGATCCGTGAGATGGGGATCGAGTGACAAAAGGGGATGTCTGTGACTACTACTGGCCACGTTGTTGGGGGTAACGCTTTGCTTCAACAACGTGTTGGAGAGAGTGGAGTTCGCGCGAGATTACGAGCGAGCTAAAGGGAGAGCTGGATCCGTGAGATGGGGATCGAGTGACAAAAGGGGATGTCTGTGACTACTACTGGCCACGTTGTCGGGGGTAACGCTTTGCTTCAACAACGTGTTGGAGAGAGTGGAGTTCGCGCGAGATTACGAGCGAGCTAGAGGGAGAGCTGGATCCGTGAGATGGGGATCGAGTGACAAAAGGGGATGGCTGTGACTACTTCTGGCCACGTTGTCGAGGGTAACGCTTTGCTTCAACAATGTGTTGGAGAGAGTGGAGTTCGCGCGACATTACGAGCGAGCTAGAGGGAGAGCTGGATCCGTGAGATGTGGATCGAGTGACGAAAGGGGATGTCTGCGACTACTACTGGCCACGTTGTCGGGGGTAACGCTTTGCTTCAACAACGTGTTGGAGAGAGTGGAGTTCGCGCGAGATTACGAGCGAGCTAAAGGGAGAGCTGGATCCGTGAGATGGGGATCGAGTGACAAAAGGGGATGTCTGTGACTACTACTGGCCACGTTGTCGGGGGTAACGCTTTGCTTCAACAACGTGTTGGAGAGAGTGGAGTTCGCGCGAGATTACGAGCGAGCTAGAGGGAGAGCTGGATCCGTGAGATGGGGATCGAGTGACAAAAGGGGGTGGCTGTGACTACTACTGGCCACGTTGTCGGGGGTAACGCTTTGCTTCAAGGCAGCAGCGTGACGTACTCGCTCGTGAACTGTGATGGATATACGTGAGCGACGTTACTGTCTTCCGCTCAAAGTAATGAACAGTTATTCTGTACTCTGGCTGAAGGCATAAAGCGCCAAGAGTACAACGCGTTCGCGTGGCTCTTCAACGTCTGTTGGGAGGACGTCGCAGGAGCTCCAAATTCCTAGCGCGACATTCGGAAACGTTTACTGATGTATCCATGTCGACTGCAACTGCTGCACGCATTGAAACCGGACGACAAGCCACAACGTATGCAATTCACTGCGGAAGTTCTTCACCGTTTAGAGGTGACTGAAAATTTTCAGAGCAACCTACCATTTTCTGACGGAGTAACATTTCAGATGCGTGGTAAGATAAACAAACACTAACAGACACAATCAATCCGCATACTGTGACGGAAGAGGTACGTGACGGACCTAAAGCGAATGTGTGGTGTCTTTTGATTGTAGATTGCATTGAGGGATCTTTTTCTTCTCAGAGAAAACAGTTAATTCTAACACATTGATATACTGGAGCTGTTTGAGTTGCTACAACTGGCTGACCGCCAAGACACAGTCTTTCTCCAACAAGACGGTACACGACCAGTCTCGCTCAGACTGTGCGAGATGTTCTAGAGGGGGTGTTCTGACATCACTGGACTGGCAGGGATGGTATAATTCCCCTGCCTCATAGGTCGCCTGACGTTAAAAACCGATGGACTTTTTCCTGTGGGGGTACATCTACCAAATATCTGTGAAACGATCAACAAAGAGCTTCAACGGATGTCATGTGACGTCCGCTACGACGAAATACAACGAATCATAACGAACAAAATGCGAAAAAAAATGTGGTCAGCGTGACGGATTGCCGTCCTACGGACCAGGGTTCCATTCCCGGCTGGGTCGGAGATTTTCTCCGCTCAGAGACTGGGTGTTGTGCTGTCTTCATCACCATTTCATCCCTATCCGACGCTCAGGTCGCACTATGTGGCGTCGACTGTAATAAGAGCTGCACAAAGGCGGCCGGACCTGGCCCGCAAGAGGCCTCCCGGCCAATGAAGCCAAACGCTCATTTCCATTTCCACTGTATGTTGTGCGGGCCACCAAAGAGGAATATGTTGAAATTGATTAAACGGCATAATTTTTTGTGAAATAGTCACATAAGGGAAATATGGGGTGAATATCTTAATTAGTTGGATGCTTTGGCACATTAAAGCTGCACCGTACCTTTTCAGACACCCTGCACTTTATTTCGTTTTGTGAAATTCACAGATATTCAGTTCTGAGCATTCGAAGCAAGTTTATAGTCTTTGCACTACTTTTGAAACCTTATCAAGATACGACGGAATATGTGTGCAGCTTCACACAGTAGTACTTCATCACAGATAACTACACCGTCCTTGAATATATGTGGTAGCTTATTAACACCGTCAGCCAAACCAATACTATGCAGAGCGATCAGTAAGGGTCGCACCAAACTTACCTGGGGCACGCCTGTTTTTACTTCCACACCTGACGATGACTCCCGTCCAAGGTAACATGCGTTGTCCTCCCTATCATGAAACCCTCAATCCAGGAATAAATTTTACTTGACATCGCATACGATCGTACTTTCGATAAAAAATCATAGTTGTGTTACAGAGTGAAATGCTTGTCGGAAGCCAAGAAATTCCGCATCTGCCTGATTGCGTTGACCCACGGTTTTCCAGGATGTCATGTGTGAGAAACGTTGTTGAATTTTGGAGATATGCAGAGGGAGCAACAACTGAGACTGACTGAAACCACAAAGCACTGCCCGCGATGTACAAGAATCCGGGTTTGTATCCCGGACCAGTACACAGTAATAAACTGGACCTTCGATCAGTCGCAGCTATATGGGAATGCAGGCTTTCTCGGCGAATTTTACTGATGCAATCTTCTTGGGTTATCAGCCAAATCGTGGTGTCGTATTGTCGCGACATTTCGATGAGTTTCGTACTCGTTATCCTCGGGCGAAATCGCTTGGCCGACTAAGAAACTCCTCGAAACGCTGCGATAGGACCGTGTCACTATTCGGCTGATAAACGAAGAAGGTTTCATCAATAGCATAAAAGTTTTCTTTTTTATATTATTGGCAGCTGCTTTTTCTTCCCTTTCACACTATCTACATCTACATCTACATCTATTCACATACTCCGCAAGCAACCGTACGGCGCATGGTGGAGAGACTCTGTACCACTGCTACTCATTTCCTTTCCTGTTCCACTCGCAAGTATGACTCAGTATGAGCCCTAACTTTTCGTATCTTATTTTCGTGGTCTTTACGCCCAGTGTATGCTGACGGCAGTAGAATCGTTTGGTAGTTAGCCTTAAATGCTGGTTCTCTAAATTTTTTCAGTAGTTTTCCTCGAAAAGAAAGTAGTTTACCCTCCAGTTGAGTTCTCGGTGCATCTCCATAACACTTAGGTGTTATTCGAACCTACCGATAACAAATTTAGCAGCTCGCCTCTGGTTGGCTTCGATGTCTTGCTTTAATTCGACCTGGTACGGATGCCAAACACTCGAGCAGTACTCGAGAATAAGTAGCACCAGCAGTCTTCTTTACATACATACATACATAAATTCTTGTTCCATAGATCATGAATACGACATTTCGTAATTATGTGGAAAATGTCACTTTAATGTAAGTTTTCTTTACACAAAATATTCAATTTTTTTACAGTTACTACTCAATATATAAAAATTCAGTTACTACTTTTTTGCAGTTACTACTTCATATCTAAAAATTCATCTATTGAATAGAAGGAGTTGTCATTCAAAAATTCTTTTAATTTGCTTTTAAATGTTGGTTGGCTGTCTGTCAGACTTTTAATGCTATTTGCAAATGACCAAGGCAGCATAATTTACCCCTTTCTGTGCCAAAGTGAGATTTAATCCACAATAATGAAGATAATCCTTTCTTCTAATGTTGTAGCTACACACTTCGCTGTTATTTTTTAATTTCTATTTCATAAGTGAACATATGTCTTTCGAAGGTACTGTGAATATTCCGAGTTCCTTAAATAAATGTCTATAGTGTGATTATTCTGATTACACGCTTTTGTGCAATGAATACTTTCTCTCTTAATGACGAATTGCCCCAAAATATGATGCCATATGGAAGTAATGAATGAAAACAGGCACAGTAGGATAATTTACTGGTCTGTATATCACCAAAATTTGCCATAACACTAATAGCATAATTAGATGAACCTAACCTTTTCAGCAGATCTTCGATGTGTTTCTTCCAATTCAATTTCTCGTCAATGCACACATCCAGAAATTTAGAATTTTCTGCCTTAGCAACAGACACTTTTTCATAGTCTATATTTATCAATCGTGTTATGCCATTTACTATACAGAATTTTATAAACTGTGTTTTCTCAAAATTTAGTGAGAGTCCATTTGCACAGAACCACTGAATAATTATCTGAAAGACATTAGTTACAATTTCCTCAGCTGATTCTTGTTTGCTCGGTGTGATTACTATACATGTAGCACTCATGTGGATGATGTCACACTTTTCATCATTTAGGGTCAAATGCCAATTTTCGCACCATGCAGATATCTTTTCTAAATCGTTTTGGAATTTGTTTTGATCTTCTGATGACTTTACTAGACGATAAACGACAAAACTCGTTTAGATAGATAAGGAACAGCAGAGGGCCTATTACACTACGTTGGGGAAAGCCAGGAATCACTTCTGTTTTACTCGATGACTTTCCGTCAGTTACTACGGACTGTGGCCTCTTTCACAGGAAATCACGAATCTATTCGCATAAGAGACCACATTCCATAAGCACGAAGTTTTATTACAAGCCACTTGTGAGGTACGGTGGCAAAAGCCTTCTGAAAATCTAGAAATACGGAATCAATTTGAAATTCAGTGTCGATGGCACTCAACGCTTCGTGTGAGTGAAGAGCTACTTGTGTTTCACAACAATGATATTTCTAAATCCGTGTTGACTGTGTGTCAATAGACCCTTCGTTAGAACACAATATATGTTCCACAATTCTGCTGCATATCGACGTTAAAGATATGGGCTTGCGATCTAGTGGATTGCTCCTAGTGCCTTTCCTGAATATAAGTGTGACCTGTGCAGATTTACATTATTTGGGTACGTACCTTTCGTCGAGCACCACAAAAAAATTTTCATCACCTCGGTTCTGAGAGTTCCGGAATCTGTACAGAAAATTGGGATAGAGATCAATATAAACATGACTTCCGCCCTTTTTATTGCTCATGAAAAACACACTTTGCATGTTGTACCACCACACAGCGAGACCTTCAGAGGTGGTGGTCCAGATTGCTGTACACACCGGTACCTCTAATACCCAGTAGCACGTCTTCTTGCATTACCGCATGCCTGTATTCGTCGTGGCATACTATCCACAAGTTCATCAAGGCACTGTTGGTCCAGATTGTCCCACTCCCCAATGGCGATTCGGCGTAGATCCCTCAGAGTGGTTTTTGGGTCCCGTCGTCCACAACCAGCCCTTTTCAATCTATCCCAGTCATTCACAAAATGTGCACGATGGGGCTGCGAATTGTCGTCCATGAGGGCGAATGCCTCGCCAATATGCTGCCAATATGGTTGCACTATGGGTCGGAGGATGGTATTCACGTAGCGTACAACAGTTACGGCGCCTTCCCTGACCACCAGCGGCGTACGGCGGCCGCACATAATACCACCCGAAAAAAGCAGAGAACGTCCACGTTGCTGCACACTCTGGACAGTGTGTCTAAGGCGTCCAGCCTGACCGGGTTGCCTCCAGACACGTCTCTGACGATTGTCTGGTTGAAGTCATTTGCGACAATCGTCGGTGAAGAGATCGTGATGCCAATCCTGAGCGGTCCATTCGGCATGTTGTTGGGCCCGTCTGTACCACGCTGGATGGTGTCGTGGTTGCAAAGATGGATCTCGCCATGGACGCCAGGAGTGAAGTTGCGCATGATACAGCTTATTGCGCACATTTTGAGTCGGAACACGACGTCCTGTGGCTGCACGAAAAGCATTATTCAACATGGTGGCGTTACTGTCAGGGTTCCTCCGAGCCGTAATTCGTAGGTAGCTATCATCCACTGCAGTAGTAGCCCTTGGGCGGCCTGAGCGAGGCATGTCATCGACAGTTCCTCTCTCTCTGTATCTCCTCCATGTGCGAACCACATCGCTTTGGTTCAATCCGGGACGCCTGGACACTTCCCTTGTTGAGAGCCCTTCCTAGCACAAAGTAACAATGTGGACGCGATCAAACCACGGTATTGACTGTCTAGGCATGGTTTAACTACAGACAAGGCGAGCCGTGTACCTCCTTCCCGGTGGAATGACAGGAACTGATCGGCTGTCGGACCCCCTCCGTTTAATAGGCTCTGCTCATGTCTGGTTTTTTACATCTTTGGGCGGGTTTAGTGACATCGCTGAACAGTCAAAGAGACTGTGTCTGTGATACAATATCCACAGTCAACGTCTACCTTCAGGAGTTCTGGGAACCGGGGTGATGCAAACTTTTTTGGTGTGTGTGTATGATTGCTAAGTAGGAAGCTATTGAATCAGCACACTCTGAAAGGAATCTAATCGGCTTTCAGTCTGGAATTGATTTTAATGAGTGATTTAAGTGGCTTTACTACTCCGAGGATATCTACATCTAAGTTACTCATGTCACCAGCTGTTCTTATTTCGAATTCTGTAATATTTACTTCTTTGTCTTTAGTGAAGGAATTTCAGAAGGCTGGGCTGTGCTTAGTAACTCTGCTTTAGCAGCACTAACTTCGATAGTATTACCATTGCTATGGTGCAGAGAAGGTATTGATTGTGTCTTGCCGCTAACATACTTTACCTAAGACCAGAATCTCTTTGGATTTCCTGCCAGGTTTCGAGACAAAGTTTCGTTGTGGGAACTATTATAAGCATCACGCATTGAAGTTCGTGTTAAATTTCGAGCTTTTGTAAAAGATCGCCAGTGTTGGGGAATTGTAGGATTCTCTTCACCTACCTGACTCAAAAATGTTCAAATGTGTGTGTAATCTTATGGGGCTTAACTGCTAAGGTCATCAGTCCCTAAGTTTACACAGTACTTAACCTAAATTATCCTAAGGACAAACACACACACCCATGCCCGAGGAAGGACTCAAACCTCCCCAGGACCAGACGAACAGTCCATGACTGCAGCGTCTGAGACCGCTCAGCTAATCTCGCGCGGTCCCATCTGACTGATTTCTTAAATTTCGTAAACATAGTTGCTATAATGACGTCGCGATCGCTAATCCTCGTTTCTATACTGACGTTGTCGATACGGCCCGGCCTATTTGTAGCTGTAGGGTCTAAGATATTTCCATTGCATGTAGCCTACCGAACTAAGTGCTCAAGACAGTTTTCAGAAAACATAGTTAAAAGTATTTTGCAGGACGGGTTGTCTATACCCCCGCATTGCATCCATAGACATCCCAGTCTATACTTGGCAGGTTAAAGTCGCCTCCAACTAATATTGCATGGTTTGGATATTTACGCGCTACTGGCCGTAGACTTTCTTTGCATGACTCTAGAACTGTCGCAGTGGAATCGGATGGCCGCTAAAAAAATTCAAAAATTAACTTGGTTTCACCTATACCAGTTATACACTAGCAGATAACTTCACAGTCACACTCAACTTCGACCTGAATAGAGACAATTTTCTTGTCAACTGCAATGAACACTCCCCTCCCGTGGCCTCTAATCTGTCTTTCTCATGTACATTCCATGACTCGCTAAGTACCTCAGAACTTCCCACTTCGGGTTTGAGTCAGCTCTCAGTCCCAAGAACAATTTGAGTGCGAGAACTTTCCTGAGGGGCAGTAAATTCTGGAATTTTGTTACGAACACTTCGACAATTTAATGACGAGATTTTGACTGGAGAGGGCTGATCAGAACATCCCAAACTACAACCTAGCCTAAGAAACTCTCATGTGCACTCTACAAGTACTGTGCTAACCGAGTAGCCGCTCCCTTTGTGTTGTCCACCCTGACCTATCAAGGGGATCCTTACAACTCCTAATACGATAACGCAGCCAACACCGCCACAGAGTCGACAAAGCCTTTGGTTGCGACCCTCCTCACGGCTCCAAACAAACGACGCCGATCAACTCTGGGAACAATGCTGTAAATTGTGAGCTCTGCTTGTACCTCGCGCGCGAGGCCAGCAGTCTTTACCACCTCCACCAGCCACCTGTATAAACAGAGGAAGGCCTCAGAACCCATGCGACAGGAGTCGTTGTGCCGCAGAAGACCGCACCCTTCACGCTCTATAGCCGCAAGAAAAACCGTCTCCACATCTCGGATGAGGCCCCCCGGCAGGCATGTCGAATGCACATTGGCGCACTTTCCAGCCCTGAACGCTATCTGTCTAAGCGGCTCCATAATGTGCCTAACCTTGGAGCTTCCGATGTCTAGCAAACCCTTCCCCCCACCCCCGTGTGCCTGCTCAGATTCTGCTGAATGAGCGTCCACCTGTCCACTCACAGGGACAATGGGCGGAGCCAGGCAACCAGTCTCTACATTGACCCTCCGCTTCGAGCGAAGCGAACTCCTTGCCGGTCGCCACTCACTGTGCTGTGAAGGCGGACCCACCACGTCGGGCACACTAGGATGTGCCTCGGCAGCAGAGCCCGCGGACAAAAGAAGCGACGCCTGAGGTGTCCCATGTGGCGCACCATGTTCTCCGCCACCGCTCCAACCCGAGGCAGCAGCCTGAAGGTGATTGACCATAGCCACGAGCGCATTCAGCTATTCGCGAACTGGGGCCAGCTCCCTCTGCATCAGCAAACAGCAGGCACACATCTTAACCGCCCTTGCAAGACTAACTGAAGAAGTAAACTAATCCTACATATACAACTGAGAGATGGCGGAGTTTTGTTATTTGTAAGACTGGATGTCATGAACTACCACATATATTATGGCTATTAAGTGTCGGGCAGCGGCAGCTGGATGCTAACAGCGCGTAGCGTTGCGCAGTTGAAGGTGAGCCGCCAGCAGTGGTGGACGTGGGGAGAGAGATGGCGGAGTTTTGTAATTTGTAAGACTGGATGTCATGAACTACCATATATATTATGACTATTAAGATAAATACATTGTTTGTTCTCTATTTAAATCTTTCATTTGCTAACTATAGCTATCAGTAGTTAGTGCCTTCCGTAGTTTGAATCTTTTATTTAGCTGGCAGTAGTGGCGCTCGCTGTATTGCAGTAGTTCGAGTAACGAAGATTTTTGTGAGGTAAGTGATTTGTGAAAGGTATAGGTTATTGTTAGTCAGGGCCATTCTTTTGTAGGGATTTTTGAAAGTCAGATTGCGTTGCGCTAAACATATTGTGTTTCAGTTTAAGCACAGTCTTGTATAATTGTTTTCAGGGGACATTTCACAACCTGCTAAGCTCGTGATGTGTCACAAATGGACGCTGATGCGTTAACGAACTATGTAGCGGGCTGTTCACTGAGCAACTATTGCGCTACAAACTGAATGAGCTTATCATTACAAAAACACGAAATTGAACCACTTGAACAGAAAAACAAACGCGAAATTTAATAAATATACTACGAGGAAAACAGAAAAAGATAAACATTTAACTTGTCGCGATAGACAAAAAAAAACAACGAATGAAATAACGACTGGTTGGCCGCAGTTTTTTCCTGTAGCTGATCTTACACACTCAGTGAAAGCTGAAGATTCATTATGGATAAAATAGTGCTCGGGGGTTCTTTCTTGCAAACCTGAGCTTACTTAAAGGTCACCTGCTGTTTTCCAGCGCCCTCCTTGCATGGTTCGCAGCTGAGAAAAGGCGCATTCATTGACAGCCTTGACCTTTGTGCTGTACGATTGCACGCTCATCTACTTTTAATGTTCCCCGGCTATCGATTTGACGCCACTTTAGCGTTTTTGCTGTGTGGCTCTGAACTTACGTATTCCTTTAGGCTTTGACGTTATAGCTTCCCACGCTTCAGTGCATTCTTAACGGAAGACGTACAACGAACTGCTTCCTTTGTGCTCATCGTTCCTGAGTTAGGAAATTCGATAGTGAGGCAAAACCGAACAATACAAATATAGTCGAGCGGCTGCCGTAATTTTTCCTAATATCAGCTTGAAAAGTTACGTGTACGTTATAGGCAAAAAAGACCAACAGTCTGTTGAAGTCCTACGGAACGAGTTTTCTGACTACAAACAAACTCGAACTTCCCTCAGTCTTAGTGATCCAGCAACTATCGACCAAGACGTTCTTGTATCGAAAAGAAACCAAAAGTCTTATCGAGAAAGCTATGAGAGTACTTCTGTATGATTGAACTCACTGGCTAACATTAGTATCTTACATAAAAGACGAACTGAAGATATTTAGTTCAAACGTATTAAGAGTTGCGGATGCAGCACAAACGCAAAGTATATCACGCTCTAGAGGCAAACGTAAAAATTAAGGCAACCGCCATTTAGAGACTGTTCTAAAAAAATAAAAAGAAACAATAATAATAATTTCTTTCACCATCTCTGCAAAAGAAAATGCAAGGACACAGATAGTGAAAATATAATGGCAGCATTCCCATTTAAATTATGACTCCCTTTTACCGACTGCAGGACAAAAATAAAGGATACAGCCGATACAGAATTGTAAGATTACTTTTGTGGGTGTATTCGACCAACATCTGTATATATACCCCGCAAGCTATTTTATTACGTGTGGTGGTAGTTACTGTCAAGATCTCTCTCCTGTTCCCAGTCACGAATGGTACGCGGGAAGGACGATTACTGGTAAGCCCCAGTGTGAGCTCGAATCTAATTTCACCTTTATCGCTTTTTCGCATAATATATATAGGAAGAAGAAGTAGTGTGACCTTTCTAGGAAAGTATAGTCACGGAATTTTAATAGTAAACCACAAAGTGATGAACAATACCTCGCTTGCAACGTCTGCTATTGAATGATGCACAGTACCTCGCTCGTAACGTCTACCTCTGAACTTGGATGAAGACCCCTGCGATACTTTCGCAGTTACTAACCGAACCTGTCACGAAATGCGCTTCTCTTCTTGGAACTTTCTACACATCCATTATCAATCCTTTGTAGTACAGACCTCAGACTGATAAGCAATAGTGAAGTACCGGTCAAACACGGGTTTGTAAGGCATCTGCTTCATGGATGGGCTAAACTTCCTGAGAATTCTTCCGATGAATCCGAGCCTGACGTCTGCCATTACTACGTTTAGATTTACTGATCCCTCGACCTGAGCTCGCGCCTCACCTGATATTGCAAATACCCTTGGGTTGGGTTGTTTGGGGGAAGAGACCAAACAGCGAGGTCATCAGTCTCATCGGGTTAGGAAAGGATGGGGAAGGAAGTCGGGCGTGCCCTGTTAAAGGAATCATCCCAGCATTTGCCTGGAGTGATTTAGGGAAATCAAGGAAAACCTAAATGAGGATAGCCGGACGCGGGATTGAACCGTCGTCCTCCCGAATGCGAGTCCAGTGTGCTACCACTGCGCCACCTCGCTCGGTGCAAATACCCTTGGTTCCATAGTATTTGGTACATTAGGTACATTTTAGCACTAATAACCACAACGCGATTCAATTATGACATTTTTGCAGTTCCTAAAAGTTGAAAACAAACGACTCCAATGTCTGTGGCTGTCTCAGTAATTTATAGCACACTGATATAACTTCTTATGCTTTTGGGTTGATCATAAACCTCAAGTACAAAAATTTCAAAGCATCCTCAAAAAGTTGGATGAACCTTGCCGCACTTGTATCCTCAGATACTGAACTCTTTCCGTAATCTTTGCAGGAAGCAACACAGTCATGTGACAGAACTTTAATGTTTGTACGACACTGGTGTTCAAAATTAAAACAACAAACCGTTTTTTCCTAGTCATTGTGGCTAATTAACGATATAATCATACAAACTGTCAACCGATGTCCGTTCGATCGTGTTCTGCACAGAAGACGGCACTCCGGTCAACGGGCAACCACGCCAATAGTGACATCACCTATCAAACGGGAAAGTGTTTTCCGCGTAGTCCCACTGCCACAGTCGCTGTGTACACAGTCACATGTGGTGCAGTATGGCACAACGAGGACGCTTAGCAGATTCTCTCCGGTGGAGGGCCAAAGGAAGAATGGAAGCAGGACAGTCGCAAACTGATGTCACTAGGCGCCTTCCTGAAAGACAATCTCCACTCCTTCCAAATTAACAATGTGAGTGTGGACCAGATATGGTTTGAATTCAAAGAAATAGTATCGGCAGCAGTTGAGCGATTAATACCAAATAAATTAACAAATAACAGAGCTGATTCTCTTTGGTACACAAAACGGGCAGAACACTCTTGCAGGAACAACGCTAAAAACATGCCAAATTTAAACAGAAGCAAAATCTCTTACAGAAGCTCGAAATGTAGCGCGGACTTCAAAGCTAGATGCTTACAATAGCTCCCACAATGACACTTTATCTTGAAACCTGGCAGAAAATCCAAAGAGATTCTGGCCGTATGCGAAGTACTCTAGTGGTAAGACACAATCAATGCCTTTTCTGCGCGATAGCAATGGAAATACTATAGACGACAGTGCTGCTAAAACAGAGTTACTAAATACAGCCTTCCGAAATTCATTCACCAAATAAGACGAAGTAAATACTCCAGAACTCGAATCAAAAACAGCTACCAACATGAGTAACGTAGAAGCGTTGAGTGCTATTGACGAGGAATTTCAAATTGATTCCCTATTAGTAGATTTCCAGAAGGCTTTTGACACTGTACCACTCAAGCGGCTTGTAGTGAAATTGCGTACTTATGGAATATCGTCTGCTATGCGACTGGATTTGTGATTTTCTGTCTGAGAGGTCACTGTTCGTAGTAATTGACGGAATGTCCTCGCGTAAAACAAGCGATTTCTGGCGTTCCCCAATGCAGTGTTGTAGGCCGTTTGCTGTTCCTCATATATATATAAACGATTTATGAGACTTTCTGAAGAGCCGTCTTAGGTTGTTTGCAGATGACGCTGTCGTTTATCGACTACTAAAGTAATGAGAAGATCAAAACGATTTATAAAAGGTATTTGTATGGTGCGAAAATTTTCAATTGACCCTGAATAACAAAAAGTGTGAGGTCATCCACATGAGTGCTAAAACAAATCCGTTAAACTTGGGTTACACGATAAATTAGTCAAATCTAAGGGCCGTAAATTCAACTAAATACCTAGGAATTACAGTTACGAACAACTTAATTTGGATGAAACAAATAGAAAATGTTGTGGGGAAGGCTAACGAAAGACTGCGTTTTATTGGTAGCACACTTAGAAAATGTAGCAGATATACTAAAGAGACTGCCTACACTACGCTTGTCCGTCCTCTTAGAATACTGCTGCGCGGTGTATGATCCTTACCAGGTAGGATTGACGGTGTACATCGATAAAGTTTAAAGAAGGGTAACACGTTCTGTATTATCTTGAAATAGGGGACAGAATGTCACTGAAACGATACAGGATTTGGAGTGGACACCATTAAAACAATCACAAACTCTCTCCTCTGAATGCGAAAATATTTTGAAGACGCCGACCTACATATGGAAAACGATCACTATGATAAAACAGGGAAAATCACAGCTCCCTTGGAACGATATAGGTGTTCGTTTTTTTCGCGCGCTGTACGAGAGTGAAATAAAGAATTACTGCGATGGTGGTTCGATGAACCCTTTGCCAGGCACTTAAATGTGATTTGCAGAGTATTCATGTAGATGCGGCTCGGTGGCTTAACGTGAATCGTTCTGTTGTTTCTCGGATGTTTATAGAGACCGAAACTGTATCCTGAAGACCAGGGCAGAGCCGATCACGTGTGAGATCAGAAAGAAAGGACCGTTATTTGGCTCTAAGCTCACGGCAGTACAGCCTTAGTACTGCACGGCAGCTGGCATCTGACCTGGCAGCATCCACTGAATGTGTCGTATCGAGACAAACGACGTAGAGAAGGTTTCGGCGCAAGGGCTTTATTGTCGGAGACCTCTGTATGTGTACCGCTGACGCGTCTTCACAGAAGGGAACGTCAAGAGTGCAATCGTCAACATGCTACATGGAAGGTCGAATACTAGGCCGAGTTTTTTTTTTCGCAGGTGAATCCTGATTTGGGTCGGAAAATGGTTCTGGACGGTTTCGTATCTGGTGGGAACGAACACAGCCGGCCGGGGTGGCCGAGCGGTTCTAGGCGCTACAGTCTGGAACCGCGCGACCGCTACGGTCGCAGGTTCGAATCCTGCCTCGGGCATGGATGTGTGTGATGTCCTTAGGTTAGTTAGGTTTAAGTAGTTCTAAGTTCTAGGGGACTGATGACCTCAGAAGTTAAGTCCCATAGTGCTCAGAGCCATTTGAACCATTTTTTGGGAACGAACAACACGATTTCGGGACATAAACATTGCGGAAAGAGACCGATATCGAGGAGGGTTTCTAATGGTATGGACAGGAATTATTTCACCCACTAGAATACTTTTTCATGAAATTGTACGAGTGAATCGGCAAGGTTTAACTGCTGTCACGTATCGTGACGAGATATTGAGACCCCACGTGCGCTTGTTGCGAGGGCCGAGACTCCGTACTGATGGGCGATAATGCTCGACCTCATAGAGCACAGGTGGCCGATATTTTCTTGGAATTGGAAGATACTGCACGCATGGCATGGCCTGCTCACTTTCTCGATTTGACCCCCATGGAGCAGGTCTGGGATGCACGAGAGAGACTGAATCACGTTATCTTCCACCAACCATTCTCCAAGACTTGAGAGCAGTTCTGCAGGAAAAATGGGCGTTATTGCCTCAACGTGAGGCTGATGACATCATTGATAGTACGGCCCTTCTTTGTCAGGCCTGTACTACTGCCAGAGGTGGTCACGCCCCACACTGAGCACATGAACCAGGCAGCCTTGCAAAATTTCCGTATGTTGCTTTAATTTTGGACACCAGTGTATTTCATGTTACAAAAGATTTTCATTTAACCAGTAAAATACGTTCAATATTCTTATTGTTGCTGTACAAGAAAGCTTTTATATACAAGGTTTTAGGGGTATAAATGTAGAGATTTCTGACTGTGGAGAGTGAACTGAACAACATAACATCAGTGTTAACTTCATTTGAAGACTAATAATTATAGCTATTACGAGTAGTATGTTGGTTAGTGCCTCCAAGTACATGTGGCAAGAGCAACCCATCTGTGCTATTTTCCTCCGGGCAGCAGATCAAGTGTTGAAGGTTGGACGCATGGTTGTATAACGTTCACTTTACATTGGCAGGCTTAGTTCGCTTAGTTGTGCAGCTACGGTAGTGCAAAAAACATCAGAAGTAAATTATGTGACGTGTCTGTAGGAAGGCTGTTAGGCGTAAAGAAAAAACAACTAACTCACTTAAGTAGGTACATATAAAGGTATCATTTCTCACAAATCTGCACTTATAATTGCAGCACCCTGTATGCTTGGATACTGTTAAGCTGAAACTTGTAAATGTCAGAGCTCTCTCTCTCTCACACACACACACGCACACACACACACACACGCACACACACACACACACACACACACACACACACACACACACACACACAGAGAGAGAGAGAGAGAGAGAGAGAGAGAGAGAGAGAGAGAGAGAGAGAGAGAGAGAGCAATAAATAAACAAATATGGTGTTTCGGCAGATATTTGCATTTTCGTTTTTTTTAGGTATGTAGTTCGAATCAGCGCAACAGAGACATTTGAAATTCCGCTTTAAAAGCATTTTGTTTGTTACAGGAAACAAACCGGCGATTTCATCGACACTGGGAGTCGCGTGCGAGACGAGATGAGCAGTATTTGTTTGGAATGAAAATTTCAAATATCTGTCGAAACACCAGAGAAAAAACGCTTGACGACTCTTAGGAGAGAATATTTATATAGTAGGGATTCTCGCAGTAAATGTAAGACTTAAAGCAAATACACTCCTGGAAATGGAAAAAAGAACGTATTGACACCGGTGTGTCAGACCCACCATACTTGCTTGCTCCGGACACTGCGAGAGGGCTGTACAAGCAATGATCACACGCACGGCACAGCGGACACACCAGGAACCGCTGTGTTGGCCGTCGAATGGCGCTAGCTGCGCAGCATTTGTGCACCGCCGCCGTCAGTGTCAGCCAGTTTGCCGTGGCATACAGAGCTCCATCGCAGTCTTTAACACTGGTAGCATGCCGCGACAGCGTGGACGTGAAGCGTATGTGCAGTTGACGGACTTTGAGCGAGGGCGTATAGTGGGCATGCGGGAGGCCGGGTGGACGTACCGCCGAATTGCTCAACACGTGGGGCGTGAGGTCTCCACAGTACATCGATGTTGTCGCCAGTGGTCGGCGGAAGGTGCACGTGCCCGTCGGCCTGGGAGCAGACCGCAGCGACGCACGGATGCACGCCAAGACCGTAGGATCCTACGCAGTGCCGTAGGGGACCGCACCGCCACTTCCCAGCAAATTAGGGACACTGTTGCTCCTGGGGTGTCGGCGAGGACCATTCGCAACCGTCTCCATGAAGCTGGGCTACGGTCCCGCACACCGTTAGGCCGTCTTCCGCTCACGCCCCAACATCGTGCAGCCCGCCTTCAGTGGTGTCGCGACAGGCGTGAATGGAGGGACGAATGGAGACGTGTCGTCTTCAGCGATGAGAGTCGCTTCTGCCTTGGTGCCAATGATGGTCGTATGCGTGTTTGGCGCCGTGCAGGTGAGCGCCACAATCAGGACTGCATACGACCAAGGCACACAGGGCCAACACCCGGCATCATGGTGTGGGGAGCGATCTTCTACACTGGCCGCATGTATCCCGTGCCACCCAAAGTGCTCTAGAAGGTGTAAGTCAACTACCCTGGCCAGAAAGATCTCCGGATCTGTCCCCCATTGAGCATGTTTGGGACTGGATGAAGCGTCGTCTCACGCGGTCTGCACGACCAGCACGAACGCTGGCCCAACTGAGGCGCCAGGTGGAAATAGCATGGCAAGCCGTTCCACAGGACTACATCCAGCTTCTCTACGATCGTCTCCATGGGAGAATAGCAGCCTGCATTGCTGCGAAAGGTGGATATACACTGTACTAGTGCCGACATTGTGCATGCTCTGTTGCCTGTGTCTATGTGCCTGTGGTTCTGTCAGTGTGATCATGTGATGTATCTGACCCCAAGAATGTGTCAATAAAGTTTCCCCTTCCTGGGACAATGAATTCTCGGTGTTCTTATTTCAATTTCCAGGAGTGTAATTCAGGCAACTTTTCTTTGGGTTCTTCTTGTTGTTCCAATAGGCTTTCATTATTTCCCAGAAGGCTTGTTCACGTTGTTAGGAACCTTTGGGCCTGCACAGTTTCTGCATTGGTTGCTCTGATGTAACTTCCCATTTGACTACTTTGTGACTGAAGGTGTCGTTCGGTCTTAAGTTCGCGTTGTCGAGGTCCTTTCGAATTTCGTTTAGTCAAGATATTGAATTGTTCAATCACTTTTCTGGTAGTCTGTTGAGATGACCACAGGGTTTCATTCGGCTTTTCCTAATGTCAGTATCGCTGTTTGGAAACTGTTCTGTTGTTTTGACTGATTGTGTCGGTAATCGTGTTGGGTAAGTCTTACTCCTAAAATTTTCCTAACAATCTTTCACTGTTCTTTTATGAGTCTTCAAGTTAGTGTTTTCTGTTAAGCGTCACTGTTTCGCTGGCATAGAGAACTGTTGGTTTCATGACTGATTTTCAGGCTCGTATTTTCTGCCTTTGTACATAAGAATTCAGTTTTCTCAAATGAGATTTGTAGCCCTACTTATCCTGCACATTGTTTACGTGTCTCTTTGTCTTCTGCAAATTTCGTCGAATCGTGCGCAAATGAGACGTACGGTATGTAGAAGTTGTTTTTGGAAAAGTCTTGTAGGATTGATTTCCAAACCCACTCCTATTGAGTTCTTTCTCCCAGTCTTTCATAACCTTGTCTAGGACGGTGCTGAACAGAATAAGACAGAGCCCGTCTCCCTGCCTCACACTTGTTTGAATGTCAAAGGGTTCTCAGATTTCCCCCATAAATTTCAATTTAGATGTCGTGCCAGTTAGTGTTTGTTTCATGAGTTTTCGTGTTTCTGGATCTAGTCCCCTCTCTTCTAAATTTGGAGCAGTGAGCGTCTGTCTACAGAGTAGAGCGCCTTTTCGAGATCAACGAATGTGCATACTAGACGTTTGTGTATGAGGGCTCGTGTTTTGAGTATGGTTTTGAGGTCAAAATTGCCTCTGGACGTGACCTGTTAGGTCTGAATCCTACTTGGTATTCTGATAATTTGGGTTCTAATTGCTTTTGTGCTCTATTCAAGAGACAAGCTGTCATGATTTCGTAGGTGAAAGGTAAGAGAGAGATCTGATTTGTTGCCTTTTTGATGTAGTTGATGAATTTGAGCGGTCTTCCAGTCATCCGGGATTTTTTCAGTTTGCCAATTGTTTCGAATTATTCGTATAATTTATTTGAGTGGATTTGGGCCTGCTTTTTTTCAAGAATTCATGTACAGTTCCGTCCTCCCTTGATGCTTTGTTGTTTTTATATTTCTGGATGTGTGGATAAACTTCTTCTTCGGTTGGTGGTGACGAACTTTCTGTTGTGATCTCTGGATGCACTTCCGGCAATCTCTCTTTGAGCTCCGGACAATTTAATAGCTGTGAAAAATATTTGGCTATTTCTTGGCAAGGCTAATTTACAATCCTGTTTTATAAAGCAGAGGTTATGTTACGAATTCCTGTAGCAGTCGTGTGTGTTGTAATTTTTGAAGTTGTCTTCAATTCACTCCAGTTGGTCATTGCATATTGTCGTTTATTTTGTCTTAAAATTTTGGGTGTTTGTTTGCAACTTCGAGGAATTTCTTCTGTTTTTCTTCTGATTTGTTGCAATTGTAATTTTGAAACGCCTTTCTTCTTTTTTTTTGCGCGTTTTCACGTTCTTGGTTTTTTGTGAAGAGGGATGAGATCTTTCTCTATATTGATGATGTCAGTTTGCAGTTTCTTCCAGTCTTGTGTTATTTTAGACTCTTGGATTGTGTGTAGATCAAATTATGAAACCACCGGTGTTTTCCTGTTGAATTTTCTTTTGGATATGAATTTAATTTTGATTCTGGTTAAATAACGAGCCGAATCGATATTTGCACATCTGTGTACTTGCACATAGTGAATTTCTTTTTGGTATTCGTTAAAAATTGCCACATGATCAATCTTAATTCTCCTAAATGATGGGTAAGTGATGGCCATGTATTGGGATTTTTCGGAAGTGAGTTTGACAATTTTTAGATTGTTTTGTTGGCGTAACTGAACGAACTTATTCGTGAACTTGTGAGCAGGATTGCCTCCCACTGACCTCTTATATGTGCATTCCCTGCCAGTATGGGAATTTTCACTTCATGTTTCGGAATTTTGGGCATCTTTGTTACAAGTTCAAGGGTGTATATAGCTCTATGTTTCCTTTACCCATTTGTCTATTAAATTCCCATGTTATATTTCTTTGTTCCCATCCTCCATCCCTTGTCTTGTGTGTGTGTGAAGGTCTGTGTGTGTGGTATCTGCTTGTGCTCTGGTTCTTGGGCAGGGATTCTTTGAGTGATAGTGGCGGTTTAGCCTGGAGACCTCGGTCTACTAGCGTGTAACAGCATTATTCTCTGGGACATCTCCTCTGGTCCTCTCTTATAATGGAAGTTTAGGTAGTTGGAATGTGTAAAGGGTTTTTTGAGGTTGAGATACTAATACGTCTCTTAAGAGTGCAATAATGGTAAGTCACACCGGAGTAATTATTTCAAGTAGGAAATGCGACGATACTTATTAATACACTCCTGGAAATTGAAATAAGAACACCGTGAATTCATTGTCCGAGGAAGGGGAAACTTTATTGACACATTCCTGGGGTCAGATACATCACATGATCACACTGACAGAACCACAGGCACATAGACACAGGCAACAGAGCATGCACAATGTCGGCACTAGTACAGTGTATATCCACCTTTCGCAGCAATGCAGGCTGCTATTCTCCCATGGAGACGATCGTAGAGATGCTGGATGTAGTCCTGTGGAACCTCTTGCCATGCCATTTCCACCTGGCGCCTCAGTTGGACCAGCGTTCGTGCTGGACGTGCAGACCGCATGAGACGACGCTTCATCCAGTCCCAAACATGCTCAATGGGGGACAGATCCGGAGATCTTGCTGGCCAGGGTAGTTGACTTACACCTTCTAGAGCACGTTGGCTGGCACGGGATACATGCGGACGTGCATTGTCCTGTTGGAACAGCAAGTTCCCTTGCCGGTCTAGAAATGGTAGAACGATGGGTTCGATGACGGTTTGGATGTACCGTGCACTATTCAGTGTCCCCTCGACGATCACCATAGGTGTACGGCCAGTGTAGCAGATCGCTCACCACACCATGATGCCGGGTGTTGGCCCTGTGTGTCTCGGTCGTATGCAGTCCTGATTGTGGCGCTCACCTGCACGGCGCCAAACACGCATACGACCATCATTGGCACCAAGGCAGAAGAGACGCTCATCGCTGAAGACGACACGTCTCCATTCGTCCCTCCATTCACGCCTGTCGCGACACCACTGGAGGCGGGCTGCACGATGTTGGGGCGTAAGCGGAAGACGGCCTAACGGTGTGCGGGACCGTAGCCCAGCTTCATGGAGACGGTTGCGAATGGTCCTCGCCGATACCCCAGGAGCAACAGTGTCCCTAATTTGCTGGGAAGTGGCGGTGCGGTCCCCTACGGCACTGCGTGCATCCGTGCGTCGCTGCGGTCCGGTCCCAGGTCGACGGGCACGTGCACCTTCCGCCGACCACTGGCGACAACATCGATGTACTGTGGAGACCTCACGCCCCACGTGTTGAGCAATTCGGCGGTACGTCCACCCGGCCTCCCACATGCCCACTATACGCCCTCGATCAAAGTCCGTCAACTGCACATACGGTTCACGTCCACGCTGTCGCGGCATGCTGCCAGTGTTAAAGACTGCGATGGAGCTCCGTATGCCACGGCAAACTGGCTGACACTGACGGCGGCGGTGCACAAATGCTGCGCAGCTAGCGCCATTCGACGACCAACACCGCGGTTCCTGGTGTGTCCGCTGTGCCGTGCGTGTGATCATTGTTTGTACAGCCCTCTCGCAGTGTCCAGAGCAAGTATGGTGGGTCTGACACACCGGTGTCAACGTGTTTTTTTTCCATTTCCAGGAGTGTATTTCAGTTTAGTAACACGATTCTTTATCCTACCACTACTTAGTGATGGGAGAGCGTTTTTTTTTTCAGCCGATATCTTGTTGTGTTGCGTGTATGTTATCCGATTGACATGTTCGAATTTCTTTTCTGTGTTTTAATTTTAAATTCAGTTTGTGAGTTCGCCATTTCTTCCTATTGGCAAGTTAGACTAGACCACGTGTCTTCTCACCACGTGGAGAGCCTTCCGCTCAACGTTACTACTCAGTCAAGTAAGCTGTTTAAACTGAATTTCGGATCGAATGAGTATTTTGTTTCGTTCTATATATAACGGCTTGTTTTGTATTTCCTAAGTGGATAATTTCTACACAAGCTACAGGATACATGGATGAGCATTTCCAAGCGGTCTTAGACGCTGCAGTCATGGACTGTGCGGCTGGTCCCGGCGGAGGTTCGAATCCTCCCTCGGGCAAGGGTGTGTGTGTTTGTCCTTAGGATAATTTAGGTTAAGTCGTGTGTCAGCTTTGGGGACTGATGACCTTAGCAGGTAAGTCCCATAAGATTTCGCACACACTTGAACATTTGCTGAGCAATTAAGCTAGCGTTTGTCAGGCCCATCGTGGTTCTATCCGGTGTACAAATTAATCTTCATGTTCTTTTCCTTCTGTTCGTGTGTTGTAGTATGAATGTGCATGTGCTTGTAGATGAGATGAACTCCTTCTTTTACCAAAACGAGGCCTTTGCCACGTGCTTAGAAATAGCCATACAACACTGACCGTGTCATGAACACGGTATCAGGTAGGCCTGTACTGATCTTTATTGTTCGTAATTCGGTATTCTCACTACTTGTTTCGTGAAATAAATTTTAATCGGGTACCATAGTGTGTTTGTGACGTTACCTGCGTAACGCGCCCAACTTCTAGTCTGGCTCAATCAGAGCCATCCGATTTTTTGAAATATTTTCTGTTTTATATTTCGCTTGATGTTCATACGAGAGTTTTACTTCGAATATAATCTTATACTACTCAGGGAGATAACATCTCACTATTTCAATGCGAGCAAAGTTGATTTAAATATTAATCAGTTCTTAAATTAGTTAACTGAGACTTACTTCTTGCAAAGTAGCATTAGGCCCGCTTTCAATCTAACTATTTGAACGGGATGTGTAGCTGAAGCACGAGTACATGTCATTCAGTGGGCAACCACAAATTTTTTCCATGAAGACACTGACTGTCTTGACTCACAGGGGGGTAAATGTATTAATAGTTGTGGCGATTACATTTTAGATAATAAACAGTTTACTTGTTTTTTTTCCTACCAGTATCGTTTTCATTTGACTGCCTGTTATAGATGCGTGAAATATGAGCGTTGCATTTTTCACTAACAGAACCACTTACGTTACACTGGACGGTGAACATTTGAGAGAAACGAAGATAACGAGCTATGGGCAATAATATCAGGTTGTTTGCTGACGGTTCTGTCATTGGATGACCTCAAAACAAATGCAGAAAGGTTGACTGGTTGATTCGGGTGAGGGGTCAGCGAGGACATCGGTCCTTTTGCATTACAGAAGGACGGGGTAGGAAAGCGGTCGTGCCTGAAGTGATTTAGGGAGATCACGGGAAACCTAAATCAGGTTGCCCGGTGGCTGGTATGAACCGTTGTCCTTCTGAATGCGAGTCCACTCTGCTAACCACTACGCCACCTCGCTCGGTCAAATGCAGAGAGAAATGGATAAATTTTCCACATAGTGAAATGAATGGCAGCTTTATTTAAAAGAGGACATGTCGAGCTAATGCCCATAACAAATGATACTGTGCAGTTGCATGTCTCGTGATGAAAGTCTGGAACACGCCACATGATTTAACTTGCTGAGGATAACTTGTACTGTGGCTGTAACAAGCGAATCGCCTGCTCCTGGGAAGCCACATGAACTGCGACGGCAGTATACGGAAAGCCAATAAAAGCTTGGATTTGCTCAAGGGCTCAGGGAAAGTGTAGCGCATCTGTAAAGAAAATGCCTTACAGGGCACTAGCACAACAGAAACTAAAGCATTGCACAAATACATGTGAAGCATAAGTGAGTGGCCCCCACGTTATAGTGCTGTTCCCATGACTGAGGCTGTTTCTCAGTGACGTCACAGTGTCAGCCAACAGCAGCACTGAGTCCTTACAGCTAAACCTCATTTTTTTCTACTGATCTTGGAGATGGGACAGTAGCTGAGGTTCCCAATAAGGAGGATCCAGCACCGACAAAAAGATAACACATTAACAAGCTTATTTACAATATGTACACTTAATAGCTAAAATGTGCAGCTCATAGGATTATTGCTGCGTTAGTGTGACACGCTGGGGATCGGCAATGGAAAGTGCTATCTGTCTGCCACACTTATGTGCTCATCGTACAAACGATATGCAAACTGGTGTAAGCCTTACATTCTCTTAACCTAGTAAACTGCTAACCACAGAAAGTGATAGTGCTCTGTGATTCCAAAACTGTTGAACATAAATAAGGGCAATTCTCATCAATTGTTTGTCGTATAAATTAATCAGATTTAGTACCACACGTATATTCTTCTGCATAGAGGCACCTGCTTTACAATGGAAAGCCGTCACAGTAAGAGCACAATTCAGTTATGCAGAACAAATCGGCTATATTTCTTTATTGTGAGTCGTCTGACCAAATTTGTTTGTAGGACTAAAGAAAAGGAGGAAAATAAATGAATTATTATTAAATAAAAGATTTATTTTCCCTAAATTGGTTCACCAGCAAAGTGAAAATATTCTTGAAAATGGATCTATGAATGGTTCTTATTTGATGCCCAGGTAAGAGACACATTGTCTCTGCAAAAATCTAACGAAATAAATTTGCACAATGGAATGTACGTTGATATGCCCAGAAGTACAACAAATGCTTGCTTGAGCGAAGCTCACTTGGGACACAATGTTCCGCTAACAAGTTCTAATTGAGCAAAAGATTGCTCTGGAAGCGCGGCTGGCTTTCCAAACTATGTGCAGATCGCAACCGCTAGTTAAAACCAGATGCAAGATCCAAACAAGTAAAAACACTGAATAAGCAACGCAAGGTGCGGAATTCAACTAGCGAAACGTGAGCTGCTCAGAGCAAAAACCGCGCTAGTGCTAAAAAGGCGACACTTACTCGATCGATTCAGGCTGCGCTCAGGTGCCTCCCTCTCTCGATGTGACCTCTCGGCCATGCATCCTCGCACCGACTCCACGCTTACTAACGCTCCTCTCTGCTCCCGGAAAACTACCACCTGGAGGAGAGGATTTACAACTTTCGCCGCAATGACGCCCAACAATTCCTCTCAACACGCTGAAACGCTGGGGTTGCCTGCCAAAACGTCTCCACTATCGCTTACGTTATTGTCATTAACTGTCCGGAGGCTGATACACCGTATATGCTGTGTCGCCACTCATTGGTTCAGACGTTGTCCCACACTGGACAAGGCACAATGTCGGTGTTGCACATTTGCAACCACCAACAGGAAATGCAGATTCGTCACAGCAGAGATACTCAGGGGGCCTGTGGTCATCCAGCTACCTTCCAGGACAGTGCCACCTCGTGGGCACCGGAAATAGTCCCAGCATGTTGCCACAACATTTCTGCGAACCAGTATTCATATTGGTGTGACCACTGAGGCCTGCCTCAGCGAAGAGAAATTCACGAATCTTACACCAGAAGCCAGTAACGATGAATTCCCCTCCAGCACAGTTAACCTGCCAATTTTACTATCACAAAGCGATATGTGGGATGGTACTGTCACAACTGATGTGGCAAGGTCGTTTTGTGGTGCTGAGTTGTATACCGTGTGAGTAATGTTGTTGACGGAAACTATCTTGAATGATGATACAATACGATGAGTCACTGAGACATAGTAATGCTTAATAACATCGTGCTAAGTCGATTTAATTTCCTCACTGCAGGCTTCCAGGCTACCACACTAAGGCTGGCAAGTCTGTGGACTAATAAAGTGGGGCTAGTCTGCGGTTGCTCAAAACGTTGCATCAGCCAATCAGAGTCGCAGAGAGTGACACCGTGTTAATTCGGAGTCCTCTGGTGGCGCGTCTACTTGGTTCCAGCCCCCCCCCCCCCCCCCTGCCCCGGAGAGACTGAGCGATGAAAGGGCGAGGTTGGGGTGCAGACACTGTCGATAGTTTTAATGTGTCGTCTCCCGCGCAGCAGTCAACGCTGCGAACGGCGACGAAGATGCCGTCGATAATGCACTTGGCACGACAGTTTTAGAGTTCTGTTCCAGCGTTTGGAATCTTTAGCAGGAAGACATGGCATCAGAAATCGGACGAATCCAGAGACGCGTTACTAGGACTGTAAGATGTCGGTGCAGCACATACGTACGTGCAACAGGAGGAATTGTGCCCTGTACGGCACTATGAGCCTAGGTTGGCACCACAGTCTAACGTAACAGTCGCGACATTCCCTCTAATTTATATCCCCCCCCCCCTTTCCCAAACGGTAGCAGAGTCCAAAGCAGCCAGTAAGCGACACTTTTGAATACGACATCGGATGAGAACGAAAGCTAACACTTGTATTTGTCTGTAAAATTGTTATGACGATAGGAAGTGTATGTAGTGCCGTAAAAATCGATAGCAACTAAAAAATTACATCACATTTGTAATTATTTAGTTTCCTAAGGGAGCTGGGAGATTCACGAAACGTTGCATTATAAGAAAGTTTGGTTCAAAATGGTTCAAATGGCTTTGAGCACTATTCGACTTAACTTCTGAGGTCATCAGTCGCCTAGAACTTAGAACTAATTAAACCTAACTAACCTAAGGACATCACACACATCCATGCCCGAGACAGGATTCGAACCTGCGACCGCAGCGTCGCTCGGCTCCAGACTGTTGCGCCTAGAACCGCACGGCCACTACGGCCGGCTAAGAAAGTTTATTTACGATTCTCTTGTACGGACATTCACTCAATACTGTCGTTCTCTGTTAGCAAACACAAAATTGCTAGTTAACACCAGAAGAGCTGACCTCTTACAAAAAGACATCGTATATCTATGTAACAAAATTGAATTTCGTTCGTTACGCTTTCAGCCCAGTGTGTGAGTGTGGAACATAGGAAGCTTATCCGAAAGTAACAGCTATATTATTTAACGTACCAAATAAACCACGACTGTAGGTTAGGAGAAAACTACAAAGACCTGATAATAAATAGACAAAAGCAATAAAACTGTTTCCCAACAAAGAAGAAATCAGTTCCACAATTGTTGCTAAATTCGAGCCACAAACAACGAAAACTTTCTACACATTTGCTTTTGAAGCAAAAGTAATTACCTTGTAGCCTCCTCCCTTACTAATCGACCTATCCTGCTTGCGATATAAAATATGACCGTGGATCGAGTGTATACGTAATGGAATTTTTCTAATTGGATAAGGCTATCTTTCCCGAAGAAGCAATACCGATAAGTAGGGGGAAACTGTACAACCGATCATTCTGACAGAAAAGTCTACTAAAATTAAAAAAAGTAATTAAACCGAACAGGGCTACAATGTGAAAAAAAATTAAAGTTATTTTGTGCATTCACTCACGAACAACACTGGACAGAAAAGGGGTACCGCTGATCATAAATCCAAAAGACAACTGAAGATTGTCACGTTTTTTTACAGTAATTTTAAGTGAGTATGTAATGATAAAGAAAACTGAGAAGACACCTTTACGTTCAGTTTGTCACTAAATTTTGAAAAAGGCAATCGAGTAACGATTTGAAAATATCCACTTAAACTGTATGTTAGTATTGAACTTCGTTACGTGGACACTGGCTTTCAGAGACCTCAACATAACGTCATCAAAGAAATTTAGAGAAAGGCAAGTACTTTTTACTTTATAGTTACTTAATTTTCAAATTGTATTTCATAATATTGTCTGAACAACTGAGCATTTTTTACTGACTTGAACAGAATTAAATACTAGAATGCGTACCAAACCAAACAGCCATGTGCTCCATGCTATATGTAAAATAAATAAAACTTCCGCACTCTTAATTTGTGCATTTTCTTTAGATATGGAATTTTTCCAGAGACGGATTCTCAAACTTCGGTTAGCATATAATGAAAAAGAGGACAAGGACCCTGCTTGGTAACTATGTCTGGGGGCAATGAGAACACAATCACTCTGAATTTAACTGATTATTATTTAAATAAAGCTCATTAATCAAATCACATTCAGTTGGGCTGCTGGGTTAGCCGTTAATGCTTTCTACCAATGAACAGTCTTACTTCAGTGCGGTGCTTGCGACGAAACTCGAAACCGTGACGAATCTGTGTTGCTGGAACTGCTGCTGTTGTTGAAGACGGTAGCATCTTGTGGGACCACGGCTAATTACAGGAATGGGCAATCGTAATTAATACAGCCTCTTCCGCCCGTTCACTATCCTTTCTCCTGCTACTAGTCATCTGGCCGGCGCGCGTACATGATGCCGCCGAAATGGTACTCTCTACTGCGAGAGCGTTAACACCACACTTCCATATACTACACGCGCTGGAACCCGTCTCTCGCTCTCGCCGCGCGCTCTGCGCAACATTTCCCTACCCAAAGGTTTTACAACGCACAAGCACTGCTATTGTCGTTGCTAATCGATGCAAATAACAATTCCTTTGGCTTTCTCCCAGAGCTTATATGTTTCACAGTAAAACACAGATAAATACAATGAAACGTCAACAGACTTCTACCTAAATGTACACATACAGTGAAGCAATGTCCTTACTTATTAAAAGAAAGCATTCAAATTACAAATATTTACATACGATGAAAAAATATACATATACCGGTAGCAGGTGCCATGTATTCTGCATTTTCAGTATTACAACCGTTGCAAAAGTATTCGTGTATTAGAAAGGGCGAATCATGTGACTCCATGAAAAAATTTTAAGTGTCAAGGAAAGTGCCTAAGACAGTAACAACAGACAACAACAGAAATATATGCTCTTCATGCGTGAAATGTGTTTATATTCCCTTGCTTTCAGCAGAATAAGCTGCAAGGCAGACTTATTCGAAAGTATTTCTTCAGGAATGAGTTGTAGCTTATACACTCCTGGACATTGAAATAAGAACACCGTGAATTCATTGTCCCAGGAAGGGGAAACTTTATTGACACATTCCTGGGGTCAGATACATCACATGATCACACTGACAGAACCACAGGCACATAGACACAGGCAGCAGAGCATGCACAATGTCGGCACTAGTACAGTGTATATCCACCTTTAGCAGCAATGCAGGCTGCTATTCTCCCATGGAGACGATCGTAGAGAAGCTGGATGTAGTCCTGTGGAACGGCTTGTCATGCCATTTCCACCTGGCGCCTCAGTTGGACCAGCGTTCGTGCTGGACGTGCAGACCGCGTGAGACGACGCTTCATCCAGTCCCAAACATGCTCAATGGGGGACAGATCCGGAGATCTTGCTGGCCAGGGTAGTTGACTTACACCTTCTAGAGCACGTTGGGTGGCACGGGATACATGCGGACGTGCATTGTCCTGTTGGAACAGCAAGTTTCCTTGCCGGTCTAGGAATGGTAGAACGATGGGTTCGATGACGGTTTGGATGTACTGTGCACTATTCAGTGTTCCCTCGACGATCACCAGAGGTGTAGGCCAGTGTAGGAGATCGCTCCCCACACCATGATGCCGGCTGTTGGCCCTGTGTGCCTCGGTCGTATGCAGTCCTGATTGTGGCGCTCACCTGCATGGTGCCAAACACGCATACGACCATCATTGGCACCAAGGCAGAAGCGACTCTCATCGCTGAAGACGACACGTCTCCATTCGTCCCTCCATTCACGCCTGTCGCGACACCACTGGAGGCGGGCTGCACGATGTTGGGGCGTGAGCGGAAGACGGCCTAACGGTGTGCGGGACCGTAGCCCAGCTTCATGGAGACGGTTGTGAATGGTCCTCGCCGATACCCCAGGAGCAACAGTGTCCCTAATTTGCTGGGAAGTGGCGGTGCGGTCCCCTACGGCACTGCGCAGGATCCTACGGTCTTGGCGTGCATCCGTGCGTCGCTGCGGTCCGGTCCCAGGTCGACGGGCACGTGCACCTTCCGCCGACCACTGGCGACAACATCGATGTACTGTGGAGACCTCACGCCCCACGTGTTGAGCAATTCGGCGGTACGTCCACCCGGCCTCCCGCATGCCCACTATACGCCCTCGCTCAAAGTCCGTCAACTGCACATACGGTTCACGTCCACGCTGTCGCGGCATGCTACCAGTGTTAAAGACTGCGATGGAGCTCCGTATGCCACGGCAAACTGGCTGACACTGACGGCGGCGGTGCACAAATGCTGCGCAGCTAGCGCCATTCGACGGCCAACACCGCGGTTCCTGGTGTGTCCGCTGTGGCGTGCGTGTGATCATTGGTTGTACACCCCTCTCGCAGTGTCCGGAGAAAATATGGTGGGTCTGACACACCGGTGTCAATGTGTTCTTTTTTCCATTTCCAGGAGTGTATCATTGAATCAATGTCATTCAGCTGTTTTTACATCAATTTCACAAAAAATTGCGTCTCTTGATAACTTACTAACGCAGGGAACACAAAAGTACAATAATTATTTCGTTAATTAAC